>NW_027528811.1:445348-487795 GCF_008692635.1 Crocuta crocuta
AGATCATAGCCCCCTACCTGCATTGCTATCACCATTTCTTGCAGATCCTGGTTTCCACATTTCTTGCTAATGAGATTGTTTTTATCTGTAGTTAATACAGAGCCAGCTGTATCCTGGAGGCTCACCACAGCAAGGGTTGTTTCTCACACTTACTAACTACATGGGCACTAGAGACCTTGTAGGGGAGGGGGAAATCTTTTCTTCTACCCTCTTAGGTTCTGTGCCTGGGCTCTGTAAATTACAGCTACAACAGCCAGATTAATAGGAGAGAAGGCATACAAATTTTATCTTAGGTTTTTAATTCCATGGCTTCACAGAAAAAAAGCAAAAACACAAATTGGCTTATGGGTGATAGATTGTGGAGAAGTAACTAGACAAAGGAAAGGGGGTTTGGGCTTCTGGAGGTGAATTGTAGGAAGGAGTCTGGGAAACGTGAGGGAGGAACTAATGATAGGTAACAATTGTTTATGCAGACTCACCTCTGTCCCATCTCTGGTGATAGGAGTTCACACTGTTCTTTTTCTGGCACAGGAGAGGGGGCACCTTTGCAAATGGAAATTTTCTGTACAAATGGGGATTTCTACTTTGCTTTCAGGTGGAGTAGGTGGGAAGGTAGAGAGCTCCTCCTGCGTTTGCTGTTTCTCAACTGCCCTTGGCTAAAATCATCAGGATGCTGAAGTGATGTAATTTGGGGTAGCATATCCCTGTCCCCCTCAGCCTCTCGGTGATTGTACGGCAACACATCCTCAGTCTGAAGGCCAGGTCACAGCCTCTACCACGGATGGGGGTCACAGTAAGGATGCTCCTCTGGATTAATGAGACCCTCGATGGATCTGAGCCATTGGGACCTGCGGCTCAGGGCTCTTTAGTGATGACTGGCAGTGTCTGTTTGGGCCTCTGCTGCCTTAGGATGTGGCAGCAGCCTCCCCAGGGCCATGTCTGCTGCTTCCCACATGTTGATCCAGGCATCTGAGACCACAGGAGCTTTCCTGTTTTGGGGTCTGGTGTTATCCTTTCCTGGGTGACCCCCTGTCTATGTGCCCCTCTGTCCAGTTTGCACCCTCTCCCCCCAGACAGCACGTGCCTTTCTTCTTGGGGACAGGGCAGGGGACTGTCGGAGGGAGTTCCCGGTGGGGTCCATCACACAGGAAACGACAGGAGGGCAGCAGGCAAAGCCCAGAATCCAGTTCCCAGCCTCCTGGGCCAGATTTACGTGACACTAAATGCCGTGACCAACAGCCCCTGAGTCTCATGCCTTTTCAGCTTCACCCACCAGAACAAAAGTAAGGGAAATATCTCTTGTCCCAAAATCTAGAAACCCCCTCTAGTGGGAGGGAGAAAAAGAACTAATTCAAATGCTGATTTTAATTGTGACAAGACCATATCAGTCAGCTCAGCCTGCACAACAAATACCACAGCCTGGGTGGTGCCAGCAGCACACATGTACTGTTTCCCAAGCCTGGAGGCAGGAAGTCTGGGATCCAGGCGGGGGCAGGGTTGGCTCCTCCCCAGGCCTCTCTCCACAGCGTGTAGATGAGCCTGCTATGAAAAAATGCACTTGGGTGTTCGGTGTGTGTCTTTTACTTCCAATTGTCTGCTTCTCCTCTGACACTTCTGATCACCAAATGTATGTGCGGGGGACGGGTTTTTCCCTACACCCAGCAAGTCTAGGACACCAGCCAGGGGTCCTACAACACAACTCAGTCTGGACACCGTCTAGTGGACTCAGCTCTGGCTCCGTCCACGCAGATCCCGCTCTGACCCTATCCACACGGAGTCAGCATCAGACCCCTCAGTCTTGAGGCTCCGTGGCACAAGACCACGCCCACTTCAGATGCCAACCCCAAAGGGAAGTGTCACCTGTGCTCTGACCCTCTGGCAACAGATCAGAGGTTGCCACAGGCCTGTCCTCGGGGTTGATGAATGTGCTGGAGGGGCTCACAGAACTCAGGGAAATGTTTCACTTGCTAGATTTGTGGTTCATCACAGAAGAAATGAAAGCTTATGAATCAGCAGAGAGACCTGGACAGGTCCCGCCTGCAGGTACTGCTGTCCCCATGCAGTGGAGGGTGCACAACCCTCCCAGTATGTGGGTGCATTCTTGTTCCCCAACCCAAAAGCCCCCTGAACCCCATCCTTCTGGGTTTTCACGCGGGCTTCATTGCATAGACCTGATTGATTAACCCACTGCCCATGGGTGATTGATTCCCTCCCCTACCCCAGTCCCGCTTGGGGCAGGACTGCAGCCTCTAACCCTCTGGTCCCACAGCTGGGTCCCTGGCTACCAGCCACCGTCTTTCGGAGCTTCCCGAAGTCGCCACAACAACATAAAGGGAGGGGCCTCTCATGGACATTACGACACTTTCGTCACTCTCAGTACAGAAAATTCCAAAGGTTTTAGGAGCTCTGTGCCAAGCATGGGGACGGAGACCAGATACGTGTCATGACAGTCGTCCTCTCCCTGTGTCCTCACGTGGTCGCCCCTCTGTGTGTGTCTGTGCCCTATCCTCTTAGTAGGACACCAGTCCTATGGGATTAGGACCTACCGGAGTGACCTCATTTTGTCTTAACACCACTTTGTCACACGTTGGCTCAGGTCATGATTTCGTGGTCCTTGAGTTCGAGCCCCATGTAGGGCTCTGTACTGACAGCTCAGAGCCTGGAGCCTGCTTTGGATTCTGTGTCTCCCTCTTTCTCTCAAAAATAAAAATAAATAAATATTTCTGCAATTGTACTGTACTTCAGACGACAGCATTCCTTTGGTGTGTATTTTCTGAGGGATTCCAACTACACCACAAGTGAGGGAGCTCCTGGTGTCTCCCTTTCCCGCTTTTCCTGTGGTCTCTCTCGTGCCCTGCCATGCTGCAAGGGTGCCGGAACATTCTCTGGAAAGCAAGGCTGTGACACTGCCACAGAGGTTTCACTCCCCTTGGCAGCGGCTCTGCCCAAATCAGATCTCCCGAGGACGGTTTTGTGCAGAGGGTTTGCTCAATGAGCACTTACCCCACCCCCCCGCCTTGCGCAGGGATATAGCCACATATTCAGACACATGTGTCAGAAAAACTTCCTTGACTACCCATTTATGTGACCCTGAGGGACGTCAGTTACTTCCCTCATCGTCACTTCTTTGCTTCTCTTTGCTCCTCACCTCAGGTCCTCACGCAGAACGTGCAATGTCACAGCCTGTTCCAGAACAGAACAGAATGATATGGACCCGCCTGACCCCCCACCATGGTCTTCCATCACGGTATCCAGCCTATCCTGCCAAAGACACATCATCTGCATGGTTTCCCCAGATGTAGCCAGTTAGCCAGCTTCCTCCTCCTCCAGGCTATATGGTAAGATGTGGGGAAGGTTAGGAGGGTTAGTTCTCTGGCACTGGGCAAACCTTTGTAAAGAAAAGGGCTTGGTGATCACAGTAAAGGCGCAGTGGCCAGACTCGGATTTACTTAGGAGCCTAGCATTGAAGGTTAGCACTGATTTTTAAGCCATAAGATGGGCTGTCCCTGAACACTCTAGGCTATTTTGGTGGCACTTCAAGGATGTCACCCACTAACTTGTGTAGATCCTAAAACTTTAGGATTCTTCTCAATGTTCAAAACACACTTGTGCATGTACTACTGTCACTGGTGAAACGTTTGAAGTCTAATGGATAACAAATGGGGTCCAAGGTTGAAAAACACACCCTTGCACATGGATAGCATCATGCTGTCACGGAGACATGGTTCACTCCAAGTGCTTCTCCAGCCAAACCTTCACTCAGCTAGGAGCACCTGGGAAGTGCAGACCAGCATCTGAGGATCACCAGCACTCGCCAGCGACCAGGTTTATCAATTTTAAAAACAAATCTTAACGTTTAGTTTTGAGACAGAAAGTGAGCAGGGGGCGGGCTAGAGGAGACACAGTATCTGAAACAGGCTCCAGGCTGTGACTGCCAGCAGAGCCCCACGTGGGGCTCAAACCCAAGAACTGGGAGATCATCTGGAGCTGAAGTCAGATACTTAACTGCCTGGGCCACCCAGGAGCCCTAACATTCTATCAACCTAAAACTTTAATGAGAACATGCTTGTGCAGTCCCTGGGTAGCTCAGTCGGTTGAGCAGCCAGCAGGGGCTCTGGTCACAATGTCTGGGTTTGGGAGTTGAGACCCACAGTGGGCTCTCTGCTAGTGCCTGCCTGCTTTGGATCCTCTGTCCTCCTCTCTGCCCCTGTTCCACTCACTACCAAAAATAAACATTTAAAAAAACGAAACCTGCTTGCACCCAGCACCCACCACTCACCACCAAAAGACCCTCCACCCGCGTTCTCTTCGCAGCTAATACTCTGGTAGGCTCAAATCCACTCCACTCTTGGGATTATAGGTCACTACACCGGTTGTTGAGTTTTTACTGGGTTAACCCCCTGGGAGAACCCTAGGGAACACAACCAGCTAACTGAAGGATTAAGGAAGTAGGAACCAGTCAGGAGGAACCTTAGGATGCACAGCACTCTTTGTGAGCTAGTGGTGGCTCTGAAAAGAGCCTTTGGAATGAGAGCGATGGCTGGCTCAGGGCTGGGCGGCCTATGCATGCGCTTAAGCACGTTCCCCGCGGATGCGGCGGGCCAGCTGGATGTCCTTGGGCATGATGGTGACGCGCTTAGCGTGGATGGCGCACAGGTTGGTGTCCTCGAAGAGCCCCACCAGGTACGCCTCACACGCTTCCTGCAACGCCATGACAGCTGAGCTCTGGAAGCGCAGGTCCGTCTTGAAGTCCTGCGCGATTTCACGCACCAGCCGCTGGAAAGGCAGCTTGCGGATCAGCAGCTCGGTGGACTTCTGGTAGCGGCGGATCTCGCGCAGGGCCACCGTGCCAGGTCGGTAGCGGTGCGGCTTCTTGACGCCACCGGTGGCAGGTGCGCTCTTACGGGCCACCTTGGTGGCCAGCTGCTTACGCGGGGCCTTGCCGCCGGTGGACTTGCGCGCTGTCTGCTTTGTGCGAGCCATGGTTCTAGTACTGCAGAGAAAAATCGAGATTTGTCTTGCCTGGAGACACGACAGAGAGAATTGCGGGCAGTACAGGCTTTTATAAAGGCCGTGGCCTTCCCATTGGCCAGCCGCCCGGTGGCATGACTGCAGGCTGTACTCTGATTGGCCCGCGGGATGCGCCACTCGCCCTCCTGCCCCTTTGTCAAGCGCCTCTGCGGCTTGACTGCTGGTGGCTCTGGGATCTCCTGGCGCCACAAGCACGTTTGCTCCCACGCTTGCAGAGGGTCAGGGTCAGGGTAAGGGTCAAAGTCAGGTCACCTCGCTGAGGGCGTCGCTGTGGCATCTCCCACACAGCTCCCTTCTTTCCCCCTCAACGCTCCTCTTGGTATCCACACGAAGAACCTTCTAGAAGATCGCATTTTTAGTTCGGCCTTTCAGTGATGACCACGTTGTTTTCCCCATCAGAGGTTAAAGGGAGTCCCCACACCCCGTATCCACTTGACTCCGACGCGAATCAAGGGTGCCCCCTTGCTGACCCATGACACGGTGGGGCATGGCCCGTCCACATCTCCATCCTTCCCTCAAGGACGGTTAGCCGAACTGCCTGTCTCCACAGGCAGATCCGAAAGAGGTGCCCATTTGCCTGGACATGGTGCCCCGGGTCCTGATCCCTGGCCCCTCCTGGAAACTGGCTGGCTGGGGACAAGCCTTCCCTGACCCACCATCCCATCAGCCTCCCTGTCGTGTTCCCTCCACCCTACGGAAGGAGATCTCTCATTGCCCGACCCTGGAGACACTTGGGCACCCAGATATGCCATCCCCAAGTGCACATGACATAATTGTTAACATAATTCTGATCTTCCTTTGGTCTACCCGTGTATTTTCTTAAGAGCATGAGCAGGGGGAAGGTCAGAGATAGAGGGAGAGAGAGGTTCCCAAGCAGGCTCCACACCATCAGCACAGAGCCCCACTTGAGGCTCCAACCTGCAAACTGTGAGAGCATAACCTGAGCTAAACCAAGGGTTGGATGCTCACCCAACTGAGCCCCCCACCCCAGGCACCCCTACCCCTTGCATTTTAGTTGCTTTCCCACAGTTGCCTCTGTTGTTTGTTCAACCTAATGTAAAAGCATTTAGGCTTTGCCCCTCTGTAAGTCTTCATTTCCTTATCAAGGGTCCTGTGTCACAATAAAACCTAAAAGCTTTACCTTAATATGTGTTTTGTTACAGAGCCCTTGCAGAGTCCTAAAATGAGTAGAAGGAAGAATTTTCCTCTCTCTTTCCCTCTCTTTCTGCCCCTCCCATGTGTGCTCCCTCTCTCAAAATAAATAAACTTGAAAAAAAAAAAAAAAGAAGAAGAATTTTCCAGTCCTGTTGCAATAGTCCCTTCCCCTCCCTTGTAATAATCTTTTCAGATAAAAGTCCCTCCTTACTAAATCTGCATGTTTTTTGTTTGGTAATGATTGTCACACAGAATCCCCGCTGCCATCCCTGAGTCAGATTGGGTTGTCAGGTCAGGCTGGCTAAGCGCCAGGAGAGGGGTGAGAGACCCACCTAAGGTCACCTAGTGTGTGTGGTGTGGGTCTGATGCAGTCTGATGGGGACTTGTGGGTTAATCTTCCCGGAGCTGTCCCTTGTTCAGGGCAGGCAGCATCTGGAGCTCTGGCGATCCCAAGGGCTAAAGGGGACGATGGTGGGTTGATGGTGGATTTCTGGCACCAGCTTTGGCTTGCACAGGAGAACCCAGAAAGAAGTCCTTTGGGGCTCCACTCAGGCTGCTTTGCTGAGGATGGCAACCCAGGGGGCGCTCTGAGACTGTCTGAGGCCTCCCTTCTCTGACCACAAGAGCTATAGTTCTATTTATTTTTTATTTTTTTAATGTTTATTTTTGAGAGAGAGAGAGAGAGAAGGAGGGGAGGGGCAGAGAGAGAGAGACAGGATCTGAAGCAGGCTCCAGGTTCTGAGCTGTCAGCACAGAGCCCGACGTGGGGCTCGAACCCACAAACTGTGAGATGATGCGCGACCTGAGTCAAAATGAAGAGGCAGACGCCCAACCAACTGAGACATCCCGGCGCCCCAGTTCTGATTTTAGATTTGTGTTTCCAGGTTACCAGGGGACCTGAGTCCACTCTCTGGACATGAGTGAGAATGTCACCTGGTTCCATGTGTCTGAACAAACACACGCACAAAACATGGAATGGGGGGTTGCCTAATGTGCACTCCCCCAGGAGGATTTGAAACCATAATCTGCATTACATGTGTCAATACAAATTGAGCAAATCTTTACACAAATTTCCCCCATTTATTTAAATTTTGAAAAGGTAAAGGGTTTTATGTGAGTTTCCTGGACACAGCATCTTCACAAAGAAGATGATCCAGGGAAGGTCCAGGGAAGGAACATTTGGTTCAGGGTTACATCATCATCACCATCATCATCATCATTATTACTATTATTATTTTACATAAAGAGCTACAGGTCATCATGATGAAGAACATTCCAGAAGGTTACAGACTATATCTTATGTCTGTAGTATGCACAAGGCTGTATGCCTTTAATCTTATGGGAATCAGGGAGGTCTTTGTTTTTCTTCATGTTTGGAATGCTCCTTTTTGATTATATATATATTTTTTAGTGGAGCAGATGTACAGAAATAGAGCCTATGCTTTGAGGTTCTGCTGAGTCTTTTTTTTTTAATGCTTATTTATTTATTTATTTTTGAGAGAGAGAGAGCATGAGCAAGACAGGGGCAGAGAGACAGTAAGAGAGAGTCCCAAGTAGGCTCCACGCTGTGAGCACAGACCCCAACACGGGGCTCGAACTCATGCACCATGAGATCATGACCTGAGCCAAAATCAGGAGTCCAACACTTAACGAACTGAAGCAGCCAGGCACCCTTTGCTGAGTCTTTTTGACCTTGGTAAAGGCTAAAGTATAGCTTCCCTGGGAGCCCGAAGGCAGAGCCCACAAACCAAAAAAGTCAAGAATTGGGGTGCCTGGGTGGCTCAGTCAGTTAAGTATCTGACTACTGATTTTGGCTCAGGTCATGATCTCACAGTTCATGGGGTCATGTTTTGTGTTGAGCTCTGCTCTGACAGTGTGGAGCCTGCTTGGGACTCTCTCCCTCTCTCTGCCCCTTGCCTGCTCATGTTCTCTCTCTCACTCTCTCTCTCAAAAACAAATAAACATAAAAAATGTTTTTTTTAAAGTTGAGGGGCACCTGAGTGACTCAGTGGGTTAAGCATCCAACTTCTCTCAGGTCATGATCTCATGGTTCGTGGGTTCAAGCCCCGAATCGGGCTCTGTGTAGACAGCTAGTTCAGAGCCTGGAGCTTGTCTTAGGATTCTGTATCTCCCCCTCTCTCTGACCCTCCTCTTCTAGTGCTGTCTCTCTGACTCTCAAAAATAAATAAAAAACATAAAAATAATAAATAAATAAAGTTGAGAGTTTCCTTTATCACATGTTAAACCTCTTTTTAGGAGCACTTGGGTGGCTCAGTCAATTAAATGTCCGACTTTGGCTGAGGTCATGACCTCACAGTTCATGGGTTTGAACCCTGCATCGGGCTCTGTGCTGACAACTCAGATCCTGGAGCCTGCTTCCCATTCTCTGTCTCCCTCTTTCTCTGCCCTTTCTCTGTTCATTCTTTCTTTCTGTCTGTTTGTCTCTCTGTCTCTCTCAAAAATAAATAAGATTAAAAAATTTAAAAAACAAAATAAAGGGGCACCTGGGTGGCACAGGTGGTTAAGCGTCCGACTTCAGCTCAGGTCATGATCTCGTGGTTTGTGGGTTCAAGCCCCGTGTCGGGCTCTGTGCTGACAGCCAGCTAGAGCCTGGAGTCTGTTTCAGATTCTGTGTCTCCCTCTCTCTTTGACCTTCCCCTGCTCATGTGCGTTCTCTCTCTCTCTGAAATAAATAAAACATTAAAAAATTAAACAAAACAAAACAAAATAAAAACCTCTTCTCAGTTGGTTCAGTTGACAGTTTTCATGATCTCAGCAACTGACTTCCATGTGGTTCCTATTCCCTCAGAGACACTGAGACCCAGGGAAACACATCCTCTACAAAAAATTCCAGAGAAATTTGGTCTCTCTGAAGAGTACTTCAGATGCAAACATTCCCCCCCCACCCCCACCGAAGTATTGGCTTGTCCAGGACACATACATTTTATAGATAAGGTTGTGTTATAGATCGGGTCCGTGCATACATTTGGTGCCAATACTATGATGGGGAGAACAAAGGGAAGAGAAAGGTAGCTAACGTTAAGTGTCCCTACAGCTTGCAGCCCACTCATTAATCCCTGAGGCGTGCAGAGCGTGACCTTCCTCAAGGAACTCATGGCTCCCTTAATGATGATATTTTACTAGAGACTAAAAACAGCCTCACCTTGACAATAGCTAGACCTTCAGGGTCCTGGAAACCTCAGTTGCAGCCTTCATCAATTCCTTAGAAACTTAGTATCTCTACCCACCCTCCCTCCACAAACTTCAATATACATCATCAGTCACTCCTCACAATCCCAGGGCAACTCTTTCTGCCCATGCGTCTGGGCCCTGTGCTATGATAAAAGCATCTTTTACTCCATAAAACGTCTCAAGAATTCTTTCTTGAACATTGAGCGTGGTGACCCGGCATCGGCTACCATCCTGCACCGGGGGGAAGCCCTCCCTAATCTGAAATGTCCTTCCCTTGCTCTCATCATTCATGGAATTTGCACCCACAGCTAAGGAAATACAGGGTTGTATGTAGGGCTCTGTTGTAGGTCCTTTGGGATTTGAGGTCACAATGGTTGACCGTGTGCATCATCTCACACACACACAATGCTGTTCTCCAGTGCAAAAACTCCCTGGTCTCCCTCACCCGCGTGACAGCAAGCTGAGAACCATCTGGACTTTCAGGAGCTCAGTCCAAAGGCAGAGCGGGGTTCTTGTAAGGGGCAGGTGATCCTGTAAACAGTGTGCTAAGGCTGTTCCAGATCCGACAGCTACAGGCGATGCTAGGGCTCCCAGCTCTTAGTAGGGACCCTTCTGATACTCCAGCCGATACCCCGTTTCTCTGGCTCCCTTTATAGTAAACTCCTACTGACCATCTCCAGGTCCCACCTTCCCATTCTCTGGGCCTGGAACACAGAGAGCGTTCACTTCGAGTCACCCAGAATCCCACGAGGAGATGACATTCAGTGCTAGGGGCATGGGGCACGCCCCAGTCACTCACACTGTCAGCAACCTTGCAGCATTCAGAGGATGCACAAAGCACCAAAGTGCTTTGAGGCAATGCAACGTGCTGGTTCTCTAGCCATAACGAGGTCCCCAGGACAGGGTCTGCTCCTCACTTAGACTCATTTCATAAGAGGCTTGGCTTGGGGTTGTCTCCACTGCAGTGATTCCCCACGGCCTCCACAGTAAGAACAAACTCTGCTGGGGCACCTGGGTGGCTCAGTCGGTTAAGCGTCCGACTTCAGCTCAGGTAATGGTCTCACGGTTCGTGGGTTCGAGCCCCACAGCAGGCTCTGTGCTGACAGCTAGCTCAGAGCCTGGAGCCTGCTTCAGATTCTGTGTCTCCCTCTCTCTGACCCTCCCCTTCTCATGCTGTCTCTATCTCTCTCTCAAAAATAAATAAAATATTTTAAAAAAAAAAAAAAGAAGAAGAAGAAGAAGAACGAACTCCGCCAAGTGGTTACATACATTTCCTAATGGTGCTTTGCAACTTTGGCCCTTTGGGAGGTTTCCTTTTACTGTTTACTGTGTTTCCTTTTAATGGCAAGCATTTAATTTTTTTTTCTTTTTTTTGACCTCATGAATCCCTCTGGCAGTTTGGTGAAGCTGGGAATTTTTTTTTCTTTTTTTAAATGTTTTTGTTTATTCCTGAGAGAGAGAGAGAGAGAGAGAGAGAGAGAGAGAGAGAGAGAGAGATGGCATGAGCAGGGGAGGGCCAGAGAGAGAGGGAGACACAGAATCTGAAACAGGCTCCAGGCTCTGAGCTAGCTGTCAGCACAGAGCCCAACGCAGGGCTCAAACCCACTAACCATGAGATCATGACCTGAGCTGAAGTAGGACGCTTAACCAACTGAGCCAACCAGGTGCCCCAAAGCTGGGAATATTTTTAAACATTTTATTTTATTTTTATCTTTTTTATTTTAGAAAAAGAATGAGAGAGAGCAGGGGAGAAGGGCAGAGGGAGAGAGAATCGGAAGCAGGCTCCATGCTCAGCCCAATGTGGGGCTCAATCCCACAACCCTAGATCATGACCAGAGCCAAAGTCAGGAGTCAGACACTCACCTGACTGAGGCACTCAGGCGCCCCAAGATTTTATTTTTATATAATCTCTACATCCAACGTGGGGCTTGAACCCACAACTCCAAGATCAAGAGTCGCACACAGGGGGGGCCTGGGTGGCTCAGTCTGGTGACGATCTGACTTCAGCTCAAGTCATGATCTGTACATTTTCATGATCTGTACATTTGTGTGTTTGAGCCCCGCATCGGGCTCGCTGCTGTCAGCCTGTCAGCACAGAGCCTGCTGGGGATCCTTCCATCCCTCTCTCAGTGCCCCTCCCCCACCCGCACTCTCCCAAAAATAAATTAGTTTTAAAAAAGTCCTACACTCCACCAACTGACTCAGCCAAGTGCCTCACCTTCTTCTTCTTCTTCTTTTTTTTTTACCTTCTTCTTCTTAAAATCATGTTTAATCCTCTACAGACTCACTACATTTCTTCATCCCATTGTGCACACATTTCATCAACATTATTTGTAGCTGTAAAAGTTTTTAAAAATATATTAATATGTATGTGTGTATGTATGTACATATGTATGTATTGTGATTTATTGAATGGATTTCCTTATTATATTTTCCGTTCCTTGTTTGTAGTTGATTACTGAATGGACACAGAGTTTTTTTGTTTGTTTGTTTTTTGGTTTTGTTTTTGTTTGTTTGTTTTTTGGTTTTGTGTAACTGCACTCTGTCATTTCTGCATGTTCGGTACCTTTTAGAAGTTTCTTCTTTGCCCAATACTGGGTAACAGTGGACATTCCAGGATAGAGGTAAATAGTGATGGCAACAGTGGGCTTCTCTGATTTGTTTCCAGCCCTAATGGCAGCCACACTAAAGTAATTTACCAGCAACATGATGCTGGGCCCCTACTGATCCTAATTTATAGATTACTAATTTCAAAAAAATGATAAAAGATTAAAGTTGCATATAAGCATCTCTTTTCTCCTCAGACCTAAATGAGGTGACTTATGCTCTCCCTAATACTGAACCATTCTATGATTCCAATAAGAAATTAAAATTTGTCATTGTCATTGTTTCAGTGTTGTACTTAATATTCAAGGCAGAATTTCTGGGAGCCCCTGGGGGGCTCAGTGGGTTAAGTGTCTTGACTATTGCTCAGGTCATGATCTCATGGTTTTTGACTTTAAGCCCTCTCATCGGTCTCTGTGCTGACAGCTCAAAGCCTGGACCCGGCTTCAGATTCTGATCCTCCCTCTCTCCACCCCTCCCCCCTCTCAAAAATAAATAAACATAAAAAATTTTTGCAAAGAAAGAAAATTCTTTTACTTTTAAGTGTTTTTTCCTGACTCTTTTCTATTTCCTTGTACAGGATCTTTACAACTTTGTTTTTTCTTTCAAATAACAAATGAAATCCTGAATTTATAGATCAATATAAGTGAAAATAGATTTTTTTTCAAATTTAATCGCCAAGGAAGTGGATCTCCCTATTGTGTTTAAACCTCTATCCACCTCTCAATGAGCTTTATACTTTCATGAAAATAAATTCTACTTTTTCCAAGATTATCCTTGTTTATTTACCATACTGAGCAAAGTTTTCCTCATTCTATTTTTTACTGACTTACTTGGAGACAGGCAAGATAATTTTGTGGCTGAATTTCCGAGGGAGCCCTTTGAATTGTGTTTGAGTTGTTTCTGTGAGACACTGGCTCTCAAACGTTCACACCCATCTGAACACCTGAAAAGGTTCCCAAAGCAGCTGGTTGGGCCTCATCCCTTTTGTGACTCAGTGGATCTGGACTGAACCTCAGTTTGCATTCCTCACAAGTTCTCAAGTGATCTGATGATGGCCTAGGACCACACTCTGTACTGCTCCCGGATTTCTAGGTACTAAAAACTCAAACAAAACCCACAAAAACATGCTCAAACCCTCTTTCTCTAAATTTTCTAATATTCCAGAATATAGATTACTTTGATACTCGTAGGATGATAGTTATACGTCTTGCTGGGCTTTGAGATCGACTTGTTTTATGACAATGCGGAATCATGAATTTACCATCAACATCTGGGTCATATTTACAGATTTCCCCAGGCTGCAAGTCCCCAACTCAAACGAGTAACCTAGCATGGGAGTGTCTGCTGGAGAGCTATTTGAAGGGCTTCTGGGGATATGTGTGATCTGATTGGCTAACATTCCCAGCAATTTTTATCCAATAAGAGAGCCGTACTGCCTCTGCCTATTTAAATGTGCCCTTTGATCCAATCACATGCTGTAGCTATGCCATCCCTCATTTGCATATAATCCCTATAAATAGGACCGGGGTACCATTCACCCTCTCTAGGACCAGCGGTGTCTGAGCTGGAAATGTATTTCTGTTCCCGGGAGGGAGTGACAGTGAGATGTGGCTGATGTTCAGAGGATGAAAACGCCCAGATCCTCAGGCTCACCAGCTGCAAGGGTTATTTCTACGGTAAATTCCAAGACCCTCTCTATTACCCCAAACTCTCCCAGCTACTTTAAAAACAGACTTTATAAAAATAAAAACAGATTTCACACTGGTTTCCTATTGTTGCCCTATTAGATTACCTCCCAAATAGCAGCTTAAAACAAAGCCTATTTATTCTTCTGCGGTTCTGCTGGTAGAAGTCCAGGCTCAACCGGGTCCTATGCTGAGGCTCACCGGCTCACATCAAGTTGCCTGCAACGTTGCTTTCCTCCCTGAGGCCTCTGGATTATTGAGCCCCCGGGCTCGCCGAGGCTGCTGGCAGTTCCTCGTGACTGTGGGATGAGGTTCCTTTCCTAGCTGACTGCGTGTGGGCTGTTTTCTTCCACACCCTGCCCACAGTCCTGCTCTGGGTAGCCGAGTGTCCCCCTCATCCCCAGCAAGGGCAGGCCACATCCCCCTCCTGTTTCCAATCGGTCGGACTTCCGTGTTGCGTCTTTCTTACTCTCTGCTTTTAAGGAGCCTGTGATTGTATTGGGACATCCAGGATGATCCCCTTAGCTTCAGTCTGTAGCCTTAATGACAGCGGCAAAGTCCTGTTAGCCTTGTGACAGGTCCTGCAGGGGCCGGCGGGGGTGGGGAATGGGGGCTGCAGTCTGCTACCATAGACACCTATAGTCAGATTTTCCTTTGGGACTACTTAGTCTTCCATTATTCAAATCAGGGAGGTTATGTAGTAAAAGTAAAGCTAATTCTAACATAGGTGGACTCATACCGGTCAGCAGGGTCCACATCCCCACATGGACCTTCACAGATGGGGCAATCAAAGGGGACATAACAAAGCCAGAAGGTTTCTTTTGCTTCATTTTGTTTTTCAGAAAAATGACCCGAGGAAACCAGGGTGTACCAGAGAATCCTAACACAGAAAATAAGGCACTGCTATGTCTGAGTTTTTCCAGGGTGGGAATATTTTGCTTGCTTGAGTGAATGAATAGGACAATTGAGGACAAGCATGGGAAGTTGGAGTGAACAGAGTATTAAGGTTGCACATGGATACAAAATGTATTCACAGGAGAATATGTCTGCTCCCAATGGAAAGAAAGGAGGACAGTAATAAAATTTCACACCTCCTAGGATGTATGCCTAACACATATATGGCCATGGCTTTGGTTATGACCATATGATCAGAGTCAGCCTAAACAAGGTGACCTTAAAGATTTTGTGGCTCTTGGGGCACTTGGGTGGCTCAGATGGTTAAGTGTCCGACTTCAGTTCAGGTCATGATCTTGTGGTTTGTGAGTTTGAGCCCTGCATCAGACTCTGTGATGACAGCCTGCTTCAGATTCTGTGTCTCCTTCTCTCTCTGCCCCTCCCCCACTCACATTCTGTCTCTCTCTCTCAAAAATAAATGTTAAAAAAATATTTTTAAAAGTCTTTGTGGTTCAGACTCAAGAACAAAAATACACTTGGCCCTTGAACAAGGGTGCTGATCCCCTAAACAGTTGAAAAGCCATGTATAAGTTTTGACTCCCCTAAAACATAACTATTAACAGCCTCCTGTTGACAGGAAGCCTTAACAATAACATCAACAGTCAATTAACACACATTTTCTATGTTATATGTATTATATACCAATTTTTTTTTTAATTTTTTAGTGCTTTATTTCTGAGAGAGAGAGAGAGACAGCGTGAGCAAGGGAAGGTCAGAGAGAGAGGGAGACACAGAATCTGAAACAGGCTCCAGACTCTGAACTGGCTGTCAGCACAGAGCCCGACGCGGGGCTCGAACTCACGAACCGTGAGATCATGACCTGAGCCGAAGTCAGACGCTCAACTGACTGAGCCACCCAGGCACCCCGTATACCATATTTTTATAATAAAGCTGGTAAAAAGAAAATGTTATTAATAAAATAATAAGGAAGAGAAAAAAACATTTACAGTATTGTATTATGTTAGTAAAAATAAATCTGTGTATCAGTGGACCTGCACAGTCTAAACCTGTGTTGTTTAAGGGTCAACTATAATGTGTTAAATGACTGGGTCTTTTTCTTTATAAAACTGGGAAATTTCAAACACATACTAAGGTAGACAGAATAGTAAATTGTGCTAGATTTCAACAATTATCAGTTGAAGACCAATTTTGACTCATTTCTATGTCCATCTCTTGCTCAGATTGTTTAGAAAAATAAAATCCAAACTATTGAGAGAGAGAGAGAGAGGAGGGAGAGAGAGAATCCCAAGCAGGCCCTGTACTATTAGCACAGGGCTTGAACCCACAAACTGGGAGATCATGACCTGAGCTGAAATCCAGAGTTGGGTGCTTAACCGACTGAGCCACCCAGGCGCCCTATGACCGGTGTCCTTTTACAAAGAGATTAGGACACACACGGAAAACCTCCAATTATGCTACTCATTCTCTCTCTCTCTCTCTCTCTGTTTTTAAACTTACTTATTTTGAGAGAGACAAGAGACAGTGCAAGTGGGGGAAGAACAGAGAGAGAGAGAATCCCAAGCAGGACTCGTACCCATTGAAACCACAAGATCATGACCTGAGTCCAAACCAAGAGTCGGATGCTTTGCCAGCTGAGCCACCCAGGAGCCCCTGCTCTCTGTTAAAATGAGTGACAGTCTCAAAACCCAAGGAGATGCACAGGTTTCGTGCCGTATGATAGAGGGGCCACTTTCGCCATTCACCATTACTTCCATGATTTGCTGCCTAGAAACAGCCCCAAAGCTTGGTGACTTTCAGCCACAAGCTACTGGGCACCTGACTGCTGTCTCCAAGCTGCATTCTGACTCACGTGTTCCCTCTCTGGCCTCTGGGAGCCGCTCCTCTCTCCACATGCGGGTCTCAGGTGCAGGACAGGAGCCCCTTGCTGGTGGTAGCTCACTGCACCGAAAGCCGAAAGCCGTTGCTCCAGAAGTGGGGCACGGTCCTTTCTCCCCACCTGCTGTCAGCCAGTGGGAGCCCGTGGTGTGTCAGCTTCCTGGGGCTACCCTGAGGAACTGTTGTGCCCGATTGGCGAGTCCCCTGAGACCCCCAAGGAGCCGACACCGATGCAGGTACAAAAGGGTCTTTATTACAAGCTCGAGCAGGGGCTCACCCGCCTACTGGTGTCATGGCAGAAGGTGAAGCCACGAACAATAGTGACCAGGGTTTTTAAGGGGTAAGAGATGGGGGTGTTACAGTACACACGTTGTACATATGGCATCATCACATAAGCACCAATTACAATTGTACAGCAGCACCCATGGTAACAGCTTTGACCATTCGGTATCTTGAGGTGTCCATTACTTTTGGTGGGACCCAATCATGACTTTTGAGAATCCTTTGAAAATGACCAATTATGAGGTGAGTTCAAAGGGCCCACGTGGGGTTCAGGCAAGCGGTGAGAAATTGGCTAGTTTGTACAGAATAACTGTCTACAGTTCCCAGCCTTGACTCAGACCACAGGAATGTTTTTTGATTAGCTGATCTGAGGGCGGTCCGAGGATGGCTTTAGCCTTGAGCAATCTGAGGAACTGGGGCTACGTGCAGCCCGAGGTTGCTCTTAATGGAGGCCTTAATTTCAAAATGACATTACTTAGGCTCTTCAGAACTACCACAACTTGGGGGTCCTACATCAGGGAGTCCCTCACCCCTCCCAGGCTGGGGGCCAGAAATCCAAAATCAAGGTGTCACAGAGCCCTGCTCCCTCTGGAGGTTCTAGGGGTGAGCCCTGCCTGCCTCTTCCAGCTCCTGGGGGCTTCCTTGGCTTGTGCCCACATGACCCAGATCTCTGCCTTCATGTTCACCTTTCCCCCTGTTTGTGTCTATACTCTCCCTGTCTTTCTTGTATCAAGAGACATGTTGGGGAGCACCAGGGTGGCTTAGTGGGACTCTTGATTTCGGCTCAGGTAATGATCTCAGAGTTCGTGAATTCAAGCCCCCCATGGGTTCTGTGCTGACAGTGCAGGGCTTGCTTGGGATTCTGTCTCTCCCTCACTCTGCCCATCCCCTGCTCTCTCTCTCTCAAAAAATAAAGAGAGACAGAGACAGAGAGAGAGACATGTAACTACATTTAGGCACAGGATAATCCAGGAAAAGCCCCTCCTCTCATTGGAGGAGGATCACTGATTGCCTCCCTTCTCCCACACGGGGTAATAATCCTGTATTCTCGGATGAGGAAGAGAGTATTTTTCTGAGTGGAGGTTTTTTGGGCCTGCCACCTGCAGCCACACCCGAGGTCCGCTGAACAGGGAGGCTGACTCTTGGGAGGGAGGCTGTGGGCTAGAGATAGGGGAACATTTGCAGAACTCAGAGCAGCACAGGGAGATTTAGCACAGGGCAAACCCACCTGCTGCCATGATCAGAAACTACATAAACAGCACACTGGTGGCCTTTCTTGAATCTGTATTGCTAAATGGAGTGAATCTGATGGACACAAAATACACAAGGAAGGCCACCTAAGAGTCACGTGGAAGAAAGGAAGGCTTTTTTTTTTTTTTTTTTAGTTTATTTATTTATTGAGAGAGACAGATGTCCGAGGAGGGAGGGGCAGAGAGAGGGAGAGAAAGAGAATCCCAAGCAGACTCCGCACTGTCCGTGCAGAGCCTAACTTAGGGCTCTCACCAACCATGAGATCATGCCTTGAGCTGCAAGCCAGAGTCCATAAGCAGCTCAGAGTCCAACGCTTAACCTCTGGAGCCACCCAGGCGCCCCAAGGACCGTTCTTGTCATCTGCAGTGGCACCAGAGAGCCATTTTTACCTAGTGTTGGTTTTGTGTCGGGGAAAACTGCGTGGGTGGCAAGAAAACAATATGAATGTGGCAGTGGTTTGCTGGAAATGATGAACACGTCCTTTCCCTTGAATCAGCTCTCATGGACGTGCAGAAACAGCTTCCAGAACTGTGCGCACAGAACTGTCTTCTCTGGGGACCTGGGGGGCTCCGTCGGTTAAGCTTCTGACATCAGCTCAGGTCATGACCTCACGATTCCTGGATTCGAGCCCCACATCGGACTCTGTGCTGACAGATCAGAGCCTGGAGCCTGCTTCCGATTCTGTGTCTCCCTCTCTCTTTGTCCCTCTCAAGCTCGCGCTCTGTCTCTCTCTGTCCCTCAAATATAAGCAAACATTTAAAATTTTTGAGAAAAATGTTAAACGGATGTAAGGAAGATTGTGTTGACTTGTTACCGATTTTGGTATAAAGGAAAGTGTTGACATATAAGCGTATTTGGTTGTTAAAAATATTTCTATCCACAACGTTCAGCTGTGCACATGCGCGGATCCCTCCCCATAGGAAAGGGGAAACAAAATGCTCACGGAGCAGAGGCAAGGAGGGAGGGGATTCGTGCACCGGAGAAGCGACGAGGGGAGAGTCTGCCTGCTGGGGGCGTGCTGGAGGCGTTCCATCCCTGCGCGCACTGGGCCAAAGGCCTCCGTGAGCCGTCCAGACCGAGGCATCCCTTCCGGGAAGAAAGTCCGTAACTATTTGCATCCAGGGAATGCGCGCCCCTGCGAAAAATCAGCGACCTCCCGTGTGCACGGCCCAGTCAGCATCCAAGATTCGGAGCCCAGAGGAGCAGCAGTAAGGCGGTCAATATCCCAAGGCCACCGGGGCGAAATCGTCTCCAGGACGGTCCGCCCGAGGGCTTTTGAAATGACCAACAGGGACACGTGCCAGAACATAAACAGGGGCTGCAAAGGCTTTGGGGCTTTACCCAGCGTGTAGGAGCCGGAAACTCCGAAGCCACCGTCAGCCTCGGCGCGCGCGCCGTCAGCAGTCTGCGATAGTCCTCCGCGCCCCCGCGGGCAGGCAGCTCGCAATCCCCAGGCCCCCGCACCTCAGCATCCTCGTACCCCTGCATCCTTTACGCCCTTATATCCTCGCCCCTCTGCAACCCCGCCCCACCCTGCATCCCTGCGACCTGACACCCTCACCGCGGCTCGGAGCCGCGCCACCGTCAGGAGTCGGCCAAGCTTACGGCGCACTGCTTTCCAGGACCGAGAATCCCCAGCTCGAGCTTTGCCGCGGTGGCACCGCAGGCTGGAGGCGCTAGGCCGGTTAGTGTGCTATCCCTCCCGACGCGTCTCCGTCACGCCCAGGGACGCATGCGCTACATCCTCCGGGAGCCGCCAGGAGATGGCGACCCAGGCTTCCAATGACATCATCAAGCCCACGTCCCTTCTTCCATTTCGGCAAAAACACTGGAGTCCTCTCTCCCCGATGGCCTCTGGAGAGGCTGGGCCTTTGAAGTCCCTTTGCAACCACTCTGTCGCATCTGGGACCCTGCGGGAGGATGGCCCTCATTCTTGAGTCCCTGATGTTCTTTTCTGGGTGACTTCCTCCCCACCACACCTGGAGTCAGCCCCTGTACTGGACGGTGTGCAGTCCCTGGACGGCTTCCGTGCAGTGACTGCGTGCAAGGGCTTTGTAAGCAGGAAACTAGAACTCCCCAGGCCACAAACAAGGCGTGTGCAGATGGCATTTCACAAACAAGAAGACGGCGATGTGTCACAGGCGGACGCACCACGCGCCTGGCACACCTGGGTGGGCGCTCACGGGCGCGCCACCCAAGTGCACAGGTGTCCTCGGGAATAAGGGCAGACAAGTTTTCTCCTTCCTTCGGGGAGTTCTGAGAGTCGTCCACTATATCCAGTGCAGTGAGGGAAGGAACCGTGCAGAGGTTCCATGTAAGTGGCCTGTTGAGCTCACCTGCCTGGTTGTAGCCTCCAATTACTCCGTGGAGGGCCACGGGAAGCTAACGTGCTTCCCAAGTTCACTGCAGGTCACAGCGCGGAAGAACTCACAGGCAGCTCAGAAAGCTCAAACCAGGTGGTTTATGAAATCCATGCATAGGGCGCCTGGGTGGCTTAGTCGGTTAAGCGGCCGACTTTCGCTTAGGTCATGATCTCACGGTTCGTGGGTTCGAGCCCCGCGTCGGGCTCTGTGCTGACTGCCAGCTCAGAGCCTGGAGCCTATTTCAGAGTCTGTGTCTCCCTCTCTCTCTCTGCTCCTCCCCTGCTCACGCTATCTCTCTCTCCTAGAAATAAATAAAAATATTAAAAAAAAAAAGAAAAAGAAATCCATGCAAAAGGCCCATAAAAGAGGTACCTGGGTGGCTCAGTCCACTGAGTGTTAAACTCTTGATTTCTGCTCAGGTCATGATCTCACATGATGACATGGTTAGGGAGTTGGAGCCCCGCCTTGGGATCAGCTCTCTGCACTCACGGTATGGAGCCTTCTTGGGATTCTCTCTCTCCCTTTCTTTCCACTCCTCCGCATCTCATGCTTTCTCTCTCCAAATAAATAAATAAACTTAAAAAAACAAAACAAAACAAAACACCTCCCAGCAGAGGCAAGGTGGCAGACATGGGTGAGCGGACAAACTTAGGACAGGTGTCAGTGGGGGAGTGGCACCTCCTGACCCTAGGCACTTGTGTCCTGTGACTTGTAACTCCATGCTGCCTCAGCCTTCCCGCTGGTGTTGGGGTCCCCAGGGGAGCCGGCGGATGCACACAGGTGTGGTCCCCCCAGGGACAGGCTCACCTATGGAGTCTCAGATGTGGCTGATTAAGATGTGGTTTCCTAATGGAAACCGAGTGCCTCAGCGGTCCTGATCACTGAGTGCCTACTGTATACTTAGTGATCCTGAATATTTAGTGCCTTTTGTATACTCAGCAATTATAGTTTAGCACCTTTTGTATACTTATCGATTCTAAAAATTTCATGGGTCTTGTGTATTTAGTGATCATGAATATTTAGTGCCCAGATGCCTCATGTTTAACTACCTTGTGTCTTGGTTCTCCAGTCTGTATTATCCTTAAGACCCACTTACTCTACTCACTTTTATCTACATTTACATCTTAGGAAATTCATCCATCCCTCCCCACCCTGGCTCCCTCTCCCACTGCCCACGCTGTTTCCTTGTCTTCTCCAGCAGAATGGAAGATTCTAAACAATACAACAAATTCTCCTGGAGGTGGCAGCCAGGCTGAGAGAATGAGGATGCTGAGAGCGGGGTGAATGGCAAAAAGGGGCCTGGCCTGTCTACAAATCAAGAGTGCTTTTTCACTGTGGAGTTTTGAAAGTTCTTTGCATGGTCAAGAGTCTAGTCCTAATCCAGGATGATCACCTCATCTCAAGGTCCTTAAATTACACCTGCAAAGACCCTCTCTCCAAATGAGATCACACTCACAACTTCTGGGCATTAGAACAGGGTCATATCTATTTGGGGGTGGGAGGGCAGGCAGTAGGGGTGGGATCTGGGACATGGAGAGGACTCCCCGCTTGCTGATGGTTTCCAGGTGGGCATACCTGCCTGGGGAAGATGAGGAGGTGCCACCACGGGGGTAAGGCAGAGTGCATGGGGGTGAGGCGGGTGCAGCCTGGCTGCCAGGAGGGGATGGAACTCCCAAGTGGAAGACAGCTGCTGCGGACACAATCAGGCCCCACTGATGCCCTGCCTTCAGTGAGAGAATGAGGAGAAAGGAAGCCTCTAGTTGAGCCATAGAACCTGTGATGGATGGCAGTGTGGCTCTTGCTGTTCCTAGCACCCTGGAATGAGACTTGTTGTGACCCCCCCACCCCCAGCATGGGGCATGAATCACAGTGTGCAGGCTGAGCCTCAGGAGTCCAGGGGACTCTATCCTTGAAGGATGGTGTGATGAAGCCCGAATTAGCCTTGGAGAGAGACTATGTCTATGAAGAAACAAGATACCCGGCCATGTGAAGGAGGCCGCCCGGACCAGCACCTTCCCAGCCTGACTCCAAACAGAACTACCAGGTTAACCCCCCCTCACTGCTGACCTTCCCTCTGACCCCATAGATCACCCTCTCAGATAACCCCCCCCCCCAGCTGATCCTGCGATCCACCCTTCAGCATGGTCATCAACCATCAGCTTTCCCGGGGAGCCCAGCTCCAACCACTGACTTTCAGACCAGCAGCTGGGACCTTTTGGGCTGCTCCATCATCCCACAGGAGAACACTGGCAGATCAGGACCCCAGAAGGGGTGCTGGAAGCTGGGTTAGCTCAGGACAGGGCCGTGGGTAGGAGAGGGTGTCCTGGAGGGCAGCGTTGGCCTGAGGGGTGGTCACGGGCTCCACTGTCTCAGGGAGGAGGGAAGTGCCAGGACCTGGCCTCCCCAGAGACCTGCCTGGGACCAAACCACCCACGAGGAAGGAAGTGGGCAGAGGGGAGGATGCAGTTTTCAAGCTTTTGCTGGGTTGGGGGAAGGGGCATGGGAGAAAAGGCAGAGCCTTGATGAGGTTTGGTGAGCCATGCATGGAAACTGCCCTTCCTGGAGCACAAGGGTAAATTCTGACGACCAGGGCTGGGACCTCCATGTGACAGAGCAGTGTGCGGGCAGAACAGCTCAGGTCAGCCCAGACCTGACAGCTCTCAAGCTGTGACCCAATCCGCCTCAAAGCATGTCTCCTAATGCTGTTATTCAAGCTCTAAGCCTATGCAGAAATCAAGGGGGTCCTTAATGCTTGCTCACTTGAGAGATTCTTGAACACATAGGCAAAAAGACGAGAATGAACAGATGTGGGGCTAGGGCTGGGGACAGACCCTTGCCTAGGAGAGAGGCCTAGGTGAGCAGAGAATTTCAGAGCTGGGAGCAGTTCCCTGGCAGTGGGTATGGGTATTTTTGCATGCTTCCTGTGGGACCTTGTATGTCTTTGGTTCACCTTTGTCAGTAAACTGTCACACCACAGGGACCCGGGGAGAATGACAGAGATGATCAGAGGATGGGGAAAGGGGGCATGTGAGTTGCCACAGCGAGCACAGAGAAGGCGTCAAAGCTCTGTAGAGGCTGGAGGTTTCCCCGCCATCCTCCCTCCTTCCCTGGAAGTTCCTGGCCACCACTAATCTGCTTCCCATCTCAATGGCTCTGTCCATTCTGGCTGTTTCTTACAAATGCAGTCACACTTTGTGTGGCCTTTGTTTTCTCACGGAGCTTAATGTCTTTGAGGGCCATCCATGCGGCAGCATGTACCAGTGCTGTTTTGTGGCTGAATGGCATTCCATTGATTGGACAGAGCACATTTTGTTTATCCTTTCACTTAGGCTGTCTCCAACTTTGGGACATGAGGAATAATGCCACTGTGAAAGTGCGTGTGCAAGTAACTGAGTCCTTGTGTATACCTGGGAGTGCAATTGCCAGGCCACATGGCGCTTCCTTATTGAAGCGAGGGTCTGAGGGGTGCTCTCCTGCAGAGGCAGGCAACTCTGGGTATTGCATCACATTCTTGAACCAGATAACCCCTGATAGATGACCAGGCTTTAGACCAGACCTGTCCGCCTGACCTTTCCACGATGATGGAGCTGTTCTACACCTGTGCTGTTCCATGTGTGGGGTGTTGGTCACACGTGGCTAGGGCAGCTGAGAAACTGCATCCTAGAATTTAATTTAATGATTTAATTTCACTCATTTTTTTTAAAGTTTTGTTTATTTTGAGAGAGTGTGCATTCATGAGGGAGGGGCAGAAAGAGAGAGAGAGAGAATCCCAAGCAGACTCTGCCCTGTCACAGCAGAGCCTGACTTGGTACTGTCTCATGAACTCATGAGACCGTGACCTGAGCAGAAATCAAGACTCTAAGACTCAACCGACTGAGCCACCCAGGCACCCCTTGTATTTAATTTTAAATTTTAATGAAAATTGAATTGCCCTTCGGGCGCCTGGGTAGCTCAGTTGGTTAAGCTTCCAACTTCTGCTCAGGTCATGATCTCATGGTTAGTGAGTTCAAGCTCCCTATCAGGCTCTGTTGGAATTCTCTCTCTCTCTCTCTCTCTCTGACCCTCCATGGCTCACACTCTCTCAAAAATAAATAAACTAAAAAGAAAAGAAAATTGAATAGCCCTTGCTGCATGATGTTATCTCTGGTGTACCGCTCAGCATTAGAGATAACATATGAAGGACTGCTTCTGTGAGCATCACCCATCTCACTGTCTCCCTCTTGGCGTCCCATTTGAGGAATTAAAAATTGGGAACTCCGTGGAGATACGTGGCATACCTGAGCTCCCTGCCCCTGAAAAACCTTTCCTAAATATCACTGAAGGGTTTGACAACATACAACGACCTACATCAATATCCGTGCATAAACAGATTTAACCCAGAATTCAATATAATGGGTCCCCCTCCAGAAGGTTCTGTGGTCTCTTGGACAGTCTTGCTTGTGTCCCAGAAATGCAGCCCACTCAGCGACGTGGTCCGCTAACTACCTCTGCTGCAGAAAAATCCTGTGTTTAGATGCACAAGGACAGAGCAGGGCTTGTAAATCCTTGGTGCAAATACTTTCACAGCACAGCAATAGGCTATTTTCTTAAGACCAGCAGATGTGCAGTTACCTCCAGATGGTGTCTAGGGAGCCCTGGTTTGAGTAGACCTAATTTTAGTAAGTTTAATATAAATTATGTAATATTCCTGAATTGTGTTACAGGCCTGCATTTATTGCTATATAAAAAAATGAAAATGGTAAGGATCTTGATACCAGGAATACCTAGCAGTTATCAGATTGTGTGTGTGTGTTTGTGTGTGTGTGCGCACACCAGACATTGTTTTAAGTGAATTATGAATTAACCACTTTATTATGAATAAACCCCCCTCTCGCATGAGGTGGGTGCTATTCTGATGACTTTGCCAGGACCTTTGGGGAAATCCAACTCCCCTTTATTCCAGAATGTGGAGCTCATGAACAGTCATCTTCTGAAATATCCACTCATATATTACATAATCTAACCCTAACAACCTGGTTTTCTTGACCAAAATCAATATATGAATTATTTTATTCTATAACTTTGGCTATTCCCTTAATTTAGGTGAAGGGATTCGGATTAATGCTTGAACCCAGATTGAACAATTTAAATTCTTTGGGTCATTCTATTTATGGTAAGATTTTCCTTAAAAAGTTGACACTTCCTTTAAACATCTAATTTTATTCTTTTTAACTGTTGTAAACACCTCTGGAACACAGTCTTTCCAAGACCATCATCTCGGGATCAGATCTCAATTCCCAACGACCTCATGGTTCCTAAAACTTTGCAATAGCCACTCACTCAAGCACCATGCCTTATGAATGGAAATCATTAACCCGTAAGAACCTCAGACAGCAGATTCTAACTTGACTTATTTTCGATGCCAGATGAATCTGGCCGGTTACCCAGGCCTGGGATAAGCAGACAGCCTGTACTTAGGTATCTAGATGTGACTGGGCGACACTTTGCAAAGTCCAAGGCAACTTGTCACCGATAACGATAAATCCCTTCACGGTGAGTGGGACTAAGGCCCCAAGAAAAGCTTAGGGGTGATATTCAAACGCAAAGGACGGCCACGTGTCCGGTGGCATTCCCTGCGGCAAACGAGCACGCGAGCCCACGGTGCGCGTAGGCGCGCCCGGAGCGTGCCTCGGGCCGGCTCCCCCGTGCGCCGGGAGGACGCAACCCTGGCAAGGCAAGGCTGCGTGGTCAGTGCGGCTCTTTTCTTGAAACTCTGGGTGGCTCTGAAAAGAGCCTTTGGTGTCACGGGGCCCCCGGGGCGCAAGGCCGTTGCCGGCCCGCCTCCGCAGCCTCACTTGCCCTTAGCCTTGTGGTGGCTCTCCGTCTTCTTTGGCAGCAGCACCGCCTGAATGTTGGGCAGGACGCCGCCCTGCGCGATGGTCACGCGGCCCAGCAGCTTGTTGAGCTCCTCGTCGTTGCGGATGGCCAGCTGCAGGTGGCGCGGGATGATGCGCGTCTTCTTGTTGTCTCGGGCCGCGTTGCCTGCCAGCTCCAGGATCTCGGCCGTTAGGTACTCCAGCACCGCTGCCAAGTACACCGGCGCGCCGGCACCAACCCGCTCCGAGTAGTTGCCCTTACGGAGCAACCGGTGCACGCGGCCCACGGGGAACTGCAGCCCCGCGCGCGACGAGCGCGACTTGGCTTTGGCGCGCGCCTTACCACCCTGCTTGCCACGGCCGGACATTGCCAAGTCGGGTACGAAGAGAGAAAAGAGACGAAAAAACAGACCCGAAGTAACGAGACCCCCGCGCCCACTGAGCCCTTATATATGGTCCGGAGGTAGTGGCGTTAACCTCGTCTTATTGGACAGTGATGGAGACCAATCAGAAAAGGAGTTCGCCATCCTCTAATTTGCATGCGCCTTTTCCAGAGATTACGTTACTCGCCGTTAGAGCCTATCAGAAACAACGAACTCTGAATCCTTCATTTGCATACAGGATGTATAAATATAGTTGCTGGGGCCTGACTGTTTTTGTTTGGAGAGATCTGCCATCATGCCTGATCCGTCCAAATCTGCTCCCGCGCCCAAGAAGGGCTCTAAGAAGGCCGTCACCAAGGCGCAGAAGAAGGACGGCAAGAAGCGCAAACGCAGCCGCAAGGAGAGCTACTCCATCTACGTGTACAAGGTGCTGAAGCAGGTGCACCCCGATACCGGCATCTCGTCCAAGGCCATGGGCATCATGAACTCGTTCGTCAACGACATTTTCGAGCGCATCGCCAGCGAGGCCTCCCGCCTGGCGCATTACAACAAGCGCTCGACCATCACGTCCCGCGAGGTGCAGACGGCTGTGCGTCTGCTGTTGCCCGGCGAGCTAGCCAAGCATGCTGTGTCCGAGGGCACCAAGGCCGTCACCAAGTACACCAGCTCTAAGTGAGGCGCGCCGGGTGCCCCGGAACCCAAAGGCTCTTTTCAGAGCCACCCACACAGTCGAAAAAGGGTTTCGAACACGGTGAAGGGCTGTCCTGTGAACCAGTTTTGTTCTGTGCACTTTAGTGCC
Organism: Crocuta crocuta; assembly: GCF_008692635.1. Classification (NCBI taxonomy): domain Eukaryota; kingdom Metazoa; phylum Chordata; class Mammalia; order Carnivora; family Hyaenidae; genus Crocuta; species Crocuta crocuta. The sequence continues at coordinate 472,742 of NW_027528811.1, forward strand.
TTTCTGGTCATTGGATCTGTGTGTGCGTGCGCCACTGTGTATGTGCGTGAAATGCAAGAATGTAATTGTAACTTATCAGAGGGCGGGGGTGGTAACTGGCCTGGAGGTCGAGGATCCCGTGTCCCCCCAACCCCTCTGCCCAGAGCTATTGATGCATTGCCAGAGGAAACGGGCCTTGAGCCCTCCGTCCTTTGGTGGCTGCAGAGTGTATCCCCGATGCTTGCGCGCGAGGACTCCCAGGCCCAGGCCTGTCTGCGCGTGGCGTGAGCCTGTTGGTGAGGGGTGCGGGTCACCTCTTACAGGAGATGCCAATCCCCCAGCCCCAGTGTCCCTGATGAATGAGCCTGGGAGGTGAGGTCTCGCTTGTTGCGCGGCTCCGGGCGGTAGCTCCGGGAACTGCATCCCTGCCTGGACCAGACATCTTGCTCCTGAAGCAGTGAACATTTCCGGGAGGATGCTTGTGTGGCTGGACCTTGCAAAGGCAAAATGTTGGAAACCGAAAGGGAAATGGAAGCTTCCTGTGTGCGGGAGCCAGATGTAATAAGCCAACCCCTGCTGCGGGTAGCTTTAGCCTATATGGGGATGAGGGAGAGCATTTCAGGAGGAAAGTAATTACCCTTTTCTGTAATTCCCCCTTTTCTTGACAAATTAGCTCTCTTTCAGCCACATTAGTTTCTGTGAAGCGTTAGTGACGCAGAAATTCCCCCTTAGAATTTATGGCGTTTATTTGGGAAGATTCATCCTGGCTCAAGGAAAGCACTTTGGCATGAAGAGACTTTACTTGGGAAAGGACGTCGCTTCGGCTTTTATTTGTAAATAGGGGATTCCTAACAAGCACTTCCTTGAGCCACTCTGAGATTTAGATGTATTGAAAGATCGTGTCATCGGCTCAGGCAAGGACCAGACATTCTATGAAAGATATCAGTCGTGTTTTGCAAATTATCTCCAAAGGAAGCCGGTCGGGTGCCGGGCTGGCCAGGAGGGTCTGGGAACCTCACTGCCCGAGAGCCCTCCGCCCCAGCGGCTGGACGCCAATCCATCCTGTTCCTTCTCTTGCGTGGGTCCAGTCTAAAGGAATGTAAAACCTGACACGTTTTTCAATTGGCATCTAAAATATTTTTATCCTTAGTTGTAATAGTTACGAGGGCGCAATTCCCAACGTAGGACGTTGTAAAAAGCAAAATGGTGAACTCAAAAAAATTAAAAGAAATTTTTAAATATGTATTTTTAAAGTTCTTGAGCTTTGACAAATTTTCAAATGCTATAAAAATTTTTTATTGAAATATGGGTGACACACAATCACATCAATCTTTTAAAGGTATCTATTGAAATAGCAATTCGATACCATAATCAATTCAAAGAACACATGATCAAATTCTTCATTAACAGTGAGATAGCCTAGATGGTCCTTTTTCCCCCTCTCTGAACTCATTCCCATTATACTGCTTCAGAATTTCATCCAAATGTAAGTTATATTTTATTTTTTATTTATTTCTGAGAGAGGATGAGAGAGACGGTGAGCAGGGGAGGGTCAGAGAGAGAGGGAGATACAGAATCTGAAACAGGCTCCAGGCTCTGAGCTAACTGTCAGCACGGAGCCCGACGCGGGGCTGGAACCCATGAACCGTGAGATCATGATCTGAGTCTAAGCTGGATGTCTAAGTCTAATCGGCCGAGCCACCCAGGTGCCCCTGTAAGTTATATTTTAAAGTGTTTTATCTATTACCTTTCATTAAAAAAAATACTGTGTAAATTGACATTTAAAAATCCTTGCAGGTGACAAAAAGTGTTTTAAAAAAATCATCTGGGCAGTACACAATTGTTGAAAACAAGTCTTGATAGCTAATTATCAAAGATAGATGATTATGAGTAATTCTCAAACAGTTTTAGTGAAACCTACCTCATTCAGTGGGATTGATGGTGGTTTTTATTGCCTCCGTTTATGCATCAGTGAACATATACTGTATTGTTATGCTTATGATGATAGCAGCATGCATCGTTTCATTTCCATTATTATCTTCTACAGATACTCTGAAGCAATATTTACAAAAACGAAACCAAACAACACAACCCATAGATATGTAAGTTTTGTCACAGTTATTTTTACTCAATTCTGTCCCTTCTAGTTATAATCCCCAAATTTGAAACCGTTGATCTACAACACCTTTGATATTGATCAAAATCTTCCCAAGAGCTGTCTAATTCATCTTGACAATGACAGCATCCAGTCCTACACTACAAACCAGGGGCCTCCTGATTGGATCTGAGCCCTCAGCTACCTACGGGAGGAAGGAGATTAGGCATCAGTATCTTAATGAGCACTTCTGGTAACAGGAAACTAGTGTCCCAGATCCACGCGATAGCAGTGGGCAACCACACGGTTTATTTAGTCCTTAAAATAAAATCAAGAAGCAAAATAAACATAATTCCCAAATACAGTTGCATGAAAATGGTTTGTTGTGGGTAATGCAAAACGGTGATTAATTTTTCAGTCCCTTCACTCCTCAGACACACGGAATTAGCGTGAAGAAAAAAAAAAAGCAGAAGACGACTGCCTCTATTTGCTGAACAGTGTAAAGGATGCTGAGGCAGCCCCAGGGGAAGAATGGGGCTGACCAGGCCCTCTCCTACCACCGGGAATCTATTAAGGAAGATGCAAGGCGACAAGAGTCTCTGCACTTGAGAATTTATAATGAAGAAAATAGACAATCTGAATACAGAGTCCAGTCGGTAATACTACTACAACAAAGACAAATGTTATGTGCATTAAATTGGAGGCTGAAGGAAGGGGTTCATGGAGTATCTGAGAATGCCTAGGGTCACAGAGTAAGGACTCAAGACAATGGAAGAGTTCCCTGGGCCAGAAATAACCAAAGTAAACATTTAGACTAAAGCTCTGGAAGGCACTGGAGGGATTTTGCAGGCATCCTATCTGAAATGTATTTAAGAAGGGCGCCTGGGTGACTAAGTCAGTCAATCCTCTGACTCTTGACTTTGGCTCAGATCATGATCTCACAGTTCATGAGTTGGAGGCCAGCATTAGGCTCTGTGCTAGCAGTGTGGAGCCTGCTTAGGTTTCTCTCTCCCTCTGCCTCTGCCCCTCCCCTGCTTGCTCTCTCTCTCTCAAAATAAAAATAAACTTTAAAAATAATACACATTTAGGGGTGCCTGGGTGGCTCAGTCAGTTAAGCATCCAACTTGGGCTCAGGTCATGATCTCAAGGTTCGTGGGTTCAAGCTCCACGTCAGGCTCTGTGCTGACAGCTAGCTCAGAGCCTGGAGCCTGCTTCAGATTCTGTGTCTCCCCCTCTCTGACCCTCCCCTGCTCACGCTGTCTCTTTTCCTGTCTCAGAAATAAAACATTAAATAAATAAATAACACGCATTTAAGAGACTCTCCCCTCCCCCCATCTCAGTCAAAAATTTCAAGTCAAATTTGCTAATTACTACGGAGTAAACTAAAGATGGAGACGGAGGGGCTACCTCTTTAATAACAAACTACAAATGTAAAACAAGGAATTTAGTGTATGAGACTAAATGTTGATGAAAGCCTGACAGTCTGAGACGGAGTCCCTTAGGGGCCATGAATCGGAAGGCTACTGGCCACCTCAGGGAACCGAGCAGGAAATCCAAATCCTGGTAACTGTTTGGCTTTCAGAGACTGGAGCGCTCTTAAGATTAGGTGACCTTTGTAGTGTGGGAGTCACCAATACCGTGGGGTGTTTTTCAGTGTGAGAGAAGTCTGGACCCCAGTCAAGCGTGGTGATTCAGTTATAAAGCAGACAAATTATATCTACCTTGCACATGGTTTACGTGTGTGTTTGTTTAAAGCACTCCATTCGTTTTGTCAAAAAGGCTCTTTTACCGTTTACTAGGCTTACGTAAAGGTATATACATTTTCTGAAAAAACAAAGACAAAAACAAAACAAAACCCAAGAACAACCACATAAACCAAATCTCCTGATATGAACGATGTTAGCGGAGTTAGAGGGTCGAGACCACTCTGTTTTGACCTTTCAGACAGAAACACGTAGTGCCCACAAAAAGCTTCTTTAACTGGACACTGCTTTAGTATTTGGCAAGAGGCAACGGAGGGAAGGACCGGCCCAAGAGCCACCGCCAAGACTGCGCGACAACATCCAGGGCCTCAGCCCAGCGACACCACGTCCAGCGCGCCCAAACCTCATCCATTAAGGGACACAGGGGTGCTGGTGGGGAAGTTGACCTGAGGCCTTCCTGGGGATGACCGGGTCCCCGCCTAAAGCCAAAGCTGCGCCCTCTCTGGCTGCCGGCTGGGTGGTGGCTTACTCAACAGGCAGGCCTTTGCGAGGTCTGCTCCGCGCCTTTTAAAGAGCTCAGCTTTAGGTCAGGTCTCGCTCCCCGCAGCGCACTGCAGCACCCCCCCAGAACCTCGCCGGGGCAGTACATCACAACAGCGCGGCTGGCACGCTCCTTTCTGAGCACAAAGGTGGCTCTGAAAAGAACCTTTGGGTTCCAGGGCGCCCGGCGCGCCTCACTTGGAGGTGGTGCACTTGGTGACAGCCTTCGTGCATTCGGACACGAGCGTGCTTGGCCAGCTCGCAAGGCAACAGCAGACGCACAGCCGTCTGCACCTCGCGAGACGTGATAGTCGACCGCTTGTTGTAACGCGCCAGGCGGGAGGCCTCGCTGGCGATGCGCTCGAAAATGTCGTTGAGGAAGGAGGTAAAGATGTCCTTGGCCTTGGACGAGATGCCAGTGTCGGGGTGCACCTGCTTCAGCACCTTGTACACGTAGATGGAGTAGCTCTCCTTGCGGCTGCGTTTGCGCTTCTTGCCGTCTTTTTTCTGCGCCTTGGTGATGGCCTTCTTGGCCTCCGCTTCTTGGGCAGACAGGGAGGGATCGGGCTTGGAGGGCGGCGCAGGGCGGGGGGCGCAGCGCGTCGGTGGGGGCGCCGGGGCTCAGGCGGTGCGGGGACGGGGTCCGCGCGGGGACAGGAGCTACATGGGTGGGGGCGCAGAAGCCCGGGTGGGAGCGGTGGGGGGCGCGAGGGCGTCGCGAGGACAAGGATGGCGGAAGACACAGAATGGAAGGGGCGGCTAGGGTGGGGGCAGCGGGGGCGCGAGTGTGCGAGCAGAAGGAGCGAAGGCGGCGCGTGGCCTCAGGCTGTGAGGTCTCAGGCGCCGGGATGAGTCGCCATTTATTTCCTCTATATTCAAATGAAGGCTCCAAATCGCCAGAATCCGATTGGACGGCAGGCTGAGTCCCTCCCCCCTCCCGCGGAGGTCGCTAGGAATTTATGCAAATAGCAGATGCTGGCTCTTATTTCCTATTGGACGGAAACCCCACCAATCCGAAGACGCAGATTTCTCGGGCGGGGAGTCAGGTTGAGCACCTTTGTTCAAACCGGGAGAGGAGGAGCCTTTGTGTGGTCACTGGTTATGGATGGGGTAAAATAAACAACAACAACAACAACAGCAATAGTAATAAAAAATGAAATAAAAGCCGGGTTAAGGCTGCATCTCCATCTTCTCCAGGCAAGGGGCAAACACATTTCTTTTTTTATTAAAAAAAACTTTAATGTTTTTTATTTATTTCTGAGAGAGAGAGAGACAGTGTGAGCAGGGGAGGGTCAGAGAGAGAGACACAGAATCTGAAACAGACTCCAGGCTCTGAGCTAGCTGTCAGCACAGAGTCCGACGCGGGGCTCAAACCCACGAACCGTGAGATCATGACCTGAGCAGAAGTCGGACGCCCAACCGACTGAGCCACCCAGGCGAGGGGTAAACACATTTCTGAGGCCCAAAGCTAGGGAGGACAAGCTGATGCTTATTCAGCAAAGGGGGATATGAATAACTTGACTATAAATAGTCTCATTCTCATAATTTCCCCCACAAAAGCCAATGTCCGAATTCATGTGTAAATCCAAATGGCACTCACACTGGAGGTGTAGCAACGGGGCAGACCTGCAAGTGGAGAGACAAATGAAGGGATTTGGAGGGAAACATTCGGTTGATTTCAGCGCTGACTATTCTCCTTTGAAGTGATTGCTGCATGCTAAGTGCTGGGTACCTATGGTCTCATCTAGTCTGCTAAAATATCCTAGAGTTAAAAACTATTCTCTAACTATGCATCGGAACACAGGCTTATAGAACTGTTAAAAGATAAACTGAGGCCTACCAAAAATAAGAATTTGATCAAAAGTTGATTAGATTCAGGCAATGCCTAATTTAACAGATAGAAAGGAGTTCCAAGGAGCTGTACAGAATGAAAGACTTGTATAGGCAGAATGGAGTGGGAACAAGAAGTCACAAGAAGGGAAAAATAGCATTATTGTAAGGTCACTTTTCTTCAGAGGACTGCAGGGGCCTAGTAGACTGATTACCTCACTAGTGCTGATGGGGGGGGGGGTCCTGATTCACTGGCTTAACGTTCTGTTTCTGGGAGACCTAAGTTGCAATAAATTAAGTCTCAGTTTGGTGATGTGGCACTTAGCATGAGGCACTCCATTTTGGATATGCTGTCCTGTCTTTACCAGATGTTACCGGTCCCTGAGCTGTCTCCCGCATTAAATTAATTCCTATAAACATGAGTTAATTTCCCCTATATGTTAAATGCCAAGATATAAGTATGCCAAGTATAAGGTGTTAGGAATTTACATTTCTCACTTACTTCAGCATCATCTGGGAAGCTCATTAGAAATGCAGACTCTTGGGGGCACCTTTGTGGCTCAGTTGGTTGAGAGTCTGACTCTTGATTTGGGCTCAGGGCATGATCTCATGGTCTTGAGATTGAGCCCTGGGTTGGGCCACACTCCGCATGGAGCCTGCTTGGGATTCTCTCCCAATGTGTGCTTCTACCCCCTGCCCTCTCTCTCTCAAAATAAATAAATAAACATTAAAACATAAACAAACAAACAAAAAAAAGAATGCAGAATCCTGGGCCCCACTTCGAAGGTATTGACTCAGAACTTGCATTTTTTTCTTTCACTTTTTTTAAGTTTATTTTTATTTATTTAGAGAGACAGAGAGAGAGGGAGGTTGAGGGAGGGGGAGAGAGAGAGGGAGACAGACTCCCAAGCAGATTCCACACTGTCAGCGCAGAGCCCGATCTGGGGTTCAAACTCAAGAACCGTGAAATCATGACCTGAGCCGAAGTCAAGAATTGGACGCTTAGGGCACCTAGGTGGCTCAGTTGGTTGAGCATCCGGCTTTGACTCAGGTCATGATCTCACAGCTAGTGGGTTCGAGCCCTGCATTGGGCTCTGTGCTGACAGCTCAGAGCCTGGAGCCTGCTTCAGATTCTGTGTCTCCCTCTCTCTCTGCCCCTCCCCTGCTCATGCTCTGTCTCTGTCTCTCAAAAATAAATAAACAATAAAATTTTTTTTTAAAAAGAGTTGGACACTTAACCAACTGAGCCACCCAGGTGCCCCAAAACCTGCATTTTAAGCAGACTCAGATACACATCACACTTTGAGAAGCTCTGGTCTGGGGGTCACTTACACGGCCACTATAACCATCCAGAGCATTATCCAGAGGCCAGGAAATTTAATAGTGCCCCCAACAGACACAATGGATCACATCTTCAGAACAGTCAGCAAGATGCTTTCAAGATACTGCCACAAATGCCCTCTATGCACAAACATGTCCTGTGAGGTTCATAGGCCTCTTGAGATTGTGGGTGCCTTGAGCTGGTTTGGACATGCTCAGTACTGACCATTTTATCTATTTACCTTAAAAAATGGAGCTGATTTAACAAGCATTTCTACAGAGCTCATTATGAGCTAGATAACCATTTAATAAATAATTCAATTTAGTACTGATAACAGCCTTTCCTGGTATACATTATTATCAACTCCATTTTACAGATGGGTAGCAAAAGGCCGAAGAAAATATGTCCCAAGTTAAACAGCCAGGAGGCAGGAGCTGACCCTGGAAATCAGATTGATTGGGGCCAAGATTTTTAAAATATTTGGATAGGGAATTGCACTCCATTTTGTAGAAAGCACACTATGTATGATGTGGTATATAGAAGAAAAATAGTAAAACACAAATGCATCACTCTGTGTTTCAGTTTCTGACAGACACAGACACACACACAGACACACAGACACACACACACACACACACACACACACACACGAAGTCTGAAATCTTATAATAGGTATCCCATCTGGAAGGATGAAAGTATCGCAGATGAAACTGTATGGAATTCTACAATCGATGACTCCTTTAAAAAGAGTAAAGCCTTTGAATACAAGGTGCCTTAAGGAAATACAAAACAGGTGTGCTTCTGGATCATTAACCCAAACCATTTTGGTAGCCATCATTTTTTTTTTCCTGTGGGAGACTTAATGAGTAATATATAAAGTGGTTTGTCTCCTTTCCCAGCACCAGTGGGAGACACCTGGTCTTGCACACGAGGCATACTCCAAGCAAGAATGTCTTTCCTTTTGCCTGCAGATTTAGTTGGCACAGACTTCTCTGACATATTCTTGAAACTCACTGTTCAGAGGAGGTCTTTCTGTCTCTCCTGAGGCTCGCTGCTGGTAGACATTGAAGCTCTAACACATTTATAATGTCCGGGAAGAAAGGCTTTTACCCCACCCTTCTGGCTTTAATAGCTGGTTCCCAGAAGTGAACCAACTACAGGCAGATTGACAGGAGGAAAACATATGAATTTACTAATTTTTATTATTACATGCATGGGGGCCTCCCAGAGAAAAATGGTGACTATCCCCCAAAGCGGTGAGATTGGAGAGCTTCTATACCATCTTAATTAGGGCAGGGGAGAGTGCTGTGAGCCTTTCAGGGGGATAGTGAATGTCTTTTAGGAAAGATGACTGGACCCTTTGGAGAATAGACAGCAGGTGTGATAGTCTGTGATAACGTTTGTCTCGTTGTGGCATGGACTTCCTTCTCCCCTCCTGTGATGAAACCCCAGGAGAGGACTGATGGCAGTTAGGGTCTTTTCGGAGGATCTGTNCGGGGAGAGAGAGAGAGAGAGAGAGAGAGAGAGAGAAAGAATCCCAAGCAGGCTCCACACCCAGAGCACAGCCTGATGCAGGGCTCAATCTCACCAACCATGAGATCACAACCTGAGCCGAAATCAAGAGTCAGATGTTATCCAACTGAGCCAGCAAGGTGCCTCTAGAAAAATAATTTTAAAAGGGGTTTGGATGATTTAAAAAATATCAGCTTTTTCTTCTTAATGGTTCCAGTGTATGGTGCCTGGTGCTGGTAGCAATTCCTTAACTATGTTGAACGAATGATGGAGTGAATAAAAGGAGCACATTTTATCCTGAATCGCTATGCCCACCGATGACACCATCATTTCTCTGCTGGGATAAGCATGCTGTGCAGTAAGCTTTCTCCCCACCCCAGCCGGGAAGCCTGGTCTCTTAGCATTCTCACAAACAAGCACGTAGATGAGATGTTGAGATGGCAAACACAGAGGTGTTCGCTTTGCCTCCCCTGGTGCGATGCCGACTCTCCCCCCAGCTGGAACAGCTATAGCTGCGCTCGCTACTTATGGAGGCTGCAGGCAGGAGTGGGGGGCATCTGCGGGAAGGCAGCACCTCGCAGATTCAGGAAAGGTGCCAGATCATAATGGTTCGGGCTGGGAGCTGCAGGAAGGTGGGTGCCTGCCATTACACTGCGCGCTGGAGCTCTGCAGAGAAAAGGCAAACCTCACTGCATGCCTGCAGGCATGCAAAGAGGGAAGGCAGCTTAGCCAGCATTTGTCCTGAAGACAGCCCCAGCTGCAACCTGCAGACAAAGGCTGTCCTTTCGCCTCCGCCGTGGCAGGGCGGGGGTTGGCTGGGACTCCTGCGGCCAAGCGTGCAGGACCCCGGATGAGACAGGGGCCACCCCACAACCTGTGCAAGTTCCCGGGTTGCTTCCCAGGCTGGGCCGATCCTTTTCTTTCTGTGTTCATTTCCATGTTGTTCCAGCAGGCAGGAGAGAGCTGGTCTGCAATCAAATCCCAGCTCCAGGTATGAATGGAAGGCTGGAGACTCCGGCTGCATAGGTGGGGCTGGAACTGAATGTGGTGTTGGGTGCGCAGCGCCCACATAGACACGCAGACACAGAAGCCAGACGGCGGACTCCTTGGACGCTGAGGTGCACAGCTATTCATCCCCCACCTCGGACAGGCTTCAGGTGCCCGCCAGGGCTGGGGTCAGGCAGCAAAATGCTCTGGAGGCCACACCTTTCCTAACAGGCCTTTCAGGTTACTTGTTCTTCCCCGAGAGTGAGCTCCCCTCTTCATGTGTATATGGTTTCTTTATCTTACTTCCCATCTACAAACAGAAATGGAAAAAATCTTAAGGTGTGGGGCCCCTGGGTGGCTCAGTAGGTTGAGTGTCCGACCTTCGCTCAGGTCATGATCTTGCAGTTCTTGAGGTCAAGCAAGCTCCCTTCAGGCTCTGTACTGACAGCATGAAGCCTGCCTCAGACCCTCTGTATCCCTTGTCCATTAAGAGATGTCCCAGGGAAGGGGCGCCTGAGTGGCTCAGTCGGTTAAGCGTCTGACTTCAGCTCAGGTCACGATCTCGCAGTTCGTGGGTTTGAGCCCCGCGTTGGGCTCTGTGCTGACAGCTCAGAACCCAGAGCCTGTTTCAGATTCTGTGTCTCCCTCTCTCTCTGCCCCTCCCCTACTCATGCTCTGTCTCTCTCTGTCTCAAAAATAAATAAAAACTATAAAAAATTTAAAAAAAGAGATGTCCCAGAGAAAAAGGGGGCTCAGCCAAGCAGTCACCATAAAGGCTCGACAATTATTTTTCCTACTTTACAGTTTCTGGTGACCAAGATGAGACCCACTGGGACACACTTCAGAACCTGCAGACGACGTCCTGGGAGTAAAGGCAGGAGCTGGCAAAGGGTCAGAAGTCTTAGTAGATCTCCATCTGTGGTGCCCGGTGGAGGGAGGAAGGTAAAATCTCACGTTGTCCCTTCCTGTCCTTATTCAGACTGGCAGGAGAAAAGTGTTTGTGAAAATTAGATCTTTTTTAAATAAAATTTTTAATGTTTATTTTTGAGAGAGAGTTCGAGCTGAGGAGGGGCAGAGAGAGAGGGAGACACAGAATCTGAAGCAGGCTCCAGGCTCTGAGCTGTCAGCACAGAGCCGGAAGTGGGGCACAAACTCACAAACTGTGAGATCATGACCTGGGCCAAAGTCAGACGCTTAACTACCTGAGCCACCCAGGTGCCCCTAAAAGGATTTTTTTTTAAACATGGCTTTATGGTCACAGGTTGGCCAAACTGGAAGCTGATATTCAGAGCCTGCTAGGAACTTATTTTTAGGTCTCCTCTGCTAAGTTAAAATAAAGCTATGTACCCTGAGAGAAAGGAAAACATTCTGAAGCCTTTTGTACAGAAGGATGTGCTGAAATATCCCAAAGACACACAGCTGTAAGTCTAGAACATAGGAATCTTTTGCTTTCCATTGTAGTTGGAAATGTCCCTGATATCACAAAGCAAATTGAGCGTAATGTGGCTGGATGTCTGGGCTAGCCCCTTGATATCACTCAAGCTCTAACATAATTCTTTGGGGAATTAAAAGCCACTGTCCTTATCCCATAAATCTTTGCAAAAGCAGAAATGCAGCTCTAGAAACAATTCAGGGTTCATCTACCTTTACCAGTCCCCAAACATCCCCTATTCATTTCATGATAGTTGCAGATACCATAAAAGATCAGACTTTGGAGGGGCACCTGCGGGCCTCAGTCGGTTAAGCATCTAACTTCGGCTAGGTCATGATCTCATGGCTCATGGGTTCGGGCCCCGCATCGGGCTCTCTGCTGTCTGCACAGAGCCCACTTCAGATCCTCTGTCCTGCTCTCCCTCTTCCCCTCCTCTGCTCATTCTCTCTCTCTCTTCCTCTCCTCTCTCTCTCTCTCAAAATAAATAACTAAACTTAAAAAAAAAAGAAATTATAACCAAGATTTTTTTAATGTTTAAGTGAGGATAGACAGCAAAGATTTTGTGTCTTACTAAAATACATTATTGTGTTTCACATAGTTTCTATCAGGTCTTTGATTTCGTAATAAATCTGGTTTTCTCCTCTAGTGCCATACCACCCTGCATGCTCTTCATCTGATCTCTGAAGCTAAACAGGGTTGGGCCTGGTTAGTATGTGGATAGAAGAAAATTGTTTTCTCAGTATTAAGATAGCTAACTTTTGTTCACACCTACATAACCTTCTGTGTTTGCATTTAACATCTTCAATTGCCACTTTGGTCAAGTAATAAGTATTATTTCATGATAATCTGTGATCCTATTTAATCCAATGTCCAAACCTTGACATTTTCCCCAAATCAAATTGTAAATGGAGCATTTTTTAAAAAAATTTTTTTTCATGTTTATTTATTTTTGAGAGAGAGAGAGAGAGAGGGAGAGAGAGAGAGAGAGAGAGAATGAGCAGGGGAGGGGCAGAGAGAGAGGGAGACACAGAACCCGAAGCAGGCTCCAGGCTCTGAGCTGTCAGCACAGAGATATATGTGGGGCTTGAACCGACAGACTGTGAGATCATGACCTGAGCCCAAGTCAGTCACTTAATCGACTCAAGTGCCCTTGGAGCCTTTTGACCTCAAAATAACTTTAACATTTCCCAGAGAGATCCTGCAATATCTGAAAGGACATGTGTCTCACCCTGTCAAAGAAAGATGTCAGACCAACTAGGTTGATTTGATATGCAATTATGGTACACAAATTATGCAGCAAGCACCGTCAAACACAGGATGGTAAACCTTAGGTTGTATGTGTGGATGTATGTTATTAATATAGATATTCCAGGATTGCTCAAAGATCATGGAAATCTGTCCATACTCTCCTTGTCCAGCTACCACCTTAAATTGTATGCCACAGAAACATCTACATTTCCTTATCAAAAGAACACTCATCAAATCTTTAACCCTGGGCATTTTAAGATTTCTGCCATTTACAGACAGTGATTCTACTCTGACGTTCTTGCAAAAGCAAGATTCACCAAAAGGACCCTGCCAAGTACACTTGACCACTGACCCCACGGCCAAACCAGCAGGTGTCGAAACTTGGGTGCATGTTTCAAACCGATGAAGGCTCCCCGTGCCATCTGGTCCTTTGTAAATGCTGGATAATGCCACTGGCACATATCTCGGGCCATTGCAGAGGGGGATAATCCAACCTCCAACATCTGCTGGACTCTCCACGGTGTGATGCTGGCGATCCTGTAATTCTGCCCATCACAAACCTTCCCCATGATTTCCAATGCCTCAGCACACACCTCCTTGCTCAGCTAAAAGGTAATCAAGACCGACTGTGGCCAGAGACTCAAAGGATTTTTGTTGGGCAGCTACTGGTTCAGTAGCAGATTCTACAACCTCAAGAGTGAATAAGATGGGGCATCTGGTGGCTCAGTCAGGTAAGCCTCTGATTTGGTCTCAGGTCAAGATCTCTGTGCTGACAGCTCAGAGCCTGGAGCCCCCGTATTCTCCCTCTCTCTGCCCTGCCCTCAATTGCACTCTGTCTCTCTCTCTCTCTCTCCCCCCACCTCTCTCTCTCTCTCTCAAAAATGAATAAACTTTTTTTTAAACATAGAGGGGATTATTAAAACAAGACTCCAGACCCCAAATGGTGTGGCTTCTGCTAAGTCCCAGGTCGCCAAACGTAGATAGACAATGACAGTATCAGCTCTCCAGGAAATGGAAACTTAGACCAGTCAATCAGGATTCCCTGGTCAGCACTGGTGAGGAAATGCGCCTGATAGGCTCCTGCCGTCCCCTCCCCAAAGGAAAGTGGCCTTGGCGTAAGCCACCTGCTTTCTTGTCTGGAATTACTTCTTCCTTCCTGCTCCCTTCTGTCTGGTAAGTCTTTCATTTCGTACAGCTCCCTGGCGCTCCCTGCTATCTGCTGGAAGACAGCAGTCTGCCTGATTTGAATCTATTTTTGCTCAGATAAATTTGTAACATTTTATTAAGGGGCCTCAGTTTACTTTATAACAGAGAAGATCTACGGACCACACATATATCTGAAAACACGAAACTGGACATTTTATAAGAATAATTTTTCTGTACTTTATGTATACTTTTGCATAAAGTATGTAAGTTTTCAGGAGAGTTGGCCTGGATCCGGAAAGGGAGATCTCTGGAGGGATGGGCAAGAGGTGGCTGGGAAGGGAGGATGGGGCGGATGGAAGGGTGTAGGGAGGGGGCTGGGGGCTGGGCAGGCAGCCGGCTTCACCCACAGGACCATCCCCCTGGGGACACCCCACGCCACCCGGCTTTGTCCAAGGGCCCCTGTCTTTACTCCCAGGGCAGCTGCACTGCCAACAACACCCGTGCGTGCCTGGAAATCTCGACGATGTCCACAGACTCGGGTGAAAACATTAAGGCACAGACGTGGACAAGCTCAGAAACCAAACTGAGGGCGCAGCAAAGGCGATGGGGGAAAGGGAAGCTTTGGAAAGCCCCAGAACGTGCCTTAGCCAATCAGGCAAGATTAAGTTGGAACCAATCCAGACGGACTGTTCCGGTATATACCGGAGGCTGCAGCTCTTTCTGCTCCGCACAGGGGTCTCCTTCGGCTCTGTGCGCGAGTGGGCCCTGAGGCGAAGGTCCCTCACCTCCCAGCCTCTGCACATCCTGTTACCGCCTGCATTATTGCGCCTCCGCGCCCCACCTCTACACCTCCAGTCACAGTCTGCAGTTCTGTCCGCGGTACACCCCCCGACACCCCCCACATCTGAGCGTCCTGACATCGTCTGTAGTTCTGTGCGCCCCCTCCTTCCCCCACCTCTGCACATCCCGACACCTTCTGCACTTCTGTGTCCCTCCCCACCTCTTCCGCAAGTCCTGACACCGTCTGCAGTTATGTGCCGCCCCCCCGCCCCCAATCTCTGGACGTCCCGGCACCATTTGCAGTTCCGCACTCCCATGCCTTTCCCCTGCTACCGGCACCTCTGCGCCCCTGTATCCCTGCTTCCACCTGGCCCTCCCAGCGCTTTGGAGCAGCGGCCCCGCGAGGGGGTTCCGCGGTCCCCGCCCTGCGCGCCCCCGGCTCTGTACGGGAACCCAGGGCGCGACGCACCCACAAAGGCGG
>NW_027528811.1:487812-492496 GCF_008692635.1 Crocuta crocuta
ACACAAAGGCGGGGGTGGGGGTGGGGCGGGACGGCGATGGTCGCGGGGGCCAGCAGAGGTGCCAATTAAGTGACTTTGTGTGGGTTTTCCAGACGCCCTTAGCTTTCCATTCATGGTTTTGGGAGAGAGCAAGCTCTTCAGAGGCGTTTGGGAGCGGGACTGGGGTGGGGGTGGAGATGGTAGGCTTGCTAGCGTTCGGAACTTCGGATCCACACATCCATCGTAGACCTGCACTGGGCATATCCGGCTGCCCAGGGTCAGCCCCTCGAAGGCCCCACTGCATCTCCCCGTGATGTGGGGAGCAGCCTGNCTCTTTCAGACTCCTTGTTCTGCATACCACGCCTGCATGAGCTGACCCTAGCCACCTGCCTATATCCTGGCTTATCGCTCCCCTCGCCTCCCCACCTGTAGTTTGGGTTCCCACATACACAACTTCCAGGAGTTCTCTCTTACTAGTTACACAGATTTTGTTGTTGTTGGTTGGTTGGTATTTGTTTCATACATACAAATCACAAAGGTGATTCTGATATGAGTTTTCCTTTAGGGAAAAGCTCCAATTCTTTCCCAAAGTTACCAGCGTACACTCTAACTGAATTCAACTTGCCTCTGTAGGTTGATACTCTCTTTCAGTGGCTTTTTTCCCTGCAACAATTGACTGGTCTTGACGTTAGAAGTAAGCAGCTTGAATGCTTTTTGCATCTTCCACTGATAAGAGCCTGGAGCCTGCTCCAGATCCTGTGTCTCCCTCTCTCTCTCTGCCTCTCCCCTGCTCACGCTCTCTCTCTCAAAAAAATTAAATTTAAAAAATTTAAAAAAAAAGAAAAAGAAAATAGATGCCTTGCCTTTGGCCTCCCTGCCTCCTTGCTTCTGGGCACTGGGGCCTTCTGGTCACACCTCCCTCCTGCCTAAGTGTTGGCTATCCACACGGTCACCAGACATCCACCCATAATCCTGAGCTTGCAGCTTGGCTGTGGCCTCCGCAGCCTCTTGCTGTGGGTCTTGTTTTGCTATTTTAAAATACAGGGGTCTTGTGGGAGGGTCCCCTCCCTAAGGGGAGAGAAAAAAGGGAAAGAAAACTTCGAGGTCACCTGGCTATGCGTCTAATGTGATAACATCCCTCATGACCTTGTAAACTGAGACTACTTAATTAGACTGCATGTTTGCGTGTGATACCATATATGGGAAATAGAAAAATAGAAAATGTATTTTAAAAAAACTACATTTGGTGCCAGTTCTTTGGGTACAAACACAACTGAGCAGTGTCAGCATGAATAAAGCTGTTTCTTGGAAAGAAAAAGCCTCGGTGTCACAACTCTCTGTGCGAGAATCCTGCTACAGTCTTACTATTATTATTCAGGTAGGCTGAGGCCAACAGATGAGGATGTGACCACTGTCAGAGAGATAGCTGTTGGGGGCGCCTGGGTGGCTCAGTCTGTTAAGCCTCTTGATTTCAACTCAGGTCATGGTCTCACGGTTTGTGGGATCGAGCCCTGCATAGGGCTCTGTGCTGACAGCGTGGAGCTTGGTTGGGATTCTCTGTCTCCCTCTGTCTCCAAAATAAGTAAATACACATTAAAAGGAGAGCGAAAGAGAGAGATAGCCAGCACACTCAGTTACCAGAAGAAATGGTGCATGGCTGCACATGGCCCAGTGGGGAAGCCCTGGGTCTGCAGGAGGCAGAGGGCAGGGGGACATGTGGGCAAGACCTTTACTGCCGTCTCTGCAGGACAAGTGAGGTGGGGCCCAGCTAGCAGGCTCAGGATTGGCCAGTTTATTTCGTGGGCTGTGGGGTGCAGGGGCTGTCCCATTGTCTGGCACCTGCCTGGGGCATGAGGGCACAAGAATGGTGTCTGAGGAGGCAGTCCTTGGCCCCAGAGCTTTGGGTTGAGTAGTTTGCATATGAAAGGCACACTCTTGGGTGAATTGTTTCCTGTCTGTAGGAACTGGCTAGCCCTGGGCTGGGGTCATTCTTGCAGTGCCCCTAAGGCCCCAGATGTCAGGGCATCAGGATGCTTAAACTAGGAGGCCAAGTGCTTCTAGGACTTTCTCTGCTCCTTCTTTCCTCATGGGGCCACCTCTGTGGGTTACCGGGGCTGGGTCAACTCTGAGTCCCCCTCTCAGCTTCTTCATGCCTGACGAGACATCCTTGGACTCTGGGAAGTTGCCCCTGTGAGCCTGTGCTGGACTGCAGCAGCTGAGGAAGGGACTAAGTGGTCTGTGGCATGCAGTCCAGAGCTTAGTTCTTTGGGGACCTTGACAGAGGTCAGAATTGGAGGCCTCAGCTTGGGACACACCGCTGATGCCCTGTTCCTTGAATCTTCTTTTCTAGAGCTTCAGTTTCATCTCCCTCAGATGTGCTGTCTCTGGACAGCATCCAGATACGGCTGTCATCCACATGGTCCAGCATGTGATCCTTAGAGGGTGTAAGAACCCGATGTCCCAAACTGGAGCCAGGAAGGAAGCATGCTGGTGTTCTTACCAGCCTTCAGGGATGGAGAGTGGAATGGGCTGATTTTGTTCCCCCCAAAAACTATGTTGGAGCCCCACCCCGAGGACCTCAGACTGTGACTGTATTGGGTAATAGGGTCCTTAAACAGGTGGTTAAGGTGAATGAGGTCATAAGGTAGGTCCTAAGCCAACAGGACTGGTATCCTTACAAGAGATCAGGACACAGACAGGCACAGAGGGACGACCTCATGAGCACACAAGGAGAAGATGGCCGTGTACACACTGAGGAGAGGCCTCAGGAGGAACCAGTCCACACCTGGATCCCAGACTCCTCCTCCTCCAGGACGGGGAGACAATATACGGCTGTTTTTGAGCTGCGTGGGCTGAGATATTTGTTATACAGCTTGAGCTGACTGAGACAGGATTTAAGAGTTTTAGAAGAAATTTGAGAGGTGCATCTTGAGTCTGAAGGATGAGCAGGGTCCAGAGCAGCCCCTTTAGAGCTTGAGTCTATATGCCTGTTAATATCCAGATTACACCAGAGTGACATGCCCAAAGGGCATGGAACCTTCACACCCCTTCCCCAGCGCCTCACCCTGGCGTCTCTTCCATTCGGGCTGTCCCTGAGTCATATTATTTTGTAATAAACCACTCATCTAGCAAGTGAAACATTTCCCTGAGTTCTGTGAACCCCTCCAGGACATTCATCAAACCCAAGGAGGGGCCCTGGGAACCTCTGATCTGTCACCTGTGGGTCAGAGCACAGCTGATGCCTGGCCTTGGGGTTGGTGTCTGAAGTGGGTGTGGTTTTGTGAGACGGAGCCCCCAAGCCTGTGGGGTTCACATAGACAGGGTCAGAGCTGAGTTGCACTGTATGACCTGATGAGTTATAATGGGGTGACAATGAAGTTCGTGGGGCCCGGAGCTGATGGCCAAGAAAAAATTCTTGAAGATGTCTTTGGTGCAAAGAGGTGATTTTTATTACAGCACAGGGACAGGACCTGTGAGTAGGAAGAGCTGCACTGGGGTCCTGATGGGTAACTGATTATATACCCTCAGTTTGGGAGGGGGTCAGGGACAGAGTAAGCCTCCAAGGCATTCTGGAAGCAAGGTTTCCAGGACCTTGAGGGGCTGGCTGTTGCTAGAGAAATGCCATTTATTTAGTAAAACCTCAGTCCTGAGACCCTTCAGATGTATATCAGGGGCCATAAGCTTGGAGTATGGTTGCCAGCATATATCTTGGGAGAGTCGAGATAAAGAAAATATCTTACAGGATTCGGGGCCCAAATTGGTACAGATAGTTAGAGCTTCCCTGAACCTTTCTCAAAGGATTTTTCTGGCCACCTGTGGTTTGCCCTAGCCATTTTATTCTAATTTATGGGTTTGGATCCACTGTTATATGCCCTCTAGTCGGCAGAGTTGCAATCTCTTGTCCACCTAGAGGAAAGACAGTGACAATCCTTTGGGGCAAGAGGCGTCCCTGCTGAGCCCCCAGAGTCACCTGGATAGCCTGGGGCCCAGAGACTCTCTGGAAACCCCAACTATGGTTCCTGGGGCAGGGGAGCATCCTCCACCAGTGACCCCCTTTGGCCTGGTGAGCCTCCCCAAGAGAGACCCCTGTCCACCCCCCCACCCCCCCAGTTGATATGTCTTTCCTCCAAGGAGGGGTGAACTGTCTTCCCTGTACTGAGACAGCATCTAGTTTGGCAAACCAGTGTTGGGCCATTTCTTTCCCCTGCCCCCCTCGGTTCCCCCGTCCCCCCCCCCAGGCCAAAGATTTGGTCAAAGGTTTTCCTACCAGGGCCTGAAGGGACAAAGGGGGCAATCCTTCCTCCCACAGAGGGACACTACCGAGAGCTGGTGGTGTCCAGGCTGTGGATGCAGATGGAGGGGTGTGAGTTCAGGATCACAGCCAGCAGGGGGCCGACGGGGGTTCAGGGTCCCAGACATCGGGAGGCTGGAGGCAGGGGCAGGGTCCCAGCCAGCGGGGGCTCTGGCGGGAGGAGCGGGGAGAGTCAAGGTTCCAGCTAGCAGGGCATCCGCGGGGGGTATGGGTCCCAGGCAGCGGGGAACCGTAGGGGGACAGGGTTCCAGCTAGCGGGGAGTAGGGTCCCAGCTTCACAGAGGCCACCGGAGCAGCGAGGCCCCTACCCCCGGTCCTGCGGACCGCAGCCCGGCAGCTACAGCACGCTAGCAGACGCCCCCTCCCCGACCCCTCCCCGCCCCCTCCCCGCCC
>NW_027528811.1:492503-493518 GCF_008692635.1 Crocuta crocuta
GACTCCAGAACTGGACTCTGACAGAAGCACGCGTTTCCAGGCAGTGAACGCAGAGAAGGACGGAGTGGGTCCGCATAGGAGAGCGCGCCCCGAGGCGTTCCGCCTTCGCCTTAGTGTTTCCATTTTCTCTTCAGGTCCTGCCACTGTTCTCCCGAGTCCCCTCAGGGCCTCCCTTCGGTGCGCCATTTTGGGTCTTGCCCAAAAAGCACTAGGAAACCGCTCTGCAAATATATTATAACGAGGCCGTGGGTTACTTTGGGGCGGTAGTTGCGGGAAAGGGGAATGGCGCATGCGCGATGTTCGGGCTCAGCGGGCGGTTGGAAGCTTCCACTCTGCGTCCGCGGGAAATTGGTGGTTTTGGTCTTTTCCTAACAGCTGGCGGGTACCATTCCCTGCTCGCACCTGGCCTACCCGGCCTGCTGTATCATGCGGGGCAATGAAAGTTAACTACCTCCGATTCCTTTTCCGCCTGCCAAAAGTGACTTTTGCACAGAGTCAGAATTTTTTTTTTTTTTTTTTTTTTTGAGAGAGACAGACCGTGAGCAGGGGAGGGGCAGAGAGAGAGAGGGAGACACAGAATCCAAAGCAGGCTCCAGGCCCTGAGTTGTCAGCACAGAGCCCAGCACAGGTCTCAAACCCACAGACCGGGAGATCATGACCTGAGCGGAAGTCTGATGCTCAACTGACTGAGTCGCCCAAGGTGCTCCAGACTTTTTCTTTATAAGCAAACTCTATAGTGAATGTGGGGCTTGAACTTAGGGTCATGAGATCAAGAGTTGCACACTCTACCGACTGAGCCACTCAGGCGCGCTTTGAGTCCTCTCTTTTTTTTTTCTCTCTCTCTCTCTTTATTTTTTTAAACATTTAAGAAAATTCTTTAAGATAAAGAGGGTGTGAGAGGGGCAGAGGGAGAGAGAGAGAGAGAGAGAGAGAGAGAGAATCTCAAGCAGGCCCCATGCCTGATGCAGGGCTCAATTTCACTCTGGGATCATAACCTGAGCAGAAATCAAGCGAG
>NW_027528811.1:493566-556730 GCF_008692635.1 Crocuta crocuta
CCCGCCTCGGCCCGTCCCCTCCCCCATAATCTCTTCTTAAACACCTGGTGGCTTCAATCATTTCCCTAGGTGCAGAGTTGACCGCAACCGCAACTTTACCATCTCTCTGGACAGCCTGATTTATGAGAATAGAACTTAACGTACCGTGACCCCAAATACCATAAAACATGTATCAAACACAAGTTAGACGTGGGGTAACTATTTCCTGTAATGAAAAGTATAGGGAAGGAAAAACCTTTTTCTTCTACCCTTCTTGGGTTCATTGGCTGGGACCCCAGAATTAGACTGACTAAAAATAATAGAGGAAACGTTTATTAATGTCTATGGGGCATAGCACTTAAAGGAGAAGATGATGGGATAGTGTGATCTATAGCTATTCTTTCAGAAGCACAGGTGAAACCTGGACTTGGAATCTGATTTTGGGGAAGTCTTGTAGGACTGAGCCCTTCACCTGTGGGGTCTGAGACTGTCCCTGGGTAGACTTGAGTTAAAATTGTACAACACCCAGCTGGTGTCACAGAGAATTTCTTGATGTTGGGGAAAAGCCCGCATAGGAATTTGGAGCAGATCTAAGGGGTTATGAAACAATCTTTGTGATTTCTCATTTCCCCAAGTCTCTCATGCACACATTCAAATGGAGGGCTACTACATTTTGCTCATTCTCTATTATTCAAACTTGGAGGTTTTTTACTTTTTGCCCCAAGTAAGGATGGGACAAACATTTCTTCAAAACAAAAAAACCAAATCAGGAAAGGCTTTATTTCTATTTTGGGCTGTTTTAATAGAATATATTTTTTTTAAAAAGGAATTCCAATGTTAACAAATCTGAAGGTCCTTACTACCTATTACTACATTGTCTCCCAGAAGCAGTATTTGCAAAATCAGGGTTTTGAGAGGTATGCTAGCGTAAGAGTGAAAAAAGTCTTTATGTTCCTATTTCCTTTTTTAAAAAGTTTATTTCTGAGAGAGAGTGAGCCTGAGCAGGTCAGGGGCAGAGAGAGACGGAGAGAGAGAATCCCAAGTAGGTCAGCACTGTCAGTGCAGAGCCTGATGCAGGAGCTCAAACTCATGACCTGTGAGATTATGACCTAAGGTGAAATCAAGAGTCAGATATTTAACGGACTGAGCCACCCAGGTGCACCTGTTCCTATTTCTTTTTTTTTTTTTTTAAAGCTTTTTAATAGTTTATTTATTTTTGAGACAGAGAGAAACACAGCATGAACAAGGGAGGGGCAGAGAGAGAGGAAGACACAGAATCTGAAGCAGGCTCCAGGCTCTGAGCTGTCAGCAGAGAGCCTGACGAGGGCTGGAACCCACAAACCTTGAGATCATGACCTGAGACAAAGTTGGACACTTAACTGACTGAGCCACCCAGTGCCCCCACCTGTTCCTATTTCTTAGTAACTGATCAGAGTGGTGTATTCAGCAATGGTGTGTGTGTGAGAGAACTGACAAATCCCATGGGGATGGGGTAGTATTTCTCTGTTGTACTTTTCTGTACTAAATTTTATGAACTCTGTATTATTTGTGGCTGAAAAGTTCGTGCTTGGCTATTTACCTTTATTGTTCCTGATTATTGTTACACTTTATCGTGAAGTCTGATTTCTTTCTCTCTCTCCCTTCCTCCCTCTTTCCTTTCTTTTTTTTTTCTTTTTCTCTCTCTTTCTTAACTTTTCTCTCCACTAAGTTTTTAATGTACCTAACGAATCAGGTATGCTGGGCTCGAAGCCCTCTTCTACACATTATTCCACAGAACAAACCCTCATTCACTAGTTACACTTCCCACTGCCTATTTACTGCATTCTCAAGTCCATGCCACGTTTTTACAAACATACAAAAATGGAAACCAATGTAACTCAGAAGATTTTGCACTCACATGGAAGAACAGACTAATTTTTTTAATTTAAAAGTTATGCTAAAATTAACACAAGAAAATAACAGGTATTGGTGAGGATGCGGAGAAAGGGGAACTCTTGCACTGTTCCTGGGAATGCAAACTGTTGCAGCCACTCTAGAGAACAGTATGGAGCTTCCTCAAGTTAAAAATAGAATTATCCTACTACCCAGCAATTACACTGCTAGGTATTTACCTAAAGGATACAAAAATACAGATTCAAAGGTACATGCACCCCAATGTTTAAAGCAACATTATCAGCAATAGTCAAATTATGAAAACAGCTCAAGTGTCCAATCAGGAATGAATGGATGAAGATGTGGGATGTTATATTCATAAACACACACATACATATGCATACAATGGGATATTACTCAGCCTTAAAAAAATTAAATCTTGCCATTCGAAACAACATGAATGGAGGTAGAAACGTGAAACAAGTCAGTCAGAGAAAGACAAATATACGATTTCACTCATATGTGGAATTTAAGAAACAAAACAAATGAACATACGGGAAAGGGGTTTGTTTGGGAGAAACAAACCACATGAGACTTAAATACAGAAAACAAACTGAGGGTTGATGGAAGGAGGTGGGTGGGAGATGGGCTCAATGGATGATGTGTATTAAGGAGGGCACTTGGGATAAGCAGTGAGTGGTGACTCACTAAATTCTACTCTTGAAACCAAACTGCACTGTACATTAACTAAAATTTAGATAATTTTTTTAAATGTTTATTTATTTCTAGGAGACACAGAGAGAGACAGCGTGAGCAGGGGAGGGTCAGAGAGAGAGGGAGTCACAGACTGAAACAGGCTCCAGGCTCTGAGCTGGCAGTCAGCACAGAGCCCGACGCGGGGCTCGTACCCACGAACCACGAGATCATGACCTAAGCGAAAGTCGGACGCTTAACCGACTAAGCCACCCAGGCACCCCAAATTTAGATAAATTTAAAAAATAAAAATTATGTAGTACTAAATTACTGTGATTTTTTTTTAACTGCCTATTGGTTGCTTTTAACATAACAACAAAACAGATTGCTCCCCCTCTCAATTTCCGGCCCACCACCCCTACCCCTCCACAGAGACGTGCTAACAAATGTCCTGGGGCTTGTAGCTCTGTGTCATCTCGGGTCTCCGTCTGAATCAGTGAGAACTCCCTCGCTCCGGATTCCTCTACGCCAAGGGATGCCCGGGACAGTGGACCGCACGCTCTGCGGGTGGGTTCACGGGGAGAGGTGCGTGCCCAGCGGCTGCACGGGGACAGGGCCCACGCAGGAAGGTGCGTTGCGTGCAGGATGGTTGCATGCGACGAGGTCCGCGCGTGGCAGTTGCACGAGGAAAGGGCCCACGCGGGGTCGCGCGTGCCCAGCGATTGCAGGAGAGGAGGGCCCACAGAGGCGGTTTTCCAGCCCCGCCCCAACAGCGCAGGAGCGGAGAGCTAGCCGCCCAGGTCCTAGCAGCTTACAAAAGACTTTTAGAATGTCGTCTTCATATACTAATATGACACTCTCTCACTTTCGTTCACGAGCCATTTAGGGGGAAAGTGACCATCCTGGTAAGACTTCAGGATGCGAGGACGTGGGTCGGCTCGCGGAGACGGAAGAGTAAAGCGCACCGCTGCCAGGACCTGGGAGGGGTGGAGTACATCGCTGCCAGGACCCCGGAGGAGAGGCGCACACAGCTCTCTGGACCTTTCCCAGATGAGGATCGCTGCCAGAACTCCGAAGGGGGAGGGGCGCGCATCCCTGCCAGAACCTTGTAGGGGGAGCACGGCTGCCAGGATCCCAAGGAGTGAAGCACACCTCTGCCAGGACCTTGCGTGGAGCGCACCGCTGCCAGGACCCTGCGTGGGGCGCCCCGCCGTCCCCGCCCGGCGCGTCCCCGTCGCCATCCTGGTCCCCGTCCTTCACTCTCCGGCCGCGCTCTCCATCCCAGTTCCTGCTCTCCGCCGCGTCTCCGGCCGGCCTCGCCCGCCCGCCCANGGAGCCGCGCTGGAGGAAGGCGCTGCGCGGCAAGGTGCACCCGGGCGGCGACCTGTGCGCGGTCCAGCCCGGGACCCAGCCCGGGTCCCCCCCGACCTTCCCGACTGCTCCGTCTTCCCTTCCCCAGACCCGGGACGGTGCCCAGCCGTCCGTCCTACACCCTCAGCCGGTGTCTTGTTTCCCAGCCCTAACCCCGGTTCCCCGCCCCCAACCTCCGCCCGTGTCGGGTTCCCCCCTTGCCCTCCAACCTGGGTCCCCGTCCCCGGGTGGTGTCTAGCCTTCCCCTCACCCGCCGTTGGTTGGTGTCCTCTCCCCCATTCCCAACTCGGATTTCTGGCCCTAGACGGTGCACTCTCCATTCTCCGAACTGTGCCCAGTCGTCCATCCCTTTCGGGTCCCCAACCCTATGATGGTACCCTGTCTCCAGCCCAGGTCTTCTACCCTGGATTGTGCTTGGTTACCCATTTGCCAGATGTTGCCGTGTACCCCCATTCCTTCTCCCCTGGACGGTGCCCTCTCCCCTTATCCCCCAGCTCGGTAAGGCGTCTGTGCCCGCCCCCATCCCTGGACCGTGTTCTTTCTCCACCTCCGACACTCCTCCGGCTGAGCCCGGATTCATACAGTTCCACCCCTCCCCTCCCTGTACTGCAACCGAAGATGGGGTCCATCTGGCGGCCCCACCCTCGTATCTCACCTCCTGCACCTCATTGCCCCACCTCTAGGGGTGACGTCACCGCCACTGTCTATCCCCTCCCTGAGGTTCACTCTGGTGGACAAGGTAGTCAGCCTGGCTGTCCCCTGCTGTGGTCCAGTGCACCTCCCTTCCCCTTTACCGGGACCGTTTTCCCACTGGATCTCCTTGACCCCCACCCACTCGGTTCTGAAACCTTCGCTGTGCTGTGGACCATTGCATGCGGTTACCTAATCCTGGGGAGAAACCTGCCATTGGAGAGAGGCTGGGGGCCCCTGTAGAGCTGGGCGCACAGTGTTATTTCAGAGAGTAAAGACAGGTTCTTTCTTGGTGCTGAGACAGTGTGGTTCCTGCCCACCAGTGGGGAGGGAGGAGAGAGCATGGCAGCAAACTGTCAGGGGGTGGGTCCTTGGGTCCCTGTGAGCAGAGGGTAGTGGCCAGGGGCTGCACTGTGGCTGCAGCAGGTGGACAGGAGCTGGGCTCTGCTCCTGCTGGAGGACCCTAGGTGTAGGTCAGTGCACCCTTGAAAGGCCATGCTCCATTCCTCGTTGGTGACGGTAACACTGGAGACCCCAGGGGACGGCCTTGTGTCTGGTTACCTGGGTATATTCATGGCAGACCCTTTCTATCAGAGTTCCTTCTCAGGAGAGCTTAGCGGGGTTGCTGAGACCCCCTCTGGTCCCTGCAGTCAGTTTTCTCAGAGCCTGATAGGCCACAACCACACGCTTCCTGAGTCTGCCCTGGGACTGGGTGAATGGGACCCTGGACCTCTGAGCCCACCGGTAACCAGTGTGTCTTTCCAGGAGAACAAGGGGTCTGTGGAGATCATGCGGAAAGACCTGAATGATGCGCGGGACCTGCATGGCCAGGCTGAGTCTGCTGCGGCCGTGTGGAAGGCAAGTGTCCTCCGGCCCAGGGTCTGCCCAGGGAGAGGGTGTGGGTGTGAACCCTGACCTCCTTTGGCAGGGATGCAGCTGAGTAATACGGGCTGTGCAGCGAACCTTCTCCCCAGGTGGGCAGAGGTGGGGCGGGAAGCCCCAGGGGTAGCCCTGGGACACAGGTGTCCCTCCCTGCCGCCCGCCTGCCTGCCCTGCAGGGACACGTGATGGACCGCAGGAAGAAGGCCCTGACCGACTACAAGAAGCTTCGGGCCTTTTTTGCCGAGGAGGAGGAGCGTTTCCTGCAGGAGGCAGATAAAGAGGAGGGGTCCCCAGAGGATGAGGACGAGGACGTGGACCCCGCCGAGCGCTTTGGATCCCTGCTGCAGGCTGTCTCGGAGCTGGAGAGGAGGCACCGCAATCTGGGGCTCAGCATGCTGCTGCAGGTGGGCCCCTGTGTGCCTGGACCCCAGGGGAGGGTGCCGGGGTTCTGCAGGGTGGGGTTGGGGACAGGTATCAGCGGGACGCTGTGGCCCTGTGGCCTGGGTGTTCTCACAGCAGCTGCCTCTCTTCCTCCACCCCTGCCCCTCGCCCATAGTGATGTCCTGCCTCTGCTGGCTCCAGGCGGTAACAGCTCCATCCGCGGTCGGCCTGGCGCCCAGTAGCTCCTCCATCACCTCTTCCTGGACCCGCAGCAACCTTCACCCCTGAGGGCCTGCACCGAGGTGCACACACAAGATGCATACCACAGGTGGCTGCCTTGGGTGGGCCAAGGAACCACTGCTCCCTTGCCCTGTGGGTGTTCGTGTTCCCCAGGCTGTAACCATTTCACTGTAGAGACCTGTAGCGGGGGTACCATTGATCCCAGTGTATCACGACTCTTCATAAAGCTCTTGTCGCTGCCACTGAGTCTCATTGGCCTGGGGTCTCCGTGGCCCACGGCTGTCACTGGGCAGCTCAGATTGTGCAGGCCTAGCACCTACCCCAATTAAATGCCACTCACAGTGGGGCCATTGCATTGGACATACAGACCAGATCCCCTGCACGTGCGTGGGGCATCCAGTGAGGGTTAAATTTGGGGTGTACGTGCAGGGAAAAGGTGGGGAGGGCAGGCTGGAGCTCCCCACAGCATCCATCCTGGGGCAGAGGACCAGGGAGGGTGTGGGTCACCCCCAAGCCTGCACGCTGACACCATGTTTCCTCTCACTCTGCCTCTGGCTCCCTTTGCTTCACGTTTTCTCTGACAGACAAGAGTGGCAAAGTTCTGACTTAGTGGTAGCATCATCGTGTACATTAGTTCAGGTGACAGTCACGCAGCACACAAGAGTGGAGATGTGGGGTCCCAGAATGTTGACACAGGGCCATTAAGGATGGCTAGGCTGGGAGTCTTCCCAGATCATATGGATTTAAGGTCTGTAGGTGCATTCCTACGTTGCCAGCCGAGCCCTCAGCACCACTGGCACCCTAGTTTCTGAGAGTTTGGCTGTGGTGGGCGCTCACAAAGCCCAGGAGAGAGGGCTTGCTCCACTCGGTTACTTGGGGTCCCTCCTCCTGTCTGCCTCCTTCCCTGCCCAGAGGGTCTCCAGGGACGTGCTGTGTCCACACTGCTATAGGACAGGGAGGCAGATGAGACTTCTCTCTGATGGGTTCCCCACCTTGGCTGCGTGACCCAGCCAGCTGCCTTCCTGCCTCCTCCTTGGAGGAGGCCAAGTAACCCTGATAAATGATCCTGCCTCTTCAGACCCAGGGGGGCACTAGAGGCCTCTGGGCTCTAGATGTGAGCATAGGCGTGAACATGGGCTTGGGGAGGGCACCAGAGGGAGCCCCCTGGCTTGTGTCCAGCAGGCCAAGAACATTTCAGTGCAGATGCCCTGCGGCTCCAGCCAGGCCCACTACCCACTCAGCAGCTCCTCGAAGCGCCCCACCCGCCTCCAGGGCCTAACGGCCCCGCCCCCACTGGCTGCTCCCTGCTGACTGTCTGGCGCCCCTCTGGGGTGTGCCTCTATTCCCTCTGGAATAGTGTTGCTTCTCCAGATGTCTGCACGGCCGAGCAGTCACCTCACCTTTGAGTCTGTGCTCAAACATCTTATAGAAACTGCAGGGGCTTCAGAAGCCTCTTTGTGAGGGGCAGGGGTCTTGTGGGAGCTCAGCTATGCCACAGTCCCCGGTTCTCAGTGGGTTCGCATGTGCATCCTTCCGAGTGATCCAGGTCCGCGCGGGAGCACGAGCGAGGGGAAAGCATGCAGGGCTCTGCGTAGAGGCCCAGAAGCGGTTTGTCTGCTGGAAGACCGGGGGCACTTTGAGGAAACTGGTTCCTTTCAGGGTAGTGCCCAGATGCCTTTTCCTCCGATCCCCATTGTCCGTCGCGGGGGGACCTGTTTGTTTTCCAGTTTCCGGGGTGCTGAGTCTATGGAGCAGAGCAACCCGCTATGGGGGACCCTTTGCACTCCGTGTGGGGTGCTAAGTCACCAGGTGCAGGACAGGAGCGTAGCAGATGTCCACACCAGTGGTGGGCAGGCTCTGGGAAGGGCCAGGTAGGTGGTGCTCCAATTCATTTAGGGAGGAAATGAGAAGCCTGGGTGATGTGGGTCAGGATGCCCTGAGGGGATGTGGGCCGGAACCGCTACTTGAGACACCGGCTGAGAGATCCATAAACAGGAGAGGCAGGCCAGCCGGGAGATCAGAAGGGCCCCATGCCTGGGACTCGTCCACCTCAGGCTTGATTAGCCAGAAAAGCTGCCAGAGCTCACAGAAGGCTATGGCACTCACAGTGACTGTTTATCACAGAGAGGAGACCGGTTAAGGTCAGCCAAAGCCAGAGGTGGGAAGCAGAGTCCAGTAAAAGTGCCCCACACAGAGATGCTGTGGAGTCCAAATGGGGACCAGAGCTCCTGCCCCACATCACGTGGTCAGGCCACCTGGACCGGCTCAGGGCCCGAGGGCACAGACATTCCTAGCAGGCAGGGTGCCCCAGGGGTTCCGTTCAGAGCGCCCCCCCAGCCCCAACTACACTACCCTGTGTCACTGCACTCCAGCGTGCCTCGGATGCCAGCATGTTCTGGGGGGCGGTGCACCTCGGACAGTCATGGAACCTTGTTTGTAATGTTGAGAAGGCTGGGCGTGACCTGGGTCCCGGTTACTGAGGGGCTGGGTGCCAGTTTGGGGGCTGTGCAGTGGAGCTAGTCCTGCAGAGATGTGCACACGGTGCCCCGACCTGATGTGCTTGCCTAAGAGGAGCAGAGATGTCCAGGGAGAGACTGGTCTGCCAATGGTGTCCTGGATGCAGGCGCGGCTCCTCCCAAGGGGCGGGGCTGTGTAGACTTGGGCACTGACCCCCACCCTCTCCCCATGGGTGGTGGGGGTCTTGCGGTAGGGTGAGGTCACAGCATGAAAATATTGTCAACGCTTTCCTACCACTGGCAGGCAAGGGGGGGCACCCCGTGCTTGGAACAGTCCCCCAGGTGACACACTGAAGCTTATACAAAATGCCTCTTCTGCTCAGCCAGGCGTCCCATGGCCAGAGTTCCTGCAGGCTTGCAGTCACAACTGACGTGGGTCCTACTGAGAAGATGCAGGAAGCTCCTGCTGATCAGGAAGCTGAGAGTCATGGGGTTGAAGGCCTGCAGGCAAGGGGGCGGGGTGGGGTGGAGAGGCAGGGACAGGTGCAGAAGAGGAGCCAGAAGGCTACGAAGCCCAGTGAGAAATGCTCACACTCAGTAGTGCCTGGAAGTCACACTGGTTGGAGATGCAGCAGCTGAGCACCCCTCCCTGCTTCCCCTCTGCACACCTCCCCCCAAGTCCCTGCTCTGCTGCCTCATTTTGTGGTTCCAGCTCCCAGAGAGTTAGGGCCTGAGAGTTAAGGCCTAGTGACCATGGAGCCAGCAACCCCACTTGCAGGTGTCCTGTTGCGAAGATGTCCTCCCCAGGCCCACAGGGGGATGCACACACCAGCATTCGATGCTCTGTTGTCATGGGGGAGGGGGCAGGCAGGGCAGACACTAGTGCCAGCAAGAGGGAGGTGGGAAGTCCAATGGTGATGGAGGCCACAGACTAGGCAGCAATTCTGGAGACACAGGAGCTACACACAGGGGAACTTGGACTGGCTTGGGGCACCATGGTGAGTAACCATGAAGAAAATGAAGTATAAGATGGTACTATTTGGGGTGGCTGGGTGGCTCAGTTGGTTCTGACATTGGCTCAGATCATGGACTCACTGCTCTCATGAGTTAGAGCCCCATGTCGGGCTCTGTGTTGACAGCTTGGAGCCTGGAGTCTGCTTCGGATTCTGCCTCTGTCTCTCTGCCCTTCCCCTGTTCATGCTCTGTCTCTCTCAAATAGAAAATAAGATATTAAAAAATTAAAACAAACAGGACAGCACTATTACTGAAACTTAAAATGCATGAATGCAGATCAGGTCAAGGTTGCAGGACACTCTACAAACGAGTGAGTGATACCTGTCTGAGTAGGTGCCTGGGGGAAGGGGGGCAATAAGGATAAAGGAAGTGACAGCAAAGTAGAAGAAAAGGTACCAAGTGACCCAGGGTGACCCAGTAAGGACTGATGTGTGTGTGGGCGGGGGGGGCTATCTAACTCAGGACTTTATGCCTGGGAAGAAAGTCGGGTTCCAGGGTGGTTTAAGTTACTTGGATTTCTGTAACTGACTCCTCAACCGTGTGGGTGCAAGTGTGTTTGGGGGGGTTCCTGAGAAGCTTTTGGAATATGACAGCAGTGCACATCCTGGAAGGGGTTGGGGGCTGCAATAAATGAATAAAGAATACTGATTCTAACATGCAAGTACACTGGTCCGGACTTACAGATGCTGTGTCTCTCTGGCCCAGGACGCACCATGAAGATTTCTGGGGACTTCCTCTACCCTCCTCCTTTGGAATGTCTTCTTTTTCCTTCTTTCCTGTCAGACTCTAGGCTGGGTAGGGGCCCCCAGCAGCAGCTGCTTCCAGAAGCCCCCTGCCCTGGGCCTCCCTCCAGGCTCTCAGGTGCGTCAGGAGCCGAAGCTGCTGTCCCCAGAGCATCCAACAACCTGGCACAGTGCGTGCCCAGCGTCTTCTCAGAGAAGGACAGTTCCTGGAGGGGCACAAAAGGGCACAAATTGGGTAAAAGCTGAAACTAATTGGGTAAAAGCTGAAACCAGTCAAAGTGACGCTTGCTTGGGCAGAAGAAAGCAGTAAATGGGTGCTTGGGTGGCTCAGTCAGTTAAGCATCAGGCTCTTGATTTCGGCTCAGGTCATGATTTTGAGGTTTCTGAGACTGAGCCTGGCTACCTGATGACAGTGCTGAGCCTGCTTGGGATTCTCTCTGACTCATTCTCTGCCCCTCCCCCACTCACACCTGTGCTTTCAAAATAAATAAATACACTTAAAAAAGCAGCGAAGTACCTCCCAGGCGCTCGCTCAGGAGCCCCCTCCATCAGGTGACTCATCAACATTGAGGTGCTTCAATTCCTAACAGAATCTTACTCTGGAGCCTCTTTTTTTTTAAGTTTATTTACTGTGAGAGTGAGAGCAGGGGAGGAGCAGAGAGAGAGAGGGAGATACACAGTCTTAAGCAGGTTCCAGGCTCTGAACCGTCGTTGCAGAGCCAGATGTGGGGCTCAAACACATGAACTGTGAGATCATGACCTGAGCTGAAGACGGAGGCTCAACAAACTGAGCCACCCAGGTGCCCCAGAGACTTAATTTAAATGAAACAAATACCCTGAAGTCCACCCCCACCGTTTGAAGATAATCTTGTGGACTCGGTTTTATTAAACCTTCTTCCATGAAGCGATGTGTTAGTGAGCCAAGTAAGTATAAAACCACTTAGAAAGGAAGACGTATCAGTTAAAATATCAGCACAATAAATGGTCAAGTAAGTCAACCAGTCGGAATTAAACTTTCAAAGGACACGACAACCATTTCCACACTCTTGTGTCTCCAGGTCAGTTTTGAGCAAACGAGTGGGCAAGTTTATATAAAAAGCAACAGAAAATGCAACACGTGGGCCATAGATACAGACTCATGTCTCCTTTGCGCAGAACAATCATTTTGTAAACGGTCTCAATTCCACAGTAAAACTACCACTGAATTCGTTCTGTGACCAAGGATGCCGTGTCCTGCACCGACAACCTCTCCCGGTTTCCCTTGCGCGCAGCCTTTCTTTCCTTAAGAATTTTATTCTGATCATGAGGCTCCGGAGCACCACCCCTTCACTCTCGAGACCCAGTGGGCCCTCGTGCCACTGCCGAGCGGAGCGCACGGCTGGGGCACAGCGCCTGGCCCGGGCCACGGCGACCAAGAGTTAGGCGACACTCTCGGGCAAGGCCAGCCGCTCTAGTGCTCCGTGTTTATGCGCTCCTTGCAGGCCTCCTCTCTGCCGCGGACTTGCGGGGTCACCGCGCGTTCCGCCTGTAAGTCGGGGTCACCAACCTCGGAAAAACCGGAGCTTGACGGGGTCTTGAGGAGTGTGCCCGAGCCGAAAGGCCCATTCCTGTGCCAGACAAGCCCGCAGAGGCGACCTTAGAGGCCCTCCTATCTCCGGGGGTGCAGGCGTCTCCAAAGCACATGAGCTGGGAGCGCAGGGAGGACCACGCTCCCGGGCTCTATGCAAATGAAGCGACTTTCCTGGAGTCTTCTGATTTGACAACACTCGGCATCGCGCAGCAGCAAATGGGGCTCCAGTACCACAGGGTTCCCACACTCCATTGGTGAATACAGCATCCAGCGGCGGCGCACCGCGAGTATAAAGGCCGCTGGCCGGAGCCCGACTCGGAGGCGTGCAGCCAAAGCCTGTAAGGCTGCAAGGTGCACGCCGGAAAGAAGGCGTGCAACATCCCGCGCCGCCTGCAGCTGGCCACCCTCTACGACCCCGAGCTCCACAAGCTGCTGGACTGCTCTACCATCGTGCGGAGCGGCGTCCTGCCCAACATCTAGGCCGCGCTGCACCAACACCGAGCACACAGACAGAAAACCTGCTGCTGTGTTTCTTTCTGTCTCGTCTGTCCTTGTCCTTCTTTGTCTTTGTGCAGTTGAAGTCCTACAGCCAAGGCTGGCATGAGAGCTGGTAATGGCCTAGGCCCTTAACAGCTTATCCCCGAATATGAGGACCCTGGAATCTCAGCAGGTAGGCCTCGCTGACCTCCCTGCCCAGGTGCAACGCTAACCACAGGCTCTTTGAACCTGTTCCTCCAGGGCTGTGCATTTTTCTTGGAGCCTAGTCTTCAATACTCTTCTGATCTGTCTCCTTAGGAAGGTTCTGTGTTCCTTAAAGTTTCTATTAAATGAAGTCGTAGGCTTTTCTCCTGTGAATCTGTCTCTGTCGGTTTCGTTTTCAGACACGGCCAGTGACTCCTAGGAGGGTTGAGAGAAACATCCCCCCACCTACTGTTTTATGCTTAGCAGCTAAGAGCCCTATGTAGGTCCTTCCAAGTGGCTGTGCCCTGAAACAAAGTCTGTCGCAGAGGACTCCAGAGGTGAGCCTTAATCTAGCCGGAGTCTGGCCCAGTACTGGGTGTGGAGTCAGCCATCAGGCCCTGGATAGGGGGATGCAGAGAAAGGTAAGGCTCCAAAATGTGTGAGCTTCCAGAGCAGTTTTTTTCTTTAATTTTTAATTTTATTTTTTGTTAACATTTTCTTAATGTTTATTTTTGAGAGAGAGAGCGAGCGAGTGAGCACGCATGGCCCTGGGAAGAGCAGAGACACGAGATACAGAATCCCAACCAGCCTCCAAGCTCTGAGCTGTCAGCATAGAGCCGGATACGGGGCTGGAACTCATGAACCGGGAGATCATGACCTGAGCCCAAGTCAGAGGCTCAACCGACAGAGCCACCCAGGTGCCCCTCCAGGATGGTTTTTGTTCCCCAAAGGCCACAACTGCTTTTAGCAGGATGCAGAAACTGCAGGTGACCTTCCTCTGGTCCACCTCCCTCCCCCAGCCCCCCAGCTGTCACAGATGTCTGAGCACTTAGAGAATCTCCCAGTCACGTGGTCCCCATGTTGGCCCATTCTGAACCAGGACAGAAGCGGAGAAGTCTAAAGGTGCCTGTTAGCTGAGTTAGCAAAGAAACCTAGGTCAACAGGTCAGCTTGGCAGCAGGTTAAAAAAAAAAAAAGAAACCCAAATAGTTCTGGGACCTTGTTACTGCCTCCTCCTTCTGGCCTCCTGGGCTCCTTATGCCCTGGCTGCTCTTGCCCCTTCTGCACCCTGCAGGCAAGTACCTGGACTCCACGGTTTCTGAAGTTTGTGCTGACCTGTGTGTGTTTCACCTGCAGGCAGCCAGACTGCTCTGAGCAGGTCGGTTTTGACTGACTTTTTTTTCCTTTGCAAAAGTTGCTTAATTTTTTGTCTGTGGTTTTTTTGGTTGCTGTTTTTGTTTTTGTTTTCACCTAGGTGCCACTGGTCCAGGTTTGGCTTTCTGTTTTTGTTCCTCATGACAGTGTAATGATACTGCCTTCCCTTTGAATTGTAGTTGACTGCTTCCAGAACACTTGCAAATAGTTCTGCCTTCCAGTGACACCAGGAAGTGACGCTCCCACGCATTTCAGAAGAGGCTGTTGGAGCTTAGAGATGTTATGTGACCCATCACAGCAGCAGAGCCTGGTGGGCGACACGTATGGACTGAATGTGTCTGTCCATGGTGGGTGTATCGTGGAGTTCTGGGCAGCACTGTGGATTTCTTGTCATCAGTGCTCTCACTGGATCCTCCAACCACCTTACATTGTAGGGTCATGGGACCATGGAGTCTCATCTACCAGAAATGGAGTTGAGTCCTCATGGGAGATTTTGACAGAGGCCGGAATCTCTGGGGAGGTATATAGTCTGGATGTAGGATATCAGAAGCCGCTGCCACATATGTGCAGAGAATCCCAGAGGACGGTGGCTTCTCACAGCTCACGTCCTTGTGTGTCTGGGGAGGAAAGCTCTACAGAGCTCTGCCTAGAGGTGGCCGGACCCATGGAGCATCTCCTATTCCTCTCTTTGGTGGACAGGGCTCCCAAGAGGATGGGTTGGTTGGAAAGGCTCAGGCAGCAGACACAGGCCAGGACATTGCTGAGTGTGACAGGTCCTGCTAGTGCAAAATACAGAAAAGTGCCACATGGGGGACAGACACCCAGTCACAGCATGTGGAAAACCCAGACATGTCTGAACTTGAAGACTGGAGGTATCTACCTGGATGGAACAAGGACTTATGGCCAACTGGCTATCCTTTAAATGTTCCCAAGTTGAACTCTGGAGTAAGGGATTGCCATAGTGTGTGTACGTGTGTGTACGTGTGTGTGTGTGTGGTGTTTTAATTGGGGTGAAATCCACATAACAAAGTTGATCATTTCACTTTTGAACCATTCAAAAGACAACCTACAGAATGGGAAAAGATATTTGCAAACCATGTATCTGATAAAGGGTTAACATCCAAAACATATAAAGAACTCTTACAGTTCAAAAACAAAACAAAAAAACAAAAAACAAACAGAACCCCTTAATAACCCAATTAAAAAATGGGCAGAAAGCCCAAATAGACATTTTCCATAGAAGACACCCAGATGGCCAATAGACACATGAAAAGATGCTCAATATCAGTGGTCGTCAGGGAAATGCAAATTAGACCCACAATGAGATACTCCCTCACACCTGTTGTGATAACTATTATCAAAAGGAGAACTAATAGGGGCGCCTGGGTGGCTTAGTTGGTTAAGCGTCCGACTTTCGCTTAGGTCATGATCTTGCGGTTCGTGGGTTCGAGCCCCACGTCGGGCTCTGTGCTGACTGCCAGCTCAGAGCCTGGAGCCTGCTTCAGAGTCTGTGTCTCCCTCTCTCTCTGACCCTCCCCTGCTCACACTGTCTCTCTCTCTCCTAGAAATAAATTAAAAATATTAAAAAAAAAAAAAGGAGAACTAATAATAGACATAACAGATAAGAAATGCTAGTGAGCATATGGGGAAAAGGGACCCCTTTTGCATCTTTGATGGAAGTGTAAATTGGTGCAGCCACTGTGGAAGACTCTCTCAAAATAAATAAATAAACATCAACATAAAAAAAAAAACCCACATGTAAATCTAGCCACCATGCCATGTACCTGAAATCCACACAGTGGCCTAAGCCAGTTATCTCACAACAAACCTGGAGGAAGTGTTCAGAAAAATTACTTACATAATGAAGTGTCACACAGAAAGAAAATCTGGTTTGTGTCATGAGGAGGTTTATGTACCATTTGGACTAAGGAATAAAGCACATGGTGGTGGGTTTGAGAGCATATACAAGCAACGGGCCACTCAGCTCCGCTCCTGTTTGGTTTGTGCTGACTGAGGATTACAACTATATGTTTCTCAAGGTTGACAGCTTAAATGTGGAAAATAGACATTGCAAGTAGGTCTGTATTGAATACTAAAATATTTGGGGGAAATAAATAGGCTTCATTTTGAGGTGTCTCCTTCCAGCTCATAGGCGTCCGTAATTGGGCCATATGCTCGCTGACGTCTACTTTGTACAACTGTGGGAAGACAGAGAGGGACAGAGAGATGCCAGATCTCTTCTCTTTCTTTTTTTGTAAAAAATTGTTTTTTTAATCTTTTTATAAAATTTTTTAAATGTTTTATTTATTTCTGAGAGAGAGAGAGAGACAGCATGAACAGGGGAGGGTCAGAGAGAGAGGGAGACACAGACTCTGAAGCAGGCTCCAGGCTCTGACAAGCACAGAGCCCAACATGGGGCTCAAACTCATGAGCTGTGAGATCATGACCTGAGCTGAAGTCAAATGCTCAGCCGACTGAGCCACCCAGGCACTCTGGTCTCTTTCCCTTCTTACAAGGACAGGAATCCATCCTGGGGACCCCATCCTCATGACCTCATCTAGCCCTAATCCCCTCCCAAAGCCCCCCCACCAATGAAGCTATCCTTCTGGGGTTAAGACTGAAGGCTGCATTCTGTGGGGACACAGTTCAGCCCCAAACCCTGGCTTTAGGATGGCTGCCTGCTCCTGTCCTTCAAGCTTTGCTTCTGTTTTGCACCAAGCAAGGTACAGCGGTCCGATGGTTTCTCCATAAAGCTCTCATTCCTGCCTGTTACCTTCTTCTTCCTGATTTCCGTGGTTTTTTCAAGATGGGTCTCACGGTTTGGTCTTGTCTCCAGGGACAGCCTTTGGTGCATGACTGGTGCAAGCTAAGTGCCTGTGGGATGGGTGGACACTCGGACTCACAGATGTCTGTGGCCAAGGGGTAGACATTGCCTTGTAGGTCTTCCCTGTGACCTTCCCAATCTTCTCTGTCCTTCTGTGCTGTAGAGAATTTGAGACTCCCTGTGTCTGGGGATGGAAACAGAACCGGCATGTCCTCGTGTTTTTTCCCCGGGAATCAGGAGGCTGTGGATCAGCCGTGAAGGGGGTCCTGCTCATGTCTGTCCCTCGCCCCCTGTTGCCTCCACCCCCCAGACTCCCTCGTGAGGCGCACACATTTCAAACCCCTACAAGCTGACTGTGCTGTCACCTGCCTGCTCTGCTCTGGGTAATCTCCCCCAGAACAGCATGTCCATGAGTAGACAAGGCCCATCCCCTCCTTCAAGACCAAGACTCACAGAGAGGTTGGAACTCAGCAGCCCTCGATTTCCTGGAGATGTTCCAGAACCTGGGTCACTGGTGAGGGCTGCATGGGAAACCCAGCACCTCCTGTTTGAGCCCAGAGGCTCTCAAGCAATGATTTTCATTCCACTCAGCTGTATTCTCCTTAAGGAAGGTGGCTTTCGGGCCTGGAGCTGAGCCGTCAATGCCCATGTGCCCCAGCTGGACCCTGATGCCCACTTGCAAAGCTGAGGTGAGATTTGAAGGGCACCGCAGATGACTCGGGGCTCAATCACTTCACCGAGTGTCCCATGGTGGTGTTTTCACTTATGCTGCTGTGACCCACAAAACCTACCAGTTGGGTCATTTTGGGGCCCCAAGATTGCTCCTGGCCCACATGCTGGTGGACGTCTGCCTTGGGTTTGTAGAAAGGGAATTCACTGCCTCCTGGGCCATGTCAGGGAGGTCAGAATCTGTATGGGGAACATCTCCTCACACCCATGTGCTCGGGCCACAGGAATCCTTCAAAGCCCTCACTGTATTTAAGGACCCACCAGGGGCCAGGGGCCTGTGTCCCTCCTTCTGTGGAACAAGTCAGGTGATCGGCCTACAACAGAGAAGGTGGGGGCAGCACAGGGCAGTGGCAGGAGGCCCCTTGTGGTTTGGGCTTGAGTCCGTCAGCTGGTTCAGCGTAACCATGAACAAAGCAGGTGTACATGCACGTGTATCAGAACTGGAATATTGATGTGCATATATCTGACACTTGAGGGGCATATAGGTCTCAGTCCCCAGACTCACGGCTTTTAGACTTTCACAGATGTGGAAATCCAGGATCAAGGTGTGGACAGACTCGGGGTCTGGTGAGGACTTGCTTCCTGGCATCTTCTCACCCGGTCTCACATGGTGGGGACGAGGATGGCGCTGGGATCCCTTCAAGATACTGATCCCGACATGGCTCCACCCGCACGGCCCAGTCACCTCCCAAAGCCCCACCTGCCCCTCCCATCACATTGGGGGCTAAGTTTCAACATTCAGAAACATTCACTCTATAATATATACTTGCATATGTATGCACAGAAATATTTCTCCATTGATGCAGTATTATATATGTTTGCATGTATTTCTACATGGATCAGATAATGGCACTTCACTAAGTGCTACCCATTAGCCCAAGCAGGTAGCCATGAGGGGGTGAGGGCACAAGGACACCAAAAATCTCCTGGAACAGAGCTCACAGAGGGGTGAGCTGTCCCCCAGCACCTGCTGTTCAGGATGGATTCAGTCTCCAGAACGTGAGCACCACGGAAGATGAGGGGGAGAAACAGTCCCTGGGTCTCTGCCTCACTGTCACATAACTGCCACACACAGTACTCTGACACCAGGTGTGTGTGTGTGTGTGTGTGTGTGTGTGTGTGTGTGACTTTCCCACGCCAAGCAATTCCCTGTGATCTCGATTCTGGCATGAACTAGGGTCAGCATCAGACCCCACAGATCAGCACTCAGACCCGCGTGACCACCCCCACTTCAGATGCCAATAGCAAGTAGGGAGGTCCACAGATTATCCACACTTGGCTGAAGATTGGAGCCCCATGTTGGGTTCCACCATTTGCTAGAACAGCTCACAGAACCCAGGGAAATACTTATGGAAAAACTTAGCAGTTTCTTACATAAGAAAGGATGTGATAAAGGGCACAGATGAACAGCCAGATGAAAAGGCACACGGGAGGTCTGTGTGCACAGTGGAGGCGTTTCCCAATCCACAAGCTCCCTGAACCTCCCACTACTGGGATCTTTGAGAGGCTTTGTCACGTAGGCACCAGGGACTGTGATCTCTCCCCAGGGGTCAGGGGCAGGACTGAAAGTTCCAGGCTTCCAGTCCAGGCTCCATCTTTCTGGGAACCTGCCCCCACCCAGGAGCCTGCCTGGGGTCACCTCATTAGGATAAGAGACACTCTGTCACCAGGAAATCCTAAGGGAGTCAGGAGTTCTGTGAGTCAACAACCATTCGGGAACGACTAAGGTCTCGGTGTTCAGAAGCAGGGCAAAGACCAGTATATACACTCCGTACTATTTCACAGCAGGCCAGGAAGGAAGAGGGAGGGTCCCTGAGGGGATGCTATGGAGGGAAAACCTAGTCTTCTTGTGGATCTCCAGGATAAGCCCCCAAACTTTGCACAAAACCCTGGAACAGCGCACTGGGCAGAGTCAGGGACTACAGAGAGAGGGGGACAGAAACCGGCCCTACAGGACTGGGGCAGGGAGACATTTTGATTTTGTGTTCATGACAATTACTTGTGGGTCACTGAGCCAAGGGGTCCCTGGGCCTCGTGGAGCATAGAAGTAGAACAACAGGACACACAGAAGCAGGTGTGACAGTCCCGGCCCCTCCCGGGCAGGTCTGTGTTGTCCCAGGTATCAGGAGACCATGGGGTGCAGGGGGGCATTGCTCAGTGCCCCTCAGTGCCTTGAGCACTAACACTGTGGTTGTGCATTTCTCGCTCAAGCATCTGGACATATAGTTTGGATACAGGAATGTATGAGTGTTCTCCTGATATATATGTAATTAAATATATATATATTTAATTATATATTATTGATTATCAACACATCTTAATTCTATATTAATAATCAATANACATAGAAGAAATTAAAAATAAATAGATAAAATATATATGAAAAGACAGGGGTCTATTTTATTTCACAGAATTGGCTCATGCAATTGTGCAACTAGTTAAACCTGAAATCTTCAGGACAGACCAATCGGCTGGAATCCCAGGGAAGCGCTGAAATTGCAACTTGAATCCTAAGGCCATTTGCAGAATTCCCTCTTCTTCGTCAGGAAACCTCCATATTTGCAGGGTGATCTTCAACTGATTGGGCGAGGCCCACCCCATCATGGAGCATACTCAAAGTCCACTGATTAAATGTTAGTCTAAAAAAAGGAAATAGAACAAAACCTCGGCAGCGTTACCTAGACTGGTGTTTGTCTAACTATCTGGGCACCATGTCCTGGCCAATCTGACCCATGATATTAGCCATCACAAGGTGTCAACAGGCCCTCTTAGGGCCAGGAGTTAGAAAGCTGGGAAGAGGAGAGAAAAGAAGGCGCCACAACCAAGGTCTCTGCCCAGGCTTCCATTGTTTCCCCATTAAAACAAAGCAAAAAAATTAAATGAACAAAGAAAAAAGGAAACAGCGAGCGAGACCTAATGGCATGAGGCTGGATGCGGGGTCCCTGGCCTGTCCCTGCAGGGGCTGCTGCTGCTCCGGACAGGGAGGTGTCCAAGTGTCTTCCAGGATCCCCTCTCATGCCCCCGGGGCCACCGGACCCTGTCTGGTCAGCTGGACAGAGGGGGATGAGACCCAGTCTGGCATCACCGCGATGATGGCCGGCTTCCTGGGAGGAGCCCCAGGTCCGCGATTTGCTCCCGAGCTGGCTCTCTACTTCCCTCGCCTTCTCCATGAGCCCTGGCTGGATCACCCTCCGCCCCGTGTGTGTGCACGAGCACAGCCAAAGCCTGGATGATGCTCACTCCGTCCCAGCCTCCAAACCCCTACCCTGCGTCTGGATGGGACAAGCAGCACCCCTCCCCCATGCTGCTACTTGCAAGGAGCGGCCTCCCAGAGACCCCGCGCTCATCGCCCTCGTCATTGCCCCAGGTGCAGGGCCTCTGAGAGCCAGACTAGGGCTGCCCCTTACTTGCTGTGGCTGTCCTTGTCTGTCCTGGGACAGGGAAGTCAGGGAGGATGGGGGAGGGGCGGCCGGCGCTGAGCACCTGCAGAGAAGCCTAGGAAGACCCAGGAGATAGGATACAGGTGCTCAGCCTCTTCCCAGGTCCAGCTCCACAGCACATAACCCCGCTGGGCAGAGGGGACAGCCCTCCTGAGGGGGTCTCAGGGTCTGAGGGTCAGGGTTCCGGTGGAGCATTTGGTTACTTCATGCACAGAGGTGCAGGGAGGTCAGGTGGGGCTACAAGGTTCAAGAAGGATTCATTAAACTTGATTAACTGCCAAAGCGGTGGGAACTAGCAAGACTTTGTCAGAGCCCCGGGCACCTCGTGGCAGCTCCTGTTGGCCCAGCCTGAGATCCTAAGGAATTTCAAGCTCTCCTAAGGCTCTCTTATGCTCTACCCCCTCCTGGCTGACTTTGGGGTCACCTCCTTCAGGTGTGTGCCCAGGTGCCATCTGCAAGGCCTTCCCTGACCTCCCCACTGAAAAATCACTCCTTGCCTGATTCCACTGTGCATTTTTAAAAATGTTTATTTATTTTGAGAGGGGGAGAGAGAGAGAGAGAGAAAGAAGAAGAAGAAGAAGAAGAAGCAGCAGCAGCAGCAAAGAAAGAGGGAGAAAATCCCAAACAAGTTCCCTGCTTACCACAGAGCCCTGAGTGGGACTTGGCCCCACGAACCGTGAGATCATGACCTGAGGGGAAACCAAGAGTTGGATGCTTAACCCGAACACCCTCCCACTGTGCATTTTCATAGCATTTACTGCCAACTACTTATGCCCACTTGTAGAATAAGGGTAGGCCTTACTAAATTTTATTTTTGTCATGTTTCATTTGCTGCTCTGTGCCTGGTGCCTGCCAGGTGGAAAAAGCTTAATATTGTAAAACGGCAGAACCTTAGGTAATATTGGCAAAATCCACTTAGTTTACAGATGACAAAGTGAAGGCCCAGAAAGATGAGAGGTTTTCTTGAAGCCACGTACTCAAGGTCAGCTCAGTACTCAGTACTCAAGATCAGGATGACACTGGTGGCTAGCCTACCTGTGCAGGGGAAAGCTGTCTTCTGTAGGAAGACACCCAGCTTCGTCCCTCTGGTCACCCACCTGGTCTGCAAATGGGCCTTCAGGATTGGGTTCTGTCTGCCCACAGCCCCTTTCCACCATGCTCCCAGGCCTTGGAAAAGTGGGGGTAATGCTGGCAGTTTTACGAAGTTGTATGTGAAACCTCTTTGCAATTACACCAGCAAGATTTTGCAGGCTGTGGCCAGGTTCCGGGGTAGGCAGAAGGGAGCATTGTAACACACAGAGCGTAAAACACTAGAGGTCAGAAGCCCCACATCTTACGTTTATAGGAAGGACAGAATGGCAGGCAGAAAGAATGGTTATCTTTGGCAGAAACATTCCTTATCTTTCTGGCTATGTACAAAAAGGCAGGGTACCGTATATACTGGGTTCCTACTGGAATAGGGGAGCTACTCTAGCTAATAGTTATATATTCTAAGCTATATAACTTTCTGGTGCACTATGAACAAGTCATGGATAATCGTGTCAAGGAAAACAAAATTACTCCCAGAGTATGAAACAAACAGTCCTTTGTACCGTGGTTTGGAGCTTGAGGAGAATCCGTGGCAGTGGTGTGTGTGTTTGTGTACCTGAAGAAATTCTCTCAGGCTTATTGGACTGCAAACCAGCTGAGGGCGGGCAGACAGCCTCAGAGGCCACCTGGTTATTCACACACATACACACACATTCAGCATGGCAATCCCTTTTCTGTGCACTAATGGTTGATTTGTCTAGAAAATTTGTTTTTTGACATTACCAAATGATCAGTGCCATGCATTCACAGGAAATGCAATATTATTTAATATCACATTAACAAGCATTATTACCATGTGTACAATTTACATTATGATTATGTCAATAGTAAAATTAAGGCATGACAAATGAGGCCTATTTTGTTACATGTTTGAGAAATCAAGAAATGGCAGAAGCGAGAAACAATAAAATATCAATTAAAATATTTGTTCTAGAGCTCTGTCCTAAATAGCTGGAAAACAGAAGGCAGCTTCTAATTTCCTGCCTAGAGAAAGGAATAATCATTCAAATTAGGTCTTCTAACTAAACAGAAAAACACTGCATTGCTCAGGGAGGTAACTTTTAGTCAATTTAGTCTTTAAAAGCAGGTAAGTCTTTTTTTTAATGCTTTTTTATTTTTGAGACAGAAAGTGAGGAAGAGACGTGCAGGGAGAGGGGGATACGGAGGAGCCAAAGCAGGTTCTGCACAACAAGCCAAAGCAGGCTGAGCATAAGCTCAAGCTGGGGCTCAAAGTCATGAACCTTAATACCATGACCTGAGCAAAAGTCAGACGTTCAACCCACTGAGCCACCTGGGTGCCCCCAGCAGCTAAGTCTTTAAGAGCAGATTAAGTGCTGACAAGACCCTTGGCTGCTTGCTGGATTCCTGCCCAGGGCAGGGACTGAACCAGCTCACAGCATGAATGATCACTCCAGGAAAAGGTACAAATGCTCTCCGGCTGTCCCTCCTGGGGCTTTCTCTCAAGACCCTGGGGTGGGAAACAATGAAGTATAAATCATAATCTGCCTCCTGCTAATCTCTGGGTCCAATGGAAGGGAGAGTGGTGGGAAGTCCCTCAGACACAGGCATTTGAGAAGTGATTAACTCCATCGCACAGTCTCCAGTGGAGGGTGCAACTTTCAGTGTCCAGAAGAGGACACTGGCTTATGTCTACAGAAAATATCAGAATAGGTTTCTGTGTAGAGCAAAAATAGCTACTTGTTGATAAAAGGAAGAGAAAGGGAAATATGTTCCTGGAATAAAGGGCAGCATGGGCACATTTCTAAGTACAGTGAAACCTTGGTTTGCAAGCATAGTTCGTTCCAGAATC
Organism: Crocuta crocuta; assembly: GCF_008692635.1. NCBI lineage: Eukaryota > Metazoa > Chordata > Mammalia > Carnivora > Hyaenidae > Crocuta > Crocuta crocuta. The sequence continues at coordinate 517,185 of NW_027528811.1, forward strand.
ATGCTTGTAATCCAAAGCACTCGTACATCACAGCAAATGTCAAAAACCATTGGCTCAGTTGTAATCATGTAACATTCAGTTTCATGTACCACTTGTATTGCAAGATGTTGCTTGTTTATCGAGTTAAAATTTATTAGAAATGTTTGCTCATCTTGTGTACAACTCGCAAAACAAGTAAATCGCAATCCTAGGTTTTAGTGAATTTGCTTTGTAAATAATATGAACTCACTCGAATCCCACCCTCCAGGCCCCAGCGGAACCCTTCTCTCTGGTGATGCAAACCCTCCCATCATCCTCTTTCCTGGCAGTCAAGGAATGTCTGCAGAACTCATTCACTGCCTGTCACCGAGAATACGCGTGGCCTTTGTTTTCCCCAGGTTCCTATTCCTGCCCAGTTTCTCAGCTGAAGCGTGTCTCTGTACTCAAGCACGGGTCCACTGCTTAGTACACACAGCTATCCCCCATCCACCCCTTGACCCTGGGTAACTGGTTTCCCCACCTAAGAGGAGCCCATGGTAACCAAGAACACTGCCAGGCTTTCAGGCCAGAGAGATGGCCAAGATGTCCCAGTAGAGACAGATGTCACCCTGATTCCCATCCCTCTCGCATAACTGGTTAAGGATAGATGCAGCCAGAGCCAGGACCTAACTTTCCCCAGCTCAGGGGCTGGCCGGCAACTGGCTTCACCTCCCCTCCAGCTCACTGGCAGTGGGGATAACTCAGTCCTTGCTTTGATGGACCAATTAATCCCATGACTGGAGCCCCGGATTTCACTTCCTGTTTGTAGAACCTATACCTCTGATCTAGAGAAAGCAGCTTGTTTGCAGTGAGGTCAGAGTAGCCCAGGCCTCGTCTGTCTATCATCTGGAACTCTTTTTAGGTCCCTATCTCAAGGTCTGCGGTAAGTTCTTAGTGGTGACTTGTTCACTAGCACATTGATTCTCCAACCAAATGCCTCCACTTTCTTGATGCGAACCAGGACACTTGGCCAGAACACAAAACATCATGGTGTTGGTCCCAAAGGGCACGAATTGGCTTGTCCTTCATTTTTCTTTCTCACATAAAATGGTTGCCCTGCACCCATCCAACCACACCAGTTTTACCTGAGTCTTGCACCCTCACACTAGAGATGACACACACAGTGACAAATACACTAGCGCTTTGCAGGTGGTTGGATTTATGCATTACTTTCAAGAAAAGTCTCTTTGCAGGGAGCCTGGGTCTGTTAAGCACCAAATTCCTGATCTAGCTCAGGTCATGACCTCAAAGGTCGGTGAGTTCAAGACCCACCTTGGGCTCTGTATGGACATAACAAAGCCTGGTTGGGATTCTCTCTCTGCCCTTTCCCAGTTTGCACACACTCTCCTTTTCCCAAACGTAAAAAAAATCTCGGCTTCTACAACACAGCCTCAACAACTTAAAAGTGCTCGCAATTCTTGATTTGAAACGGAAGATGGCGCTAAAAACAGCCTTTGAGTTGAACCTTTCCACACTCAATTTTGCTTTTCTGGGCTTGGCGCAAGGTGACGGTGGCTCCCACCTTTGGTGGATAAACCGAATGTGAAACTGTCGTTTACGCTGGCACACCTTTAAGGTCCTAAAACCCAGAAGTCAAACGGCTGATGCAACCCGGCCCGAGCGGCAGGTGTCCTGAGAACAATAGCCAGGACGGAGAGGCGGGGAGAGAGCCGGGAGGTAGCTCTCGCTTCGCCTAATCATAGTAAACCACACGACTTTTCTCAGAAATGGACCAGCACCCCCGTACGCAGCGAATTACATGAGCTCCAAAACAGGACCAAAGAGTATATTTAAGTCACACTGGTTTGATATAAAAGCCAAAATTTGGCAAAAGCGATTTTGCAAAATCACAGCACTCACGCGCCCGTCCTCTGGAGGCCCAGCGCGAGCACTACTGCAGACAACGCTCTGGGGTCCTAGGGGCTCAGGAGCGCCCGATCGGGACGGAACATCTAATTGGCCGAGCGCCCGCCACGAATACCCCAGGGCGGTGCCAAAAGACCGGACAACTTGGAAGCCCTGCAAGGACCCCAGAGCGATGTGTAGAATGTGACAACCCTGACACCCCCGCGAGAACGCCAGGATACTGCCGCAAGTCGTGCCAGCCCACGTACTGCCAGCACAAACAACTCCTCCGACAGGATTCGGCAGCCATTGTACGCAGAAACAATGCAGACTGCGCGGTCGTCCTCTGGCGGACCAGATTGAAAACTAGACACCCAAGGTCCGCCTTCCGGCCAAGGCAGCGGCTGTAGATTTATCGCCCCCTCGGGACGAGACGGGGACTGCAGCGTGGTGTTACCCTGCGGATCCACAATCTATTCCCAGATTTAGAAAGAACTCGTGGCCTCGGCAATTTTAGGGACAGTAAGACATGAAAATGACAGATCAGCTTCTGTTCATGGCATTTTCATTAATACAGAAAATCATAGTCTTCCCCCCCCCTTTGGTCCAACATCTTTTCTTAACTGATGAAGTTTTCCAGCTCAACCAGGGGGCGGATTTGGGGGATGAGGACAGATGCGGCCTCCTGTGCAGGTTCACAGAGAGCCAGTGCGGTCCTTCCAATTGTGGTCATTCCTTCGTTCCCAAGGAAGGGACAGCCCTGCGCCATTTCTTCCGTCCAAATCTGCCTGTAGTGCCTGATCCCGCACCAGCATCTTCCCAGGGAATACTGCGGAATGCGGGGACATTGCAAATCTGTGTCCAAAACACCGTAATAAAACGAATGCCACCACAAAACAGCTCAAATAAATCTTCTGGTTGCCTAGTGGGTGTGAAAGTTATCACTACACTGGAGTTTGTCGTGCACAATAGCATTACGTTGAAAAAATAACGTACATACCGATGAGGTTTTGGGGTGATGGTGAGGTTGGGGGCCAATGGCCAAGAAAGAATTGTTGAGATGTCTTTGGTGCAAAAAGGTGATTGTATTAAAGCACGGGGTCAGGACTTATGGGCGGGCAGAGCTGCCCCAGGACCATGAGAAAAAACTGGTTATATACTAGGGAGTTGGGGGAGGTAAAGTCCAGGGGAAGTTTCCAATGAGACTTTGATATGCTAAAGAAGACGCCTAAGATACTGGAGGCCTAGCCTTTGTCAAGCTAAGGTTGTTTTTTCCCCTAGCACAGCATTAACAGTAAGACAGAGAAACCTTTTACTCTGCCTGCCTCAAGTGTTTGTCAGTGGATTACAGGTTATAAGGAAATTTAGTTCTGTCTGCCATTTCCTTCTGCTTTTGTTTTTCACATCACTATGGAGGAGTGATGTTGGAGCTCCAGGAAATAGAGTCTATAGCTTTTTGGAGTTGAGGCTATTGATAAGATTGCCTTTTTCTTGTAATTTACTAAGATATTTGTAAACTGATGTAGACTCATGTCCTTCAGGACTGTGATCTCTATCAGGTAACCACTGATTCCCCCTCCCCTCCTTTCCTTCTTTCTTGGACAGTCAGGAGTGCCTGAGGAATATCACATATATCCTACCTGGGGTGATGGTGTTTGAGAACTGCCAGCTTACCTTATGAGCCCTCATCACATACTTTAATTTAAAAAAAATTTTATTGTTAAACAAATGCTAACCATCACCTGAGCTTTCAGCAATAATCACTGACTATAGATCACCATAACAGATATAATAATAATGAATTTGAATTTGAATTATGGGCAAGAATGAGCAAAAAAGAGACTTTAAGGGAGCAAATGCTCTTGGAAAAGTGGCCCTGATAGATTTGCTCTACACACGGATGCTACAAACCCTCAATTTGCACAAAATGCAGTGTCTACAAAGCTCAATAAAACAAAGCACAATAAAATGAGGTACGCGTGTGCTTGGTAAATTGTAGGGAGAGGAGTTGTCCACTTCCTTGTTTGGTCACTTCAGACCCAATAAGTTGGAGTCACATCTCTGCTGATCTCTCTTGCATCTGCTTTCAGGGTGGATGCCACCATGGGAAAGAGAAAAAGTTGGGGAGTTGTTTGGAGGTCTTCTGGGGCTGGGGTGCAGGGAGAGGAAGAATTCTCAGTAGGTAACTGCATACCTGCCCACTGGCTGTCCTTCTGGCCCATTTTTGTTTGTTTGTATCATAATCCTCCTCACTTATATTAAGGGTCCTATTCAGAGACTTTTGTCATTTCATGAATTCCCAGCACAGATGGATGGGCGTTCTGAGGAACAGGGATTTGGGGAGTGTTTGTTTTGCATGCTCCCATTCTAAACTCCGATTGGCCAATATAAGTGAGATGTCAGGTACCTTCTTAAGGTGAGATCCTTAGTTCCAGACAGGGCCCAGCTGAGATCGTCTCTGCTCTGAACTAAGTTGTATTGCCCCCAAGTTCCTGTGTTGGAGCTCTAGCCCCCCAATGGGACGGTATTAGGAGACTGGGTCTTGCCCTGCACAGGGTTGCCACAAACCTGCAATTTGTACAAAAATGCAGTGTCTACGAAGACCAATAAAATGAGATATGCCTGGTCGGGGCAGGGGAGTGCTTTTTGTGAACTTAACAAATAATAACAAGATGGTACATTTAAAACATATATTTTAAGCAAGAGAGTGGAAATCAAAGCTACTGAGCTTGAACAAGAAATTAGTCTGTGTGGGGGTCATCTGACAATCACCCTCAGGTAGCATTGGATGGCTATCATTTTTATGTCTTACTCGAAAGTCACAAACATTGAACTCTGTGCAGTAAAGAAATCACTGCAAGTTCACCGGGCAGCGCTGATGCCCTGAGTAAAGAAGTAAGTTCTTTTATTTTTTTTTTTAATGTTTTATTTATTTCTGAGAGAGAGAGAGATAGAGAGAGACAGAGAGAGCGTGAGCAGGGGAGGGTCAGGGAGAGAGGGAGATACAGATCTGAAACAGGCTCCAGGCTCTGAGCTAGCTGTCAGCACAGAGCCTGACACAGAGCTTGAACCCACTAACCGTGAGATCATGACCTGAGGCGAACTTGGACACAACCGACTGAGCCACCCAGGCGCCCAAGTGTCTGGGGTGTTCACAAAGCTTCCCTTTATTCCAACAGGTGTACAAAGAATGTGTAGATGGAGAACATGGGGATGCACACGTGACTTCACATCTGGCCTGTGTGGCCTGTGCTACTCCGGATAGGACCGCAGTCCCTGCAAGGCAAATGTCTGTGGTTTCTGTGGGCGACAATCTCACAGGTGCTGCTAATGCTGTTGTAGTTTGTTGTCTGCAGTCCTAACAGGAGAGATGCCAGATTTCTATTACAGCCTAGGGAAAGTCTGGGTTTTTTTCCTCCTCTAAGTTCAGGGGCCCATAGGAGTAAAAGCCCCTGCTGGGTGAGGAGAGGGGGGCAAGGTAAACAAACCAGAAGAGACTCTTAAATACAGAGAACAAACTGAGAATTGTTGGAGGGGAGGTGGGTGGGGGATGGGGTAGATGGTGATGGGCATTAAGGAGGGCACTTATTGGGATGAGCACTGAGTTTGTATGTAGAAGATGAATCCGTAAATTGTACTCCTGAAACCAATATTACACTGCATGTTAACTAACTAGAATTTAAATAAAAATTTGAAAAATAAAGGAAGAAACAAAGCTCTTGCTGAAGAAAGTGTCATAGCTGTACCCATAGCTTCAGAGAATGTCCTCGGGGCCACACCTCTGTGGTCAGAGGGATCTGTTGCTGCACTGCAGCGAGTGAGAAAGCCAGTAGCTCAGATCTGAGCGGAAGGAGGATTAGAAGGCGGCAGAGCTGGGGACAGGGAGATGAGTGGGAGTATTTAGGACCTCAGGTTGAGCTGGGTGAGTGACAGGGGAAGTAAAATTTGGATATATTATATGTGTAAGCACTATGTTTACATAGGTATGTATATATGTAAGTGCTATGTGTCTCTGTTGGTTTATACATGCTGAATTTAGGGGCACTTGGGTGGCTCAGTTGGTTGACCATCTCACTCTTGATTTTGGCTCAGGTCATGATCCCAAGGTCATGGGATAAAGCCCCATGTCAGCCACGCACTGAGCATGGAGCCTGCTTGGGATGTTCTTTCCCTCTGTCCCTCTCCCCTTCTGCTTCTGTCTGTCTGTCTGTCTCTCTCTCTCTCTCAAATAAAAACAAAATGCTGCATATATACCCATATGCTTTGGGGATATTAAATGGGTTGATTATGAGGAAGAGAGAGAACACAAGAATGATCCCAAGTTCTTTAGCTTGAGTGAAGGGGTTGATGGTGATGACCTAAAACAGAAGATATGAAATGATACCATTGATTTGAGTTGTGTTGGGCTGGGGTTGGGGGAATCTGTTATACAGTCCCAAAGGGAAAATGTGTCAGTGAATAAAGAGACAATTGAACAAAGGACATAGTGGATGGAATAAAGTCACTCAGAGGAATGAGTAGTTAAGAAAAGCAATAAGGTGTCACCTAGTTATTTAGGTGACAAAATATCCAACATTTGTGCACGATGAGGAGGCTGGCAGTTGACACTGATGAGGAACCATAAGCAGAAAGTGGAAAATCAGAATGTTGTGATCTTTCCTGCCTCCACAGGTTGTGCTGGGTTTATGTCATGAAGACAGGAGCCATACTGGAATACACATTATAAAGAGGACGCTTGGCCACGTGCTGGTTGAGGGGAGATACACAAGGTGCATCCCTAAGACCTGAAATTTCAACTACATCTCTCCTGAGTGTCAGATTTATACACCCAATAGTTAGGGCCATCCCCAGGTGGATGATCAACGAAGCCACCATAATTTCTACTGATCAAGTTCCTACTATATTTCAAGCACATTTGCACTTGAAATATTTCCTTTGATCCTCACCCCTGCCCAGGGAGTAATTTCTAATTTTCCTCCATTTTTATGTATGGAGCCACTAAGTCTCAGAGACATCCTGTGACTAGTCCATCACACAGCAAGGCAGTTGACTGTGGAGACTGTTGTCTTGGCCATCACAATCAGAATGCCCCAGATGGACATCCTTCTATTTCCTTGCTGTCAGCATCACCACCAGATCAGACTCTGCCCTCAGCAGAGTTTTTTAGAGGTTCTGCCAACTAAAACCACCATCCTTCTTTTCCCTGTTCAGCAATTTAAAAGGCCTCTATATTGGCTAAGGCCACTGTTTCCCACAAGAAAATCAGATTCAGGAGACGTTTACTAGGAGTCACATGAAGAAAACATCTTGTGGTCAAATTCATATTGTTTTTGTTTTCCAACTTCATTGAGGTGTAAATGCAGTAAAAATACTGCACAGGATTAATGTGTACAATCTAGTCAGTTCACACACACGTATATACCCATGAAACCACCCCTCAGTAGGGTAACCATCACTCTGTTGTGCATGTCTGTCTGTTTAACTGTTTTAGACACTTCATTTAAAAAGAATCATGGAGGGGCGCCTGGGTGGCTTAGTCGGTTAAGCGTCCGACTTTCGCTTAGGTCATGATCTCACGGTTCGTGGGTTCGAGCACCGCGTCGGGCTCTGTGCTGACTGCCAGCTCAGAGCCTGGAGCCTGTTTCAGTCTGTGACTCCCTCTCTTTCTGACCCTCCCCTGCTCACGCTCTCTCTCTCTCTAGAAATAAATAAAAAAAAACCTTAAAAAACAAAATTAAAAAGAATCATGGAATATTTGCCCTTCTATGTCTGGTTACTTACTTTAGCATAATGTTCTGCAGGTCCATCCATGTTACTACAAATGTCAGGATTTCCTTCCTATTATTTATTTATTATTTATTAATTTATTTATTTATTTTACAAATAGTTTATTGTCAAATTAGTTTCCACATAACAAGAGAGGGGCAAGATGGCAGAGAAGTAGGGAGCTCCGTACCTGCACTCGCGCCCAGGCATCACACGGAAAAGATCTGAAGCCATCAGAAACCGTACCACACCCAAGAGATTGGGAGAGAAAGGACGCAGATTCCACTGAGAAAGGCTTCTAACGTGAGTGAAAACTGGGTAAGTAAAAATCAGGCCTGGATTGGAGACTGGAGAGACGGACCACCCCCTCTGTGGGGAGTGAGAGGGGAAAAAGAGAGTGCGCAACAGAAAAACCTCCGCTCCGGGGAAAAACTTCCGCTTGGGGTGTAGAAAATCTTTGCGCATAAAATACCTGCGCGTCAGGCCCCTCCACGCTCCAAGTCGCCAAGGAGGGGCTGCGCTCCTATTTGCTTCTTTGTGCTGGCTCCTGGCTGGCTGGGAGAGGTTGCGCGCCTGCAGCCATTACCCTCGAGGCAGGCCTGGACCCCTGAGGAGGCGCGCAGGCACCGGTGTCCGTGCTCCTAGCTGGCTGGAACTCTAGAGGGAAGGCAGAGCGCTAAAAACTGGCAGATGTCACCTCGAGTTCGTGTTTTGGGTGATTGAGACACAGAGGGAACTTGATCTCCTCACCCCAGCGGGCTCAGCGAGCCAGCCAGCAGACAAAGCGCCCCGCCCCGCCCAGACCCCACAGCCCCACCCTGAGGAGAAAGGAGCAGAGGCTTCTGGCTCCATCCCCAGAGCTAGCCTGGAAGATTGGAATCGCCCTGAGGCGAAAGCCAGGGAATCGCCTGAGGCAATTTCAGCGGGGTGCTTAGCCTAGGATTTGGAGGCTGGGACTTGCCTGGGTTGAAAAGCACAACAAACTTTGCCTGAGCCCCTGTCTCAGGAAGTTTACACGCCTATAAAAGCGAGGTGGGGCACCGCCACTCTCCTCCCAACAACCTCCAGGCAGAACTGCCTCCTGACTCATTGGATCACACCACGCCCATCCCTGCTTGAGAGCTGCCTTCCTCCCTTCCCCCCTCCCTTTTTTTTTGTGTTGTTTTGGTGTTTTTTGTTTGTTTGTTTGTTTTTGGGTTTTTTTTCTTTTTTTCCGCAGAACACTGACCTGATTACCTCTGGTCACCGGCGTACTTAAACAATCAAATTTAGTCCATTCTGTAGATGTAAATTCTACACCTCCCGACCTTTTCATCTCTTTCTCTCAGGAGTAATTAGACTATATAGTTTCTCTGGATAATACCANTTTCTGCATAACACCCAGGGCTCATCACCACAAGTGTCCTCCTCCATGCCCATTCCCTCTCCCCCCACATCCATCAGTCCTCAGTTTTTGTCAGCATTCANTTATGATGTTTAAGTAGGTTCCTTCTATCCCGACTTTCTCTAGAGCCTTTATTAAGATGGGATGCTGTATTTTGTCAAATGCTTTTTCTTCAGCTATTGACAGGATCATATGGTTTTTATCTTTTCTTTTGTTGATGTGATGTATCCCATTGATTGATTTGCGAATGTTGAACCAGCCCTGTAACCCAGGAATGAATCCCACTTGATCTTGGTGGATGATTCTTTTTATATGCTGCTGGATTCGATTTGCAAGGATCTTGTTGAGGATTTTTGCATCCGTATTCATCAAGGATATTGGCCTGTAGTTCTTTTTTTTTTCCTAAAATTTTTATTTATTGCTAGGAGAGAGAGAGACAGCGTGAGCAGGGGAGGGTCAGAGAGAGAGGGAGACACAGACTCTGAAATAGGCTCCAGGCTCTTAACTGGCTGTTAGCACAGAGCCCGACACGGTGCTCGAACCCACGAACCGCGAGATCATGACCTAAGCGAAAGTCGGACGCTCAATCGACTAAGCCACCCAGGCGCCCCATGTAGTTCTCATTTTTTTCTGGATCTCTGTCTGCCTTGGGAATCAGAGTTATGCTGGCTTCATAAAATGAGTCCGGGAGTTTTCCTTTGACTTCTATTTTTTGGAATAGCTTGAGAAGAATTGGGATTAATTCTTTTTTAAATGTCTGGTAGAATTCCCCAGGGAAACCATCAGGTCCAGGGCTCTTATTTGTTGGGAGATTTTTGATCACTGATTCGATTTCTTCACTCGTTATGGGTCTGTTCAGGTTTTCTATTTCTTCCCGTGTGAATTTTGGTAGTGAGTGTGTGTTTAGGAATTTGTCCATTTCTTCTAAGTTGTCCAATTTGTTGGCATATAATTTTTCATAGTATTCCCTGATAATTGCTTGTATTTCTGAGGGGTTGGTTGTAATAAGTCCATTTTCATTCATGATTTTGTCTATTTGGGTGCTCTCTCTTTTCGAGAAGCCTGACTAGAGGTTTGTCAAGTTTGTTTACTTTTTCAAAAAACCATATCTTGGTTTAATTGATCTGTTCACTTGTTTCTTTGGTCTCTATGTTGTTTATTTCTGCTCTAATTTTTACTATTTCTCTTCTTCTACTGGGTTTAGGGCGTTCTTGTTGCTCTGCCTCTAGTTCCTTTAGGTGAGCTATTAGATTTTGGACTTGCGCTTTTTCTAATCTCTTGAAATAGGCCTGGAGAGCAATGTACTTTCCTCTTAGCACTGCCTTTGCCGCATCCCATAGATTTTGAATTGTTGTGTTTTCATTTTCATTTGTTTCCATATATTTTTTAATTTCCTCTCTAATTGCCTGATTGGCCCATTCATTCTTTAGAAGGGTGTTCTTTAACCTCCATGTTTTTGGAGGTTTTCCAGACTTCTTCCTGTAATTGATTTCAAGTTTCAAAGCATTGTGATCTGACAGTGTGCATGGTATGATCTCTATTCTTTTATATTTATTGAGGGCTGCTTTATGTCCCAGTATGTGATCTATCTTGGAGAATGTGCCATGCGCACTTGAGAAGAAAGTAAATTCCCTGGCCTCAGGATGAAAAGTTCTAAATATATCCGTCAGATCCATCTCGTCAATGTGTCTTTCAAGTCCATTATTTCTTTAGTGATTTTCTGTCTGGTTGACCTATCCATTGCTGTAAGCAGAGTATTAACGTCTCCTGGTATTAGCACAGTCTTATCTATGAGCTTGTTTCTGTTTGTGAATAATTGTTTTAGATATTTAGGTGCTCCCATATTCTGTCCGTAGACATTTATGATAGTTCTTCCTGATGGATGGACCCTGTAATTATTATGTAGTGCCCTTCTTCATCTCTTGTTATTGTCTTTAATTTAAAGTCCAGTTTGTCTGATATAAGTATAGCTACTCCGGCTTTCTTTTGATTTCCTGTAGCATGATATATATTTCTCCATCCCCTTACTTTTAATCTGAAGGTATCNGGTTTAAAGCATATAACCGGATTTCCCAGCTACAGTTAAATAGCCGTGTGTATGCAGTGCTGGTTGAGGAGCATAGAGAAAGAGAGAGAAGACAGGGCGGGGATGAGGCAAAATTCGAAATAGAAAGAACAGGCAGAAGGGAAAAGAAGCTTTCTTCAAAGAGCTAAAGTGTACAGTATCGTTGGATAGGTGAGAGAAGGATGCTGGTATTATCCAGAGAAACTATAGTCTAATTACTCCTGAGAGGAAGAGATGAAAATGCCGGTAGGTGTAGAATTTACATCTAGAGAATGGACTCGTTGTGACTGTTTAAGAAGCCGGTGACCAGAGTTAATCAGGTCAGTGTTCTGGGGAAAAAAGACAGAAAAGAGAAAAAAGAAGAAAAAAAGACAAAAAAAGGGAGGAGGGCAGCTCTCAGGCAGGGATGGGCGTGGCGTGATCCAATGCCTCAGGCGGGAGTTCTGCCTTGTTGGTGTGGGGAGGAGAGTGACGGTGCTCCAGTCTTTTCTTGAACCAAGCGCTGCACTTCACTTTTTTGGGCGTGTAAACTCCCCGTACTGGGGGCGCAGCTAAAGTTGGTTGTACTCTTCAACTCAGGCCAGTCTCAATCCCAAATCCCAGTCCGCAAGCCCAGCTGAAATTGCCTTAGACACAACTCTCCAGACAATCCCCTCGGGGCAATTCTAGGCCTCCTGCCTCGCTCTGGGGGTGGAGTCAGAATTGCTGCTTCCTTTTCTGGGTCGGGCTGGCGAGCATGGGCGGGGGCTTGCCTGCCAGGTGCACTGATCCTGAGCCCGTTGGAGTGAGGAAAACCAGGTCCCTCTATGGCTCGTCACCCCAAACACGAACTCACAGGAAAATTTCCCAGTTTTTAGCTCTTTGCCTTCCCTCCAGAGCCCCAGCCAGCCAGGAGCGCGGACGCCGGTGTCCGCGCGTGGCTCTTTTTGAGGCCCAAGCCCGCCGGGAGGACAATGGCGGCAGGCGCGCCCCCACTCTGAAGTCCAGCCCGCCAGGAGCCAGCACAAAGAAGCAGTCTGTGCGCTCAGCCCCCCGGGACCAGTTGGCGCGAGGGGACCTGGCATGCAGGTATTTGGCAAGTACGGTCTTTCTATGCCCCAAGCGGAGGTTTTTCCCCCCCGAGCGGAGGTTTTTCTGTTTCACACTCTCTCCTTTTCCCCTCTCACTTCCCGCAGACGGTAGAGGGGGATCTCCTCCGACCCTGGAGTCTCTGATTCCGGCCCAATTTTATCTTCTCCGGTTCGCACTCACGTTAGAAGGCTTTCTGAGTAGATTCTGCGTCCTTTTTCTCCCAATCTCTCAGGTTTTGTAAGGTTTCCAATGGCTTCAGATCTTTTCCACGTGATGTATGGGCGCGAGTGCAAGTACGGAGCTCCTTACTTCTCCGCCATCTTGCCCCCTCCACCAGGATTTCCTTCCTTTTAAAGACTATAAAACAAATTCACAGCAAAAACATAATGACCAAATTTAAAAATGAACAGAAGACATGAATAGACATTTTTCCAAAGAAGATATCCAGGTGGCCAACAGACACATGAAAAGATGTTCAACATCACTCGTCATCAGGGAAATACAAGTCAAAACCGCCACGAGACACCACCTCACACCTGTCATAATGACTAAAATTAACAACGCAGCAAAGAATAGATGTTGGCAAGGATGCAGAGAAAGGGGACTCCTCTTACACTGCTGGTGGGAATGCAAACGGGTGCAGCCACTCTGGAGTACAGCAGGTGGTATTTTTATTTTTATATAATATTGGATGCATATGCCAATATATTGTTAAGAATATTTGCATCTATATGTGAGGGTATTGGTTGATAGTTTTCTTTCCTTATATCTTTTTGTTTTTATTATCAGAGTAATACTGACCTCATAGAAGGAATTGGGAGGCACTGCTCCTTGATCTTTCACAGTTTGTGCAGAAATGGTATTATTGCTTCTTTAGATACTCGGTAAATTCACTAGGGAAGAATCTGGAACTGGGTTTTCTTTGTGGAAAGGCTTTTAATCACAAATTTGATTTATTGAATACATATAGGTCTGTCTCTTCATGTTATCTGTACTTTTCTGGGTGACTTTGGGTAATTTGTTTCTTCTAAGATAGTGGTGTTTATAATACTCTATCATCCTTTTAATGTCCAGAGACCCCTTCCTGATGTCATCTCTCTCATTTCTGACATTAGTAATGCAGATCTTCTTTCCTTCACCAGGAAGGAACATTGGCTGGACATTTGCCAATTTTATTAATCTACTCAAAGAATCAGCTTTTGGTGTAATTGATTATGATTTTTCTAATGTTTTTCTATTTTATGTAACATTGCTTTCTACTCTGATATATACTGTTTACTTTTTCTGTCTATGTTGGGTAAATTTATTCTTTTTATTTTCTAGTTTTTTTAATGTTTTTTAAATTTATTTTTGAGACAGAGAGAGACAGACTCTGAACACCAGAGGGGCAGAGAGAGATGGAAACACAGAATTTGAAACAGGGTTCAGGCTCTGAGGTGTCAGCACAGAGTTGGACATGGAGCTTGAACCCATGAATTGGGAGATCATGACCTGAGCCAAAGCCAGATGCTTAACTAACCTAGCCATCCAGGTGCCCCTATTTTCTAGTTTTTTAAAGTAATGCTGAAGTCATTGATTTTAAACATTTCTTCTTTAGGCATTTTGGTGCTGTAAAATTTTGTTCCAGAAACTACTTCAGTAGTTTCCCACAAATGTTGCTATGCTGTTTTCACATGTATCCAGTTTAGAATTTTTTCTAATTTTCATTTTGATTTCCTGTTTAGCACATGGGTTATTTAGAAGTGTACTATTTAATTTCCAAAGACTTGAAAAATTTTCACAGATCTCTGCTATTATTTCTTTTTTGTTGTTGTTGGTAATAATGATGATATTAAATGATAATACTCTTTTAATAATTATTAATTAATTAATGTTATTATTAATCAATAATTAAATATTAATAATAATCATTAATTAATATTTAATTATTTAATAACTATTCTAGTTAGTAAATATACAGTGTACTCTTGGCTTCAGGAGTAAAACCAGTCCAGTTTTCCAAGCACCATTTCCTATACGACTGTCTCTTTTCCATTGGATACTCTTTTCTGCTTTGTTGTTGGCTATATATTTGTGGGTCCATTTCTGGGTTCTCTATTCTATTCCATTTTTCTGTGTGTCCATTTTTGTGCCCATACCATACTGTCTTGATGATTACAGCTTTGTAATACAGCTTGAAGTCTAGAATCGTGATGCCTCCAATTTTGTTTTTCTTTTTCAACATTACTTTGGCTATTTGGGGTCTTTTGTGGTTCCATACAAACTTTAAGATTATTTGATCTAGCTCTGTGAAGAATGCTGAAGTTATTTTGATAAGAACTGCATTGAATGTGTAGATTGCTTTGGGTAGTATTGATATTTTAACAATATTTTTTCCTCTAATCCATGAACATGGGATGATTTTCTATTTCTTTGCATCTTATTCAATTTCTTTAATAAGTGTTCTATATATTTCAACATGTGTGTCTATTACCTCTTTGGTCAGGGTTATTCTTTGGTATCTTATGGTTTTTGATACAATTGTAAATGTGATATCTTGATATCTCTTTCTGCTGCTTCATTATTGGTGTATAGAAATACAACCTATTTCTGTAAATTGATTTTATATCCTGTGACTTTGCTGAGTTTGTGGATCAGTTCTAGTATTTTTTTTTGTGGAGTCTTTTGGGTTTTCCATGTAGAGAATCATATCATCTGCAAAGACGAATATTTGAATTATTCTTTACCAATTTGGATTCCTTTTATACCTTTTTGCTGTCTGATTGCTGGATCCAGGACTTCGACACTATGTTAGACAACAGTGGTGACAGTGGACATCCCTGTTGTATTCCTGATCTCAGGGGGAAAGCTCTCAGATGTCCCCATTGAGGATGATATCAGCTGTGGGCCTTTCATATATGGCTTTTATGATGTTAAATTGTGTTCTTTCTATTCTGACTTTCTTTTTCTTTTTCTTTTTTTTACTATTTATTTATTTTTGAGAGAGAGACAGACACAGAGTGTGCGCTAGAGAGGGGCAGAGGGAGAAAGGGAGACACATAATCTGAAGTGGGCTCCGGGCTTTGAGCTATCAGCACAGAGCCTAATATGGGGCCTGAAATCAAGAACTGTGAGGTCATGACCTGAGCCAAGTCCACTTAGCCAACTGAGCCATCCAGGTGCCCCATTATTCTGACTTTGTTGAGGGTTTTTATCAGGAAAGGATGCTGCATTTTGTAAAAAGCATCTCTGCATCTTTTGACAGGATCATATGGTTCTTATCCTTTCTTCTTTTAATGTGATGTATCACATTGATTGACTTGTGACTATTGAACCAGGCTTGCAGCCCAGGAACGAATCCCACTTGATTATGGTGAATAATTCTTTTAATACACTGTTGAATTCCATTTGCTAGTATCTTGTTGAGGATTTTTGCATCTGCATTCATCAAGGATATTGACCTGTAGTTCTCTTTTTTTTGGTGGATCTCTGTCTGGCTTGGGAATCAGAGTGATGCTGGCTTCATAAAATGAGTCCAGGAACTCATAGAAATGAGTTCAATGTCTATTTTTTGGAATAGCTTGAGAAGAATTGGTATTAATTCTATTTTAAACGTCTGGTAGAATTCCCCAGGGAAGCCATCAGGTCCAGGGCTCTTATTTGTTGGGAGATTTTTTATCACTGATTAGATTTTTTCACCAGTTATGGGTCTGTTCAGATTTCCTATCTCTTCCCATGTGAATTTTGGTCGTGACTGTGTGTTTAGGAATTTGTCCATTTCTTCTAAGTTGTCCAATGTGTTGGCATATAATTTTTCATAGTATTCCCTGAATATTGCTTGTATTTCTGAGGGGTTGGTTGTAATAAGTCCATTTTCATTCATGATTTTGTCTATTTGGGTGCTCTCTCTTTTCTTTTTGAGAAGCCTGGCTAGAGGTTTGTCGATTTTGTTTATTTTTTCAAAAAAACAACTCTTGGTTTCATTGATCTGTTCACTTGTTTCTTTGGTCTCTATGTTGTTTATTTCTGCTCTAATTTTTACTATTTCTCTTCTTCTACTGGGTTTAGGGCGTTCTTGTTGCTCTGCCTCTAGTTCCTTTAGGTGAGCTGTAAGATTTTGGACTATATTTTTTCTAATCTCTTGACATAGGCCTGGAGTGCAATGTACTTTCCTCTTAGGACTGCCTTTGCTGTATCCCATAGATTTGTGATTGTTGTGTTTTCATTTTCATTTGTTTCCACATATTTTTTAATTTCTTTTCTAATTTCCTGAATGGCCCATTCATTCTTCAGTAGGGTGTTCTTTAACCTCCATGTTTTTGGAGGTTTCCAGACTTCTTCCTGTGATTGATTTCAAGTTTCAAAGCATTATGATCTGAGAGAGTGCATGGTATGATCTCAATTCTTTTATATTTATTGAGGGCTGCTTTATGTCCCAGATGTGATCTATCTTGAAGAATGTGTCATGCGCACTTGAGAAGAAAGTGAATTCCTTGGCCTCAGGATGTAGAGTTCTAAATACATCGGTCAGATCCATTTGGTCCAATGTGTCTTTCAAGTCCATTATTTCTTTAGTGACTTTCTGTCTGGTTGACGTATCCATTGCTGTAAGCAGAGTAGTAAAGTCCCCTGCTATTAGCACATTCTTATCTATAAGATTGTTTCTGTTTGTGATTAATTCTTTTAAGCATTTAGGTGCTCCCATATTCGGTACATAGACATTTATGATTGTTAGTTCTTCCTGATGGATAGACCCTGTAATTATTTTGTAATGCCCTTCTTCTTCTTCTTTTCTTTTTTTTTCAGATAGTTTATTGTCAAGTTGGTTTCCATACAACACCCGGTGCTCATCCCCACAAGTGCACTCCTCCATGGCCATCTCCACCCTCCCCCCACCCACACACCCATGAGTCCTCAGTATCTTCTCAGCATTCAAGAGTCTCTAATGGTTTGCCTCTCTCCCTTTTCCCCACCATTTCTCCCCTTCTTCTCCCCNTTAAAAAGGCTGTCTTGGCAGAGAAGGACAAATATCATATGTTTGCATGTATAGGAGGATTAGGAGGAACTTAATAGAGGACCATGGGGGAGAAGAAGGGGATAAATATTGGGGGAAAGGAGGAGAGGTAAACCATGAGATACCCTTGAATGCTGACAAAAACTGAGGACTGATGGATGTGGGGGGGAAGGGGGTTGGGCATGGAGAGGGGCACTTGTGGGGATGAGCACTGGGTGTTATATGGAAACCAACTTGACAATAAACTATTTGTAAAAAACAAAAGAAAAAGAAAAGAAACAAAGGAAAAACTTTGTAATGTTAGATTCAGCAAAAATTTCTTAACTATGACACCAAAAGCACAGGCAACAAAAGAAAAAAAGAAGAAGAAAGACAGGAATTATCAAATTAAATTCTGGGATCAAAGAATGCTACCAAGAGAGTAAAAAGGCAACCCACAGAATGAGAGAAAATATCTGAAAATGATATATCTGATAAAGGATTAAAATCCATAATATATAAAAAAAACTCCTAAACCCCAACAACAAAATCATCCAATTCAAAAATAGTTAAAGGACTGGAATAGGTCTTTTTCCAGAGAAAATATATACATGAAATATATACACATGAAAAAATGTATTCAACAAATATACACATGAAAAAATGTATTCAATAATCCTAGCCATGTGGAAAATATATCAAATCCGTAATGAGATACAATCCATATTCTTAAAACAGCTATTACTTAAAAATAAAATTGTTAGTGAGGATGTGGAAAAATTGGAACTCCTATGCATTGCTAGTGGAAATATAAAATGGTGCAGCATTGTGGAAAACAGTTTGGTAGTTCTTCAGTAAGACAAACAGAATTATAATATTTAGCAATTCCAGAAATAGGTATAAACCCAAAAGAATTGGAAGTGGAGACCCAAACGTTGAGCATCCAGGTTTATAGCAGCAGTCTTTCAACAGCCAAAAGGTTGGAACAATCAAAGTGTGCAACAACAGATGAATGTATCAACAAAATGTAGTATATTCATACACTGAAATATTATTCAGTCACAAAAAGGAATGAAATTCTGATATAGGCTATCACATGTACACTTTATGCTAAGTGAAATGGATAAATTCGTAAAGAAAGAAAGTAGGATAGGTTATAAGAGGCTGGGGGTGGGGAAGGAAAATAGGGAGTTCCTGTTTACTGGTTACTGATCCGTTTGGGATGGTGAAACAGTTCTGGAGACGAATAATGCAACAGCTGCACAACACTTAGGGTATTTAATGTACCGAACCATAGACTTAATGGTTAAAATAATCAATTTGTATATGTTTTACTTTGATTTAAATAAAAAACACTGTAAAAAATTTAAAAAAATAAAAATAAAAAGGCTGTCTTTTTTCCATTGAATATTCTTTCCTGCTTTGTCAAAGATTANTTACTTTTAATTGGAAGGTGTCTTCCAGTCTAAAATAAGTTTCTTGTAGACAGCATATAGATGGGTTTTGGTTTTTTATCCATTCCGCTACCAGATGTCTTTTGATTGGAGCATTCAGCCTATTCACATTCAGTGTTATTGTTGAAATATGTGGGTTTAGACTCTTTGTATCTTTTGTAGGGTTCATGTTTGTGGTGGTATCTCTGGCATCTTTGTTCCTTGCAACATTTCCTTCAGAGCGTCCCCCTCAGGATTTCTTGTAGGGCTGGCTTAGTGGTGACAAATTCTTTCAATTTATTTTTATTTGGAAAGACTTTTATCTCACCTTCTATTTTGAATGACAGGTTTGCTGGGTAGAGGATTCCTGGCTGCATATATTTTCTGTTCATCACATTGAAGGTCTTCTGCCATTCCTTTCTGGCCTGCCATGTTTCAGTAGATAGGTCTGTCACCACTCTGATAGGTTTCCCTCTGTATGTTAGGGCCCTTTTCTCCTTAGCTGCTTTCAGAATTCTCTCTTTGTCCTTATATTTTGCCATTTTTACTATGATGTGTTGTGCAGAAGATCGATTCTAGTTATGTCTGAGGAGAGTTCTCTGTGCCACTTGTATTTCAATGTCTACTTCCTTCCCCAGGTTAGAGAAGTTCTCTGCTATAATTTGTTCCAGGCTACTTCAGCACCTTTCCCCCTCTCTTCCTCTTCTGGGATTCCTATGATACGGATATTGTTGCGTTTGACCGTATCGCTGAGCTGTCGAACTCTTCTTTCATGTTCCTGGTTATGTTTGTCTCTTTTTCTGTCAGTTTCCTCTTTTTCTATAAAAGTGTCTTCTAAATCACTTATTCTCCTTTCTGCCTCTTCAATCCGTGCATTGGAAGCTTCTAATTTATTATGTATTTCATTTATCACATTTTTAAATTCATCATGCCTATTTTTATGCTCCATGTTGTTTTTAGCCATAGTTTCTTTGATGTCCCCTATGCATTTTTCAAGCCCAGCTATTAATTTTATGATTATTGTTCTAACATCTTGTTCAGTTATGCTGCTTATATCTGTTTTGAGCAGTTCATTAGCTGTCAATTCTTCTTGGAATTTCTTTGAAGGAGAGCTCTTTCATTTCGTCATTTTAGTTAGCTTTCTGTCTCTTGTTAGTTTTAAAGCCTTGTTATGCTCTCTGCACCTGTGAGCGCTGCTGTACCCAAGAAGACTCTTTGACTGTCCAGGGTGTACCTCTCAGAGCGTGGTTTTTGAATGGTATCTCTTTGTCTCTCTTGTTGAGACCTTGGTTATTTTATTTTCCTACTCATAGTGATATTTGGGACTCTCCACCACGTTTACTTTGGCTTGTTTCTTGAGGTAGCCCTGGAGAAGAAAACATACAGGCAAACACACAGGGAGAATAGGCAAACAATCACACAGACAAATCCAACAAACATGCAAACCGAGAAAAAAACGAAAAAGTTAAGAGAAAAGACGGAGGAGGGGAGTCGAATAATAGAAAACTAAAAAATACATTAAAAGGTCAAAAAGAAGAAAAGAAAAGGAAAAAAGAAGAAAACCAATGGACAAAGAACGGGTTAAAGCATATAACCCAATTTCCCAGCCACAATTAAGTCCCTTGTGTATGCAGTGCTGTTGAAGACCATAGAGAAAGAGAGAGAAGACAGGGCGGGGATGGGGCAAAATTGGAAATAGAATGAACAGGCAGAATGGATAAGAAGCTTTTTTCAAAGTGTTGCAGGGTGGAATATAGTTGGACAGGTGAGAGAAGGACGCTGGTGTTATCCAGAGAAACTATATAGTCTAATTACTCCTGAGAGAAAGAGATGATAAGGTAGGTAGGTGTAGAATTTACATCTACAGAATGGACTAAATGTGACTGTTTAAGCAAGCCGGTGACCAGAGTTAATCAGGTCAGTGTTCCGGGGGAGGAAAAAAAAAAAGGAGGAGGAGGGCATCTCTCTAGCAGTGATGGACATGGTGTGATCCAATGCGTCAGGCGGGAGTTCTGCCTTGGCGGTTGTGGGGAGGAGAGTGGCGGCACTCCAGTACCTTCTTGAACCAAGTGCTGCACCTAGTTTTTTCTTGGGTGTGTAAACTCCCTGTGCCAGGGGTGCAGCCAAAGTGGGTTGCACTCTTTAACCCAGGCCAGGCCTAGTTTCCAAATCCCAGTCCGTGCGCCCCACTGACATTGCCGTAGACACAACCTCGCAGGCGATCTCTTCAGGGCAGTTCCAACCCTCTTGCCTAGTCCTGGGGATGGAACCAGAATCGCTGTTCTCTTCTCCTCCAGGTCGGGTTGGCGAGGAAGGATGGGGGTTTGCCTGGGGGCGCACCGGTGCGCTGGAGAGTGGGAAACCTGATCCCTCTGTGTCTCATCACCCGAAACACGAACTCGTGGGCAAATCTCCCAGATTTAAGCCCTTCGCCTTCCCTCTAAGGGTCCAGCCAAGCCAGGAGTGTGGAGGCCTGGTACATGTGCAGCTCCTCTAGGGGTCCAGCCAGCCAGGAGCACAATGGCGCCATCAGTGTGCGACCTTTCTAGGAGTCCAGGCAGCCAGGAGCTCAAAGGAGCGGTCGGCGCGTGACCGCTCCTGGACGAGTTGGCGCGCAGGGAACTGACGCACGGGGATTTTGCACTCAGGGTCCTTCTTTGCCCCAAACGGAGGTTTTTCTGTTCCCCAGTGACAGGGACTCTCTCTTCATTATTTTCGGACTCTCTCTTTTGGACTCTCTCTCACTCCCTTCTCTCACTCCCTGCAGAGGGGGATCGCCCCGGTCCCTCTGAGTCTCCAATCCCGGCCCAATTTTATCTTCCCGAGTTCGCACTCAACGTCAGAAGGCTTTCTCAGTGGATTCTGCGTCCTTTTTTCTCCCAATCTCTTGGGTTCTGTAAAGTTTGCTATGGCTTCAGATCTTTTCCGTGTGAGATATGGGGGCGAGTGCAACGCATGGAGCTCCCTACTTCTCTGCCATCTTGCCCCTAGGGTTAAAAGTTCTAAATATATGTGGTTTACCTATACAATGGAATACTACATGGCAATGAGAAAGAATGAAATCTGATCACGTGTAGTAACATGGATGGAACTTGAGGGTGTTATGCTGAGCAAAAGAAGTCAGGTAGAGAAGGACAGCTACCATATGTTTGCATGTATAGGAGGATTAGGAGAAACTTAACGTGAGGACCATGGGGGAGAAGAAGGGGAAAAATAGTGGGGGAGACAGAGGGAGGCAAACCATAAGAGACTCTTGAATGATGAGAACAAACTGAAGGCTAATGGGGGTGGGAGAAAGGGAAAGGGGGGTGATGGGCATGGAGGAGGGCACTTGTAGTGATGAGCACTGGGTGTTATATGGAAACCAACTTGACAATAAACTACTTTTTTTTTTTAATAGTTTATTGTCAGATTAGTTTCCANACAATAAACTACTTTTTAAAAATAGTTCTGAGTACATTTGTTAAGTCCATTTTGTCCAAAGTGTCATTCATAGCTGTGGTTTCATTATTTGCCTAGATGACCTGTCCATTGTCGTGAGTTGAGTATTAAACTCTCTTATAATTAGAGTATTAATATCTATACATTTGTTTATGTTTGTGATTAATAGATTTTATATTTGGGTTCTTCCAAGTTGGAGACATAACTTGGAAGTTATAACATATAAACATATAAAAAGTATAACATTTATACTTTTTAGCTCTTCTGCATGGATAAACACCTTAGTTATGATATAATGTCCTTTCATCTTTTGTTACAGCCTTTAGTTTAAAATCTAGTTTGTCTCATATAAGTATGGCTATTCCAGCTTTCTTTTGAGTTCCAGTAGCATTATAGATGGTTCTCCATTCCCTCACTTTAAATCTTCAGGTGACTTCAAGTCTAAAATGAGTCTCTTATAGGCAGTATATAGATGATCTTGATTTTTTTTGTTGTTGTTTTTATCCATTCTGATATCCTGTGTCTTTTGATTGGGACATGTAGTTCATTTATATTCCGAGTGATTATTGAAAGATATGGATTTAGTGTCATTGTGTTATCTGTAGGCTTCATGTTCATTGTGATGTCTCTGGTCCTCTGTAGTCTTTCCTGCTTTCCACTCACAGAGTCGCTGTTAGGATCTCCTAGAGGGCTGGTTTAGTGGTCATGCACTTCTTTAGTCTTTGTTTGTCTGGGAAAGCCTTTATCTCTCCTTCTATTCCTAATGTCAGCCTTGCTGGATATTTTTTCTATTCAGCACATTGAATATTTTCTGCCACTCCCTTCTGGCCTGCCAAGTTTTAGTGGACAGCTCTTTTACTACCCTTATGTGTCTACCGTTGTAGGTTAACGCCCGTTTGTCACTAGCTGCTTTCAGAATTCTCTCTTTATCTTTGTATCTTGCCAGTTTTCACTATGAGATGTTGTGGTGTTGACCTATTTTTGTTGACTTTGAAGGGAGCTCTCTGTGCCTCCTGGACTTGGATGTTTCTTTCCTCTCCCAGATGAGGGACGTTCTCAACTATAATTTGTTTACATAAACCTTCTGCCCCTTTATTCCTCTCTTCTTCCTTTAGGACTCCTATGATATGGATATTATTTTGTTTCATGGAATCATTTAGCTCCCTAATTCTCCCCTCTTGATCTAGTAATTTCCTTTCATTCTTTTTTTCAACTTCATCATTTTTCATAATTTTATCTTCTATTTCACCTGTTGTCTCCTCAGCTTCTCCATCCTTGCTGTCACTATATTTACTTAATTTTGTATTTCATTTACAGAATTTCTTAATTCATCATGACTATTTCTTAGGTCTTTGAAATCTGCAGCAATAGATACTTTACTATAAGCCAGATTATGACTCTTTTGACAGTTATTATAAACTCTTGTTCAGATATATGGTTTATGTCTATTTTGAACAATTCTTTGGCCATCATTTCTTCTTTGATTTTCTTTTGAGAATTCCGTTTTGTCATTTTGGCTAAGTTTCTGTCTTTTTCATGCTTTAACAGGTTGTTATGTGTCTTCCGCCTGTGATAACTACTATGTTAAAAAGGGATCATGCACTGTCCAGGGCTTGGCACTTCAGGAAGTGATTTTGGAGTGTGTTGAGTGCACACTGCTGTTGCATTTGCCTGCTCTATCCCAGTGATCCATTCTCTACAAAGCTCCTCCTTGCTTGTAGTAGTGGAGGGTGTGGACCTTCCACCAGGTGTGCTTTGATTTATTTGTTGAAGTAATCCTCGAATCTGCCAAGCTCTCTCCCTCCACCTCAGATCCTTCTGAGTCTACAGATCAATTTTCTGAGTGTTCCAAATGATCTAACCTCAATACAGCTGTGTTTGAGGGATGAGAGAAATCCCGGTCCCCCCTACTTCTCCATCATCTTACCTCTTCCCTGGATTCCACTTTTCAGTGTCTTGAGAGTTTTTCCCACAACAAAGAGCAATGCTGCAACACCAGCTGGGAGTCCTAATTCAACTCAATTCTGACCCTATCAAGCAAGAAATGGCACCAGTTTCCACAGGCTTAAGGCTCAGTCCTGCAAGAGTTCTCACACTCCTTCCCCACTTTAGATGCAAATTGCAAGTCCAGCTTGTCACCCATGATTCTGACTGACAGCTTATAAATCAGAGGTTCCCATAACCCCTTTCCTAGGGTTTGATTAATTGCTAAAGTGGCTCAGAGAACTCAAGAAACCTGTATAGTTACCAGATTACTGGTTTATTACAAAGGATATAAATCAATAGCCAGAGGAAGAGATACATCGGGTGAGGTCCTCAATGAAGGAGCCCCTGTTTTTGTGGAGCTTGAGGCCTGGCTCAGTGGCACCCAGAAGTGTTCTAGTATAAAGCTGGAAGCTCTCTGAACCTCATCCTTTTGGGATTTTATGGGGGCTTCATAACATGGGAATGATTGATTAACCTATTGGCCATTGGTGATTGACTTCACCTCCAGCCCTTCTCCCTTCCCTGTAGTTCAGGGGTGGGACTGAATGTTCCAACCCTTTGATCCCATGGTTGGGTCCCCTGGCCTCAGCCCCCATCCTTGGGGAGTTTCCAAAGTCACCACATCAACACAGACTCTGGCATGGTCCACAGGGGCCAGGAACAGTGGTGGAAGAACACATACAAATAAGAATGGTATTTTGGTTGTCCAGGTGACCTAATATATATATTTTTATAGACATAAGAATATCCTGTATTTCTTATAGACACTGTGACATTCACGCTTTCAGGACAAAATTACCAATTTTCTCTATGACTGGAGGTGGATTTTTGAGTCAGATCACAGCTGGAGTGAGGCCCGTCTGCCCCTTGGAGGTGGGGATATGGGGTATGCCACGCCAAAATATGGAACCGTGGCATAATTATTTTGAGCTGAAAGCATTTGAGGTCCTGAAATCCCACATCTGCCTAAGGCAGGGTGGTCTGAAAAAAAAAAAACCTCAGGGGTCACAAACGTGCCGCCAGAACACCCCTAATCCCTTCTTGGAGAAAAGAAGCGAGCCCCACTTCCAGACAAACTTTGTCCCAAACAGTCACTTCTCTGGTCTGTCTCCTGAGAGTCCATTCATCTTTCCAAAAAGCCATTTGCTTTTCTATAAGCTTCCTACCTACTCCCACTTTCCTCTCCTAAGTGAGTTTTTAGACCCAAATTCCAAGTGGTCCTGCAGGTCCCCCATGTGTATGCATGATGCACATGCTAACCAGCTTCTGTCTTTTTTTCTCCTGTTGTTCTGTCTCTGTCTCTTTACAAAGAAAACAGTTTTCCTCCTCTACAGGTGTGACCTTCCCTGCAGCCCGCATTTCTGGGTTGGTCCTTGAAGCAAACATTTCCAGGCTCTGGGCCTGGCCTTTGACCTTATGATGCAAATCTGTGTCAAGCCTAAAAGCGCTCTTTCCATAAGTAGGAAAATAAAAGTGGCCCAATAAACTGAAACTTTGCTTCCTGTTGACAGGTAAAAGGTGGTGTGGGATAGTGTGTCTTCTCGGGAAGCAACGTGGGACAAGGAGGCAGGGTACATGTCTTGGCTCTAACTGCATGTGTGCACAGAGCTCACATCCAGTCCTTATACACGCAGGGGCTCCTCTGTCCCATCAGGAGGTAGAAACGACCTTCCAGGAGGAGCCCACTGGGCTGGTGAATTGGACATGACTTTCTGGGAAGAGCCCACTGGGCTGGGCAGGGGCTGGCTGCATGGAGCATTGGACCTTACTCCCTCTGATATATGCTCTCTCTTGGACCAGACTCTGGTCAAACTCCTCCGAACCTTCCTCTAAACTTGGCCTTGACTTCTTTTTTATTTTATTATTAATTATTACTTCTATTTATATGTTTATAGAAATATACACATTTTATAGCNGAACATTGGGGTACATGTGCTCCTATGCATCAGCATTTCTGT
Source organism: Crocuta crocuta (assembly GCF_008692635.1). Lineage (NCBI taxonomy): Eukaryota > Metazoa > Chordata > Mammalia > Carnivora > Hyaenidae > Crocuta > Crocuta crocuta. The sequence continues at coordinate 543,124 of NW_027528811.1, forward strand.
ATCCCTTGGGTAAATTCCTAGCAGTAGAAATATGCAAATCTTATAGTATTTCTTATTTACCTATACTTATGTAGATATAAAATTTTTATAAACACTTCATGAATATTCCATATTTATAATTATAAATCTAAACATTTTAATAGATTTTTACATAAATATTTATGTTTATTTAGTTATAGAAATTTACACATTTTATATCATTTCTTATTTTCTTATATTTATGCAGATATAAGCATTTTATAAAATTGATAAACATTCCTTATGTTTTTTGGTTTTCTTTTAAGTAGGCTCTATGCCCAGCACAGAGCCCAGCACAGGGCTCGAACTCACAACCCTGAGGTCAAGGGTTGGACGCTGACAGACTGAGCCACCCAGGTGACCCTAAAATTCATTATACATTTTTAAAGATTGGTGGACATGATTACGGAAGCTATAAATCCCAAGGTCTGCTCAGTGTCTGCTGGCTGAACCCAGGAGAGCAGATGGATGTGTCTGTTCATATCCAAGGGAAAGAGGAAAGCTGATCGTCTCTTCAGAACTCCCTCACTTGGGTGGTCAGCTCTTCACCTGATTGGACCAGGCTCACCCACATTAGGGGGAACCATCTGCTTTCCTCAGTCTGTAGACTGGATGTGAATATCATGCAGAACCACCTCAGGGACACACCCAGAATTGTGCTTACTCCAGGGACCCACTAGTGGACACAGGAGAAATCACCACAATGAATCTATTTGGAAAGGGAAGAGCTTCAAAAAACCTTCTCAGACAAGCAGAACGCTGGGTCCCCACTTTGTGTGTCCTGTGCTCAAGGAGGGGCAGACAGAAGCCCAGTCCCTGCTATGGACAGGCTCCATTCTACGTGCATAATTCAGGTTCAAAGACATCGGTATGAGTCCTCTGGATGCCCAGAGAAACTACCACAAACCAGTGGTTTACAATGACAGAGATGCATTGTCTCATGGCTGAGGAGGCCAGGAGACTGAGGTCAAGATGTCACAGGGCCACACTCCCTCTGATTGCTCCAAGAGGGTCCCTCCTGCCTTTCTCAGCTTCCAGGGCCCCAGGCATTCTGGGTTCACGGCCCCATCTCCCCAATCTCTCTGCCTCTGTCACCATGTAGCCATCTCAAGTTCCCCCTCTCTTGTCTCATAAAGAGCTGCCCTGATCCAAGATGCTCTCACCTCGATATTCCCCACCTCGATCACCTCTGCAAAGACCCAATTTCCACATGAGGCCACCATCAGATGTCCCAGGTGGGTGAATCTGGGAGCCACAGTGGAACTCACTGTGGTATCTCAGCAGCTGTAAGTGTTTGCCTGGACATCTGTTCAGCAGACATCTGCTCCAAGTTTCCCCACATTTTCTCACTTCCTTCTTTTTCAACACAAGTGCATCCCTCACCATGACATGTGCTTCTCTACAGTGTGATGTTAGGTTTAGGCCCTCTTTGATTCCACACCCACACTTGTGTTTAGTCTACTCTCTCTGCCCACATGCCCTGACTCTACCCTGACCCACCTCAGGGAGCCCTGGAATCTTTGGCTGGACCTCCATGTAGTTCTGTCTGCACTGANCAGCCGCATTCCCCAATGTTCCTCCCTTCTCCACTCCCCACCTGCCAGCCTGCTTAGGGTCCCCAGGGAAGGACTGCTAGGATCCAGCTCAGCCCCCTCCTGCCTTCCTGTCCATGCCATGGTTCCCTCCTAAGACGGGTGAGGGTGGGTTGAGCCTCCTACCGTTTGCAGAGAGGCTGCAGGACAGGAGCAGCAGGAAGACAAAGGTTATGCAGCCGCTGAGTCGAAAAATGTCTGGACCCTGTGTGTTTGCCATGCCTGCTGAGGACAGAGAGACCTGAGCTCCGGTCATTGGAGACAGGGCAGGAGGGAGTTATTTTCTGTGTCTGTCTCTCAGTCTTTGTTTATCTGTCTCTCTTGGTTTCTTTCTCTGTCTCTCTCTCTCTGTTCTGAATCTGTCTCTCTGTTTCTGTCTCTGTCTCTCTTGGTTTCTCTCTCTCTCTCTTTCTCTGTCTTCCTTCCTTCCTTCCTGTTTCTGTCTCTCTGTTTCTGTTTCTATATCTCTCCATCTCTGCCTCTGTCTCTCTTGGTTTCTGTTTCTGTCTCTGTCTCCTTCTCTTTCTATCTTTGTGTGTTCCTGTGTCTGTCTCTGTCTCTCTCCATCTCTGTTTGTCTCTGTCTCTGTGTGTCTGTCTCTGTCTTTCTCAGTTTCTGTCTCTGTCTCTCTTTCGTATTCTCTGTCTCCTGTCTTGGTGAGAGATGAGTCACCACTAGGAGGTTAAACGGAGTGAAGGAAACATGGTAAGAGGAGAGAAAGGTCCCTTTTCACTATCTTGGCCCCTCTTACTCATGCACAGGTTATTCATCCTAGAGATGGAGAGACAACAGTGGCCACCTGCTCTCATGTCCACCTACTTGTGGATGACGTTTCTCTTGTGGTCATGTGTCCACAGAGTTCTGCGGACACAATCTCCTGTGGACGGGCTCTGTCTCCTCACCTAGTTGTGTAGAAGCATTCCCTGACCTCTGGCTGTGCTTGTTGTGGAACATCAGCAAGCTGGGGGAGAAAACCCACACCCTGATCGGGTGACTCCAAGCCCAGAAGTACCTCGGTCGACCCCCTTACAGTCCAAGGAAACTTGCTGTTGGAGGTGAAGCCACATGAGCCCCAAGGGCTCTGGGCAGAGATGGTTTGAGGCCAGCATGCTCCTAAGCTTTATTATTTATGGTGAACTCAGCATCCAGAACAAGTGTTCTGAATCAGATGTGCTGGTTTGGGTGATTCCACCCAGCACTGCCTTGCAGGATTGGCATGGGGGACATGCTGGCACATGCTCTCATTCTCTTCCATGCTTGCCTTCCTTTGGTGTATGCCTCTGGGGCCTCCCTGTCACTCAAGAATAGGGAATGAGTGGAGAACACAGACATCTAGAGGAGTCCCTTTAAAGTAGAAAGTACTCACCCTGCCAAATAGTGCGGCTGTAGGGCTACCCAGGGAGATTCTGGTGGCCTTGAGGGGATCAGTTGACTTCTCTGCAAGTTCCAGAAGGCTGTAGAACAAAGCTTGAAGCCGTGATAGGAGAGGTGGGCAGCTGTGTTCCCCAGCTTCTGTAGAATCCTATTACTTTCTGTAAAAACGACAACTGCCTTTTTGGCTGTTGCAAAAGAAAAAATAAATAAACAAAGGGCTTCTTAAGGAGTGTAGTTGACAGAACTGAATACACTGAGTGTTGAGGAGCAAAGTCCTGGTAGCAGGAGATAAGGGGAGAGAGGAAGACCCAGCAAGGCAGCCCGTGGAGAGATTGCTGTCTGGGCCAGTGCCAGGAGCCCCTAGGTGGAGACCTGGCTCTTGAGTATGAGGATCCAGGCAAAGGTCAGAAGCTGAGGGACTCAGATAAAGTTTCCCCATTATCAAAACACCCCCAGTCCTGGACAGGATGGGCCTGGTAACTTTGGGAAAGTTTCTCACCATCAGGTTGAAGTTGGCCAAATTCTGGCATTTCCTCCTAAGACTCCTGTGCAGGAATTCAGGCCACCTCTTCCTCCATGTCTGGGGCCATGACAGTCTGTCTTTGTTGGGGACCTGACTTGGGCTGGGCTCAGAACACTCCACTCCATTACCCTTTTTGTGAGTAAGACACTGGACTGAACCCTACCTGTTCTTCCCTCCTGTTGACCCAAAAGTCTGCACATTTTCTGGGAGACTTTGGGAGGGTAAAGATGTTTAGGGAAAGCTTCTGTCCCACTTGGAGGTGGGGTGTTCAATTGAATTTAGCAGAATGTTATGGAATGAAGGTTTGGGTCCCCTTCCCAAAGTCTGTGCTCACACAGGAGCTGATGCTTCCAACCCAAACCATCCTCTGCGTTCCCCTGGGGAGAGTGAACTGTTTGGTAATCAAGTGGCTCCCCTCTTATATATAAATATGAAGAGTTATGTCTGCCACTCTTTTTCATCTCCCCTTTCATTGCTTTAAGCAGATAATGACATTAGCTAAAACCTAGTGCGGGTGTACTTCTGAGTCAGGATGGAGGACTGGGAATGTGACATTAGAGGGAGCATCTAGGGTTTGGCAATGGTGATGGAAGCAGGTGGTGATGCTTGCTTAGGAGAATGAATCCTGAAGGTGGGCTCACGTGGACAAGTGGTCCTTTCCGGTTATGTTCATGGTCCGCAGCCTTTTATGTGAGTGGGAAGAGCAACTGGAGACAGTAACCACCCCTCAGGGGCAGAGATGAACCTCAGATGGGGACCAGCTCCCTGAGTGCAAGGTGGAAGGACAGATACAGGAGGCCCCAGATTGTGGGGTCCCGCATGGCCTGTCCAGGACCCATACATGCAGACAGACGTCAGATTGATGGTTGTCAGCAGTGGGTATAAGGAGAAAATATAACCACACATACTCCCCATACTCCCTCCCCTCCCATCCCCTCCTCCACCTTTTCCTTCTCTCTATCCTCCTCTCCCCCTCTCCCCCAACTTCCCTCTCCTCCCTCCCCTGTCCTTATACCCTTATTCTCTCTCCTCCCTTCCCTCTCCACTCTTCCTTTTCCCCTCCCCCTCCTCCTCCTAACTCTCCTCCACCTCCACTCTGAGTCTCCCCCCTCATTCTCCCTCTCCCCTTCCCTCCTCCCTTCCCCTCCTCCTCTGTGACTCCCCCACTACATGGCAGAGTTAGAACTCTGCTTCCTTTACAGCCTAGTTGCTCTGCTGATCCTTCTCTGGGCTCCAGGGCATCTGGGCCTGGTGTGGGCTAGGACCCAGATCTCACTGAGGTGCAGGAGAAACAGGACCCAGAGACAGTTACAGCAAGCCCCCCACTGTCTGATGAAAGGTGAGTTCCTTTACATTGTAAACTGTGGCTTTGTTTCTGTGTCCTGGACAGATGGGTCTGCACACAGCCCTTCCCTGTTATCCCTCCCCATGCAGTTCCCAGAGGCAGGAGTGGAATCCAGGCACTGCCAGGTTTGGTCTGTCCTACTTCTCCATCTGTGCTCATTTCCTCCAGAGACACTGCTGTATGAGTAGGCGTAAACTCTTCTGTCCTGGAAGAGCTGAGTTCAAGGTCCTCTATGTCACCATCTTAGACTGGCCACTCCTGAGACGCTTTCTTTCTCATCTCCTGATACTGTGTGGATTTCTCCCAATCTGTAGTTTTAATAGTTTATTGTTCGTTGACGTTTCTTGATTTATCTAGTGTTAGTTCCTTTTCTCAGCGGCCCTGGGCCTTCTCTGTTTTCCCTGCACCATCAAGGCAGCACGTCTGTGCTCCCTGACCAGCCAACACTCCACCTTCCGTCTACGGCTCTCCGCATGTCAGATGTGATATCAGCAAGGACTGGAAAATAAAAACGAACAAACAAAAATCTTCTCAGCTGATAATCAGATTAAGAGGACAGATACAGATAAATCCAGCTGCAAAGTAAATAGGATGTCTAGTGTAGCCCAAGGTCAAACAGCAGCTGTGAAAGGGCCAGAAACAACTGCTGTTTAAAAACTCCTGTTTCACAAACAACCCAGTAAAGAAATGGGCAAAAGGTATGAACAGACACCTCTCCAAAGAGGACATCCAGATGGCCAACAAACACATGAAACGATGCTTAGCATCCCTCCTCATCAGGGAAATACAAATCAAAACCACACTGAGATACCACCTCATGCCAGTCAGAGTGGCTAAAATGAGCAAATCAGAGAATGCGAGATGCTGGCAAGGATGTGGAGAAATGGGCACCNTACCCTGCAAGCTTCCTGAATTCTTGGATCAGTTCTAGGAGGCTTTGGTGGAGTCTGTCAGGTTTTCTATGTAGAGTATCATGTCATCTGCGAAGAGGGAAAGTTTGAATTCCTCTTTGCCAATTCTGATGCCTTTTATTTCCTTTCATTGTCTGATGGTTGATGCTAGGACTTCCAGCACTATGTTAAACAAGAGTGGTGAGAGCGGACATCCCTGTCGTGTTCCTGATCACAGGGGGAAAGCTCTCAGTTTTTCCCCATTGAGGATGATATTAGCTGAGGGCTTCTTATAGATGGCTTTTATGATGTTTAAGTAAGTTCCTTCTATCTCGACTTTCTCGAGGGTCTTTAATAAGAAGCGATGCTGTATTTTGTCAAATGCTTTTTCTGAGTCTATTGACAGGATCATATGATTTTTATCTTTTCTTTTGTTGATGTGATGTATCCCATTGATTGATATGCAAATATTGAACCAGCCCTGTAACCCAGGAATGAATCCCTCTTGATCTTGGTGGATAATTCTTTTTATGTGCTGTTGGATTCAATTTGCAAGTGTCTTGTTGAAGATTTTTGCATCCGTATTCATCAAGGATATTGGCCTGTAGTTCTCCTTTTTTGCTGAGTCTCTGTCTGGCTTAGGAATCAAAGTGATGCTGGCATCCAAAATGAGTCTGGAAGTTTTCCTTCGATTTCTATTTTTTGGAATAGTTTGAGAAGAATGGGTATTAATTCCGTTTTAAGAGTCTGGTAGAATTCCTCAGGGAAGCCTTCTGGCCAAGGGCTCTTATTTGTTGGGAGATTTTTGATCACTGATTCGATTTACTCACTTGTTATGGGTCTATTCAGGTTTTCTATCTCTTCCCAAGTAAATTTTGGTAGTGAGTGTGTGTTTAGAAATTTGTCCATTTTTTCTAAGTTGTCCAGTTTTTTTTTGGCATATAGTTTTTCATAGTATTCCTTGATAATTGCTTGTCTTTCTGAGGGGTTGTTTGTCATGAGTCTATTTTCATTCATGATTTTGTCTGTTTGGGTGCTCTCTCTTTTCTTTTTGAGAAGCCTGGCTAGAGGCTTATCAATTTTGTTTATTTTTTCAAAAAACCAACTCTTGGTTTCATTGATCTGTTCAACTGTTTCTTTGGTTTCTATATTGTTTACTTCTGCCCTGATTTTTATTATTCTCTTCTTCTTTGGGTTTGGGGTGCTCTTATTGCTCTCCCTCTAGTTGCTTTAGGTGGGCTGTTTTGCCCTTGTGCTTTTTCTAATTTCTTGAAATAGGCCTAGAGTGCAATGTACTTTCCTCTTAGGACTGCTTTCGCTGCATCCCATAGAGTTTGGATTGTTGTATTCTCATTTTCATTTGTTTCCATATATTTTTAAATTTATTCTCTAAGTGCCTAATTGGCCCATTCATTCTTTAGTAGGGTTTTCTTTAGCCTCCATGTTTTGGGGGGTTTTCCAGACTTCTTCCTGTGATTGATTTCAAGTTCATAGCATTGTGGTCTTAAAGTGTGCTTGGTATGATCTCAATTCTTTTATATTTATGGAGGGCTGCTTTATTTCCCAGTATGTGATCTATCTTGGACAATGTGCCATGTGTACTAGAGAAGAAAGTGAATTCCATAGCCTCAGGATGTAGAGTTCTAAATATATCTGTCAAATGCATCTGGTCCCATGTGTCGTTAAGTCCATTGTGTCTTTATTGATTTTCTGTCTATTTGATCTGTCCATTGCTGTAAGTGAGGTATTAAAATCCCCTGCTATTAGCACGTTCTTATCGATAAGAGTGTGTCTTTTTGTGATTAATTGTTTTATGTTTTTATGTGCTCCCATATTTGGTGCATATACATTTATAATTGTTAGCTCTTCCTGATGGATAGACCCTTTAATTATTATATAATGCCCTTCTTCATCCCTTGTTACTGTCTTTATTTTAAAGTCCAGTTTGTCTGATATAAGTATGGCTATTCCAGCTTTTTTTTTTTTTTACTTCCAGTAGCATGATAGATATTTCTCCACACCTTCCTTTCAATCTGAAGGTGTCCTCCAGTCTAAAATGGGTTTCTTGTAGACAGCAAATAGATGGATTTTGTTTTCTTTTATCCATTCTGCTACCTTATGTCTTTTGATTGGGGCATTTAGCCCATTTACATTCAGTGTTCTTATTGAAATATATGAATTTAGAATCATTGTGTCGTTTGTGGGATTCATGCTTGTGGTGGTGTCTTTAGCATCTTGCGTTTCGTGCAACATTTCCCTCAGAGAGTCCCTCTCAGGATTTCTTGTAGGGCTGGTTTAGTGGTGACAAGTTCTTTAAATATTTGTTTATTTGGAAAGACTTTGATCTCTCCTTGTATTCTGAATGACAGGCTTGCTGGATAGAGGATTCCTGGCTGCATATTTTTTCTGTTCATCACATTGAAGATTTCCTGCCATTCCTTTGTAGCCTGCCAAGTTTCAGTAGATAGGTCTGTCACCACACTGATTGGTTTCCCTTTGTATGTTAGGGCCCTTTTCTCCCTTGCTGCTTTCAAAATTCTCTCTTTGTCCCTATATTTTGACATTTCACTATGAAATGTCGTGCGGACGATCGATTCAATTTACGTCTGAGGGGAGTTCTCTGTGTCTCTTGAATTTCAACATGTACTTCCTTCCCCAGGATGGGGATGTTCTCTGCTATAATTTGTCCAGGACTCCTTCAGCACCTTTCCCTCTCTCTTCCTCTTCTGGGATTCCTATGATACGGATATTGTTCCATTTGATCGATTCTTCTTTCATTTTCCTGGATCCGTTTATCTCTCTTTTTCTCAGTTTCTTCTTTTTCTATAACTGTGTCTTCTAAATCACTTATTTTCTTTTCTCCCTCTTCAATGTGTGCATTGGACGCCTCCAGTTTATTTTGCATTTCATTTATCGGATTTTTTTATTCAGCGTAACTATTTTTATGCTCCGTAGTGTTTATAGCCATAGTTTCTCTGATGTCTTCCATGCTTCCTTCAAGCCCAGTGATTAATTTTTTTATGTTTATTTATTTATTTTTTTAATAGTTTATTGTCAAATTAGTTTCCATATAACACTCAGTGCTCATCCCCACAAGTGTCCTCCTCCATGCCCATCCCCCCTCCCCCCACATCCATCAGTCCTCAGTTTTTGTCAGCATTCAAGAGTCTCTCATGGTTTGCTTCTCTCCCTTTCCCCCACCATTTCTGCCCTTCTTCTCCCCCTTGTTCCTCCGTCAAGTTCCTCCTAATCCTCCTATACGTGCAAACATATGATATTTGTCCTTCTCTGCTGACCGGTGATTAATTTTATGACTATTGTTCTAAATTCTTGTTCAGTTATTTTGCTTATATCTGTTTTGAGCAGTTCTTTAGCTGTCAATTCTTCCTGGAATTTCTTTGGAGGAGAGCTCTTTTTTTCTGTCATTTTGGTTAGCTTTCTATCTCTTGTTAGTTTTAAAAGCTTGTTATGCAATCTGCATCTGTGAGCGCTGCTTACCAAAGAAGGCTCTTTGACTCTCCAGGGCCTGTCCATTCAGAAAGTGTTCTTTGAATGGTATCTCTTGGTCTCTCTTGTTGAGACCTTGGTTATTTTATTTTCCTACTCGTAGTGTATTTGGGACTCTCCACCACGTGTACTTTGGTTGTTTCATGAGGTAGCCTTTTTTGGGTGTGTAAACTCCCTGTGCCAGGGGTGTAGCCAAGGTTGGCCCTGCTCTATATCTCAGGCCAGGCCTTGTTTCCAGTTCTCAGACTGCACGCTCCATTGAAATTGCCGGAAATATAAACTCACAGGCGCGTTCCTCAGGGCAGTTTCAAGCCTTTTGCCTTCCCACTGGGATCGAGCCAGAAGCTGCTTCTCCCGTCTCTTCCAGGTCGAGCTGGCGAGCAAGGAGCAGTTTCATCCGGCGGTCGCCTGGGACGAGTGCTTTCCACCCTGGGTCAGCTGGAGAGCAGGAAACCAGGTACCTCTGTGTCCTGTCGCCCGAAATATAAACTCAGGGGCAAATCTCTCTTTCAGAAGTTTTAACCCTTGGCCTCCCCCCTAAGGATCCAGCCAAGCCAGAAGCACAAAGGCACAGCTGCCACACGTCCCCTCCAGGTCTTGCTGGTGAGAGGGGATATTCATACATTTCTAAGAATCTGAGCTCTCTCTAAGATTGGTTTCTGGCAAATAAAATGCAGGCCTAAGTTTTGATCATTTCTGAAATTTTAGGAATTTTTTTAGGAGGTTTTAAGCTAAGTGTTGTGATGTTTAAAAATTTCCATACCTTCCTGTGAAACGTGGATACAAAATACACCCCCATCACTTATTGGAATGAGAGTTCCGGGCAAGAGGTCATGAAAAAAGAAAAAATCCAGGCGAAGTGGTAAGTGAGGAGAACATGGCTGCTGAGGAAGGAAGCTAGGCTCCAGCCAACAGTCCAGGTGGAATCTGAGTGGTGAAAGAGAATCAAGAGACAGGAGTGAGGGATGTAGCTTTCTGAATAGTTCATAAGCTGCATCAAAGAAAGTGGAGATTTATTTTTGGAACCCTAGCAGTCCTGTGAAATAAAATGGGGTGTTGTCAGTAATGTGCTAACATTGCTATAATTTGATGAAGGTAGGGAGTACAGTTTCTTTATTTCCAGCACCGTGTAACTTGTGTGAAGCTGCTGTAACTGTGTCAGGTAGCAGTGGAAGATCAACAGCGCTGAGTTGGGAGACCATGGCGCCAAATACAGTTCACAACGACAAAGGGTCTAGGAAGTATAATTTATGACTGCTGTGTTGGAGGACCTTCAAAGCCAACTTAGATTGGAGACTCTATCTATTGACTCAGAAGAATCCTGGGTCAGTAGACATTCTTGCCTGGACACGATGGTGTAGACGTACTTTCTCTGGTCTCTCTAGTAAGCACCACTATAAACCCTGGAAATAACATGGGGGATCCCCCAAAACAGAACTATGGAAGGCAGTGAGAAGGAACAATGGAATGGCAGGGTGTCTTGCATTTATTTATTTATCTATCTATTTATGTATTTATGTATTTATTTATTTATTTATAATTTACATCCAAGTTAGTTAGCATATACTGTGATAATAATTTCATGAGTAGATTCCAGTGATTTATCCCCTATGTATAACACCCAGTCCCATCCCAACAAGTGTCTTCCTTCATGCCCCTTACCCATTTAGCCCATCTGTCCACCCACAATACCTCCAGCAACCTTCAGTTTGTTCTCTATATTTAAGAGTCCTGGACAACTGGAGGGACAAAAGAGGCCATGTCATAGAAAGTAGGAGCTGCACAGAGGTGAATTGGGGGATGAAAGAACCGCAGGTGCTGCAGAGGGGATGGACCCTTGTTCAGAGACAGAGAGACAGAGAGAGCAGTGTGCAGGTGATTGCATTAGAAAAACACTCTCCCAAAAATCATTGACTGGGAAAGTGAGAGGAGCTGTTTATCACAAGGGTTTTTTTTAAATTTTTTATTTATTTCTGAGAGAGAGAGACAGCGTGAGTAGGGGAGGGTCAGAGAGAGAGGGAGACACAGAATCTGAAACAGGCTCCAGGCTCTGAGCTGGCAGTCAGCACAGAACCCGACGCTGGGCTCTCGAACCCATGAACCGTGAGATCATGACCTGAGCCGAAGTCGGCCGCTTAACCAACTGAGCCACCCAGGTGCCCCTATCACAAGTTTTTAAAAGCAGCAGAGCTCAAAGTCTTAAGTTTATTTTATTTTATTTTTTATTTATTTATTTATTTTTTTTACAAATAGTTTATTGTCAAGTTGTTTTCCATATAACATCCAGTGCTCATCCCCACAAGTGCCCTTGTGGAAAGCCTTAAGTTTTAGAAGTCTACAACATCAACTGGAGTCGAGCCTGTCGGGTATAGCAGTGCTCCTGTGGAGAAGGAAGGCAGTCAGATTTTCACTCTTCACGGATGATATGACGCTCTACATTCAAAACCTGAAAGTCTCCACCAAAAAACTCCTAGATCTAGATCTGATACATGAATTTAGCAAAGTCACAGATACCTAGGAATAAATCTAACCAAAGAGGTAAAATATCCTAAAATTTCCTAAATATCCTAAAATTCTAATATATCCTAAACAATCCTAAAATTTTTATGGGACTAGAAAAGACCCCAGATAGCAAAGTAATGTTGAAAAAGAAAACCAAAGCTGGGAGTATCACAATTCCAGACTTTAAGCTGTATTACAAAGTTGTAATCATCAAGACGGTATGGTACTGGCACAAAAACAGACAAACAGACCAATGGAATCGAAAAAAAACCCTCAGAAATGGACCCACAAATATATAGCCAACTAATCTTCGACAAAGCAGTAAAGAGTATCCACTGGAAAAAAAGACAGGTTTTTCAGCAAATTGTGTTGAGAGAACTGGACAGTGACATGCATTAGAATGAAACTGGACCACTTACTTAACACCGTACACAAAAATAAATTTAAAAATGTATGAAAGACCTAAACGTGAGACAGAAAACCATCAAAATCCTGGAGTAAAAACAGGCATCAATGTCTTTGACCTAGGCTCCAGCAACTTCTTACTTGGGATTTCTCTAGAGGCCAGGGAAGCAAAAACAAAAATAAATTATTGGGACCTCATCAAGATAAAGAGCTTCTTCACAGTGAGGGAAATAATCAACAAAACTATTAGGCAACCAATGAAATGGGATAAGGTATTTGTAAATGACATATCAGATAAAGGGTTAGTATCCAAAATCTATAAAGAACTTACCAAACTCAGCACCCAAAAACCAAAAAATCAACTCACTATTCGGGCAGAAGACATGAATAGACACCTTTCCAAAGACATTCAGATGGCTAATAGATTCATGAAAAGATGCTCAACATTACTCATCATCAGGGAAATACAAATCAAAACCACAATGAGATATCACCTCACACTTGTCAGAATGGTTAAAATGAACACTCAGGAAGCAACAGATGTTTGGGAGGATGTGGAGAAAGGGGAACACTTCTGTTCTGTTGTTGGGAATGCAAACTGTTGCAGCCACTCTGGAAAACAGTATGGAGGTTCCTCAAAAAAGTTAAAGATAGAACTACCCTATGACCCAGCAATTGCTCTACTAGGAACTTATCCAAAGGATACAAAAATGCTGATTCAAAGGGGTAGTAACCCAATGTTTATAACAGCGCTATCTACAACAGCCAAACTGTAGAAAGAGCCCATATGTTCATCGACTGAATAATGGATAAAGAAGATGTGGTATACATATAGGAGGATTAGGAGGAACTTAAAGGTGGACCGTGGGGGAGAAGAAGGATGTAAATAGCGGGGGAGAGGGAGGGAGGCAAAACATTAGAGACTTTTGAATGTTGAGAACAAACTGAGGGCTGATGGGGGTGGGGGAGAGGGGAAGGGGGGTGATGGGCATGGAGGAGGGCACTTGTGAGGATGAGCACTGGGTGTTATATGGAAACCAACTTGACAATAAACTATTAAAAAAAAGAAGATGTGGTATATATACACAATGGAATACTAGTTGGTGATGAAAAAAAATCTTGCCATTTGTAATAACATGGATGGAACTAGAGTATATTTGCTAAGTGAAGTAAGTCAGAGAAAGATAGATATCATATGATTTCACTCATATTTGGAATTTGAGAAACACAAGAAATGAACATAGATGAAGTCAAGGAAAAATATGACCAAAACAGAGAGGGAGGCAAATCATAAGAGACTTTCGTTTTGTTTTGTATTTTCTTTTTATTTATTTGTTTAGGAAAGAAAGAAAAATGTTTTTATTTTTATTTTATTTATTTTTTACAAATAGTTTATTGTCAAGTTGGTTTCCATATAACACCCAGTACTCATCCCCACAAGTGCCCTCTCC
>NW_027528811.1:556786-565737 GCF_008692635.1 Crocuta crocuta
GAGGGGAAGGGGGGTGATGGGCATGGAGGAGGGCACTTGTGAGGATGAGCACTGGGTGTTATATGGAAACCAACTTGACAATATACTATTAAAAAAAAGAAGATGTGGTATATATACACAATGGAATACTAGTTGGTGATGAAAAAAAATCTTGCCATTTGTAATAACATGGATGGAACTAGAGTATATTTGCTAAGTGAAGTAAGTCAGAGAAAGATAGATATCATATGATTTCACTCATATTTGGAATTTGAGAAACACAAGAAATGAACATAGATGAAGTCAAGGAAAAATATGACCAAAACAGAGAGGGAGGCAAATCATAAGAGACTTTCGTTTTGTTTTGTATTTTCTTTTTATTTATTTGTTTAGGAAAGAAAGAAAAATGTTTTTATTTTTATTTTATTTATTTTTTACAAATAGTTTATTGTCAAGTTGGTTTCCATATAACACCCAGTACTCATCCCCACAAGTGCCCTCTCCATGCCCATGACCCCCTTTCCCCTCCCCCCACCCCCATCAGCCCTCAGTTTGTTCTTAACATTCAAGAGTCTCTCATGGTATCAAGTTGGTTTACATATAACACTCAGTGCTCATCCCAACAAGTACCCTTCTCCATGCCCATCAGGCACCTCTCCCCCACCCTCCGTCAGTCCTCAGTTTGTTCTCAGCATTCAAGAGTCTTTCGTGGTTTTTCTCTCTCCATAAAAGACTTTTAGATACAGAGAATAGGGGTGCATGGGTGGCTCACTTGTTGGCATCCAATTCTTGATTTCAGCTCAGGTCATGATCTCATGGTTTGTGAGTTCAGGCCCAATGTCAAGGTCTGCACTGATGGTGCGAGGCTTGCTTTGAATTCTCTCTCTCTTTCCCTCCCCTGCATGCGTGTATGCTCTCTCTCTCTCTCAAAATAAAGAAATAAATTTAAAAAATAAATGATAACAGAGAATAAACTGAGGGCCATTGGAGGGGATGTGGGTGGGGAGATGGGTTAAATGGGTGATGCGCATTAAAGAGTCACTTTTGAGGATGAGTACTTTTGACGGTGTTATATGTAAAAGATGAATCACTGAGTTCTACTCCTGAAGCCAAGACTATACTGTTAACTAACTTGAATTTAAATAATTTTTTTTTAATTGGAAAGACCACAAATACATGGAGGTTAAAGGACATCTTACTAAGGAATGAATGGGTTAACCAGGAAATAAAGGAAGAAATTAAAAAACACATGGAAACTAATGAAAATGAAAGCATGACGTTCGAAAACCTTGTGATGCAGTAAAGGCGGTCATAGAAGGAAGTATATGGTAAAACTTGCATTCATCAAGAAGCAAGAAAAATCTCAAATACACAACATAACTTAACACCTAAAGGATCTAGAAAAGGAGCAGCAAATAAAGTCTAAAGTCAGCAGAAGAAAGAAAAACATATAGAGCAGAAATAAGCAATATAGGAAGAAAACAAACAAACAAACAAAAAAAACAGTAGAAGAGATTAATGAAACTAATAGCTGGTTCTTCAAAAGAATTACTAAAATTGATAAACATCTAGAATAATCAAAAAGAAAACATAAAGAACCAAAATTAATAAAATCACAAATGAAGAGGAAAGATCACAGCTAACTCCACAGTAATACAAATAATCACAAGACAATATTATGAAAAAAACATATGGCAACAAAATGGGCAAACTGGCAGTAATGGACAGATTTCTAGAAACATCCAAATTACCAAAGCTGAAACAGGAATAAATAGAAACTTTGGACAGACCCATAACCCTCAAAGAAATTGAATCAGTAGTAAAAAATCGCCTAAGACACAAAAATCCAGGGCCAGATGGCTTCCTACTGGAATTATACCAGACATTTAGAGATGAGTTAATACCTATCTTTCTCAAATGGTTCCAAAAAAATAGAAATGGAAGGAAAACTTCCAAATTAATTCTATGAGGCTAGTATTACCTTGATTCCAAAATCAAAGACCCCACTAAAATTCCTGATGAACCTGGATACAAAACATCTCAACAAGATACTAGCAGATCGAATCCAACAGTACATTAAAGAATTATTCACTACAATAAAGTGAGATTTATTCCTGGTCTGCAGAGGTGATTCAATATTTAGAAGTCAATCCATGTGAAACATGACATTAAAAAAAAACAATAAAAGCCATATGGTCCTCTCAGTAGATGCAGAAAAATCATTTGGCAAAGTACAGCATCCATTCTTGATAAAAGCCCTCAACAAAGTAGGGATGGAGGGAACATACCTCAACATTAAAGACCCACAGCTAATGTCATCCTCAATGGAGAAGAGCAAAGCTTTTCCTTCATGACCAGGAACAAGACAGGGATGTCCATTCTCATCATTGCTGTTCAATAGAAGTCCTAGTTTCAGGAGGAGGAGGAGGAGGAAGAGGAGGACAAGAAAGGAGAAGGTATAAAATAATAATAAGGTATAAAATTAGCATAGAAGAAGCAAACTTTCATTATTTGCACACGATATGATATCTATGTGGAAAATCCGGAAAACTCTATCAAAAAATTTTTTGAACTGATACACGAATTCAGCAAAGTTGCAGGTATAAGATCAACATACAGTAATTGGTTGCATTTCTATACACCAATAATGAGGCAACAGAAAGAGAAATCAAGTAATTAATCCCATTTTCAATTTCACTAAAAACAACAAGATATCAAGGAATAAATCTAACTGAAGAAGTAAAAGATCTGTACTATGAAAACTATAGATAACTTATGAAAGAAATTGAATAAGACACAAAGAAATGGAAAAACATTCCCATGGTCATGGATTGGGAGAACAAATATTGTTAAAAAGTTTCTTCTACTTAAAGCAATCTACACATTTAATGCCATTCCTATAGAAATACCACCAGCGTTCTTCAGAAAATTAGAACAAACAATACTAAGATTTTTATGGAACCATAAAAGACAGTGAATAGGCAAAGTATCTTAAAAATGAAAAACAAAGCTGGAGGCATCTTACTCCGGATTTCAAGCTATATTACAAGGCTGTAATAATCAAGACAGTGTGGTACTGGCAGAAAAACAAACACATAGATCAGTGGAACAGAATAGAAAACCCTGAAATGGATCTACAACTATATGGTCAGCTAAACTTCAACAGAGCAGGAAAGAATATCCAATGTATAAAAGACAATGTCTTCAACAAATGGGGCTGGGAAAACTGGACAGCAATATGAATAATGAAACTGGACCAGTTTCTTATACCACACACAAAAATAAATTCAAAATGGATGTCATGTGGGACTGAGATAAGACTGTGGCTTATCGAGTCCTCTCAGATCTCCAAAAGAGTGAGGTTAAATTAGGCCGCAGTGGTCACTAAATGCAAACTGGCCATCAATGAAACATGTAAGTTTGTATCTTTCTCATGAACAGGAGAGCAAAGATCTTGCCTTTGTCCTGCAGGATTCTGACAAAATGCCTACCCCAGTAAAGACGTAGAACATGTATTGCAATGTCTTCTATTAGAGCAATGACAGTAACGAGTGAGAAGTAAAATACATTTGGGAAATGAAAAGCAGCTTTTTACAAAAATAAAATAGATTTAAAAATAAGAATAAATTAAATGCATCTCATATGGTGACTCTTGTTTCATGAAGTTAGGTGTATTAATGCAAAATTCCAATACCAGGCACATTTTCTCCTGTATGCTATGGCCAACAGAGCTTGAATAAGTACTTATTTTTTACACGGGGTATTTGGAAGATTGCAAACATCACCATCCTTGGACATGAAACACATACAAACACCGCCAATGAGGGGCGCTTGGGTGGCTCAGTTGGTTAAGCATCTGACTCTTGATTTCATTTCAGGTCATGATCTGACAGTCTGTGGGTTCAAGCCCCGCATTGGGCTTTGTGCTGGCAGTGAAGAACCTGCTTGGGATTCTGTGTCTCCCTCTCTCTCGGCCTCTCCTCTGCTCGAGCTCTCTCTGTATCTCTTAAATAAAATAAATAAACATTAAAAACAAAAAACAAGCTGCCTTGCTGGGTCTTCCTCTCTCCCCTTATCTCCTGCTACCAGGGCCTTACTCCTCCTCAATGCTCAGTGTGTTCAGTTATGTCGACCACACCCTTTAAGAAGATCTCGGTTTATACATTTTTTCTCTTGGAACTGCCAAAAAGGCACAGTTGGCCATTTTTATGGAAAGTAATAGGATTCTACAGAAGCTAGGGAACTCAGTTGCCCACCTCTCCTATCACTGCCTCAAGTCTTGTTCTATAGCCTCCTGGAACTTGTGGAGAAGTCAGTTGATCCCCTCAAGGCCAGCAGAATCTCCCTGGGAAGACCTACAGCCACACTACGTGGTAAGGTGAGTACTTTCTACTTTAAGGAGACTCATCCTGTCTGTGTTCTCCACCCATTCCCTATTCTTGAGTGACAGGGAGGCCCCAGAGGCTTTTACCAAAGGAAGGCAAGTGTGGAAGAGAATGAGAGCATGTGCCAATTAACCTCCTCACATCAATCCCGCAAGGTGGTGCTGGGTTTAATCACCCAGACCAGCACATATGATTCAGAATATTTGTTCTGGAAGCTGAGTTTACCATAAATAATAAAGCTTAGGAGCATGTTGGCCTCCAACCATCTCTGCCCAGGAGTCCTCAGAGCTTGTGTGCCTCTTGCTCCAACTGCAAGATTCCTTGGGCTGTAAGGGGGTCGACGGAGTACTTTTGGCTTTGGAGTGACGGGACCAGTGGGTGGGTTTTCTCCCCCCAGCTTGCCAGTGTTCCACAACAGAGCACAGCCAAGGTCGGGCAATGCTTCTACACAAGTAGGTGAGGAGACAGAATCTGTTTATGGGAGGATGTGTCCATGGTGTTCTGTGCACACATGACCACAAGAGAAACGTCATCTGCCAGTAGGTGAACATGAGAGCAGGCGGCCTCTGTTGTGTCTCCATCTCTAGGATGAATAACCTGTGCACGAGTAAGAGGGGCCAAGATAGTGAAAAGGGACCTTTCTCTGGCCATGTTTCCTTCACTCCGTTTAGCCTCCTAGTGGTGACTCGTCTCTCACCAAGACAGGAGACAAAGAACAAGAGAGACAGAGACAGACAGACAGGCAGGCAGGCAGACAGAGACAGACAGACAGAGACAGAGAGACAGATACAGAGAGAGACAGAGACAGAAACCGAGAAAGAGACAGAAACTAACTCAGTCCTGTCTTGTCTCCAATGTCCGGGGCTCAGGTCTCTCTGTCCTCAGCAGGCATGACAAACACACAGGGTCGAGGTATATTTCCACCCAGCTTCTCCGTTGTCTTCCTCCTCCTGCAGCTTTTGTCCTGCAGCGTCTCTGCAAACGGTAGGAGAGCTCCACCCGCCCCCACCCCATTTTATGAGGGAACCATGGCATGGACAGGAAGGCAGGAGGGGGCTGAGCTGGATGCTAGCAATCTTTCCCTAGGGATCCTGGGCTCTGGTGCAGGGTTGTGGTGAGGAACCTGGGTGTGGGTGGGTGTCCCCTGTGCATGGTGGGAAGGATGGCCCCTGTCTCCTCTCACCTGACCTAACCCATGCTTTCTGTTCTGCCCTCATAAGGGAAAGCTGATTTCTATGTCCTTGGACCTGGCCAACCAGTCCTGGCTGTGGTGGGGGAAANTCACATAGTTCCTTGTGATCTGAACTTGTAAGCTCTATTCTCTCCCAGCTTCCAAATACACAACCCAGTAGTTAACTACAATTTCCATGCTGTATGACACCTCCCTGGGGGTTATTTATTTTATAACTGGAAGTTTGTACCTTTTGACCCTCCTCACCCTTTACATCCCCCACCTCTCACCTCTGGAAACCACCAATCTGTTCTCTGCATCTATGAACTGGGCTTCCTGGTTTTCTGGAGGTCTGGGGAGGCGTTTTGTTTCATTTTATATTTCACTTATCCATGAGATCCTGCATATTTGTCCCTGTCCGACTAACTTCAATTAGCAAAGCCCTCAAGGTACATCCATATTGTTGCAAATGCCTGGATTCCCTTCTTGTTTAGAGCTGAATAGCATCCCATTGTTTAAATATACTCTTTTCTTTATCCATTCATCCATCAGTGGACACTTGGGCTCATTCCATATCTTGGCTATTGTAAAATAATACTGCCATAAATGTAGGGGTGCATTAGCTTTTTTAGTTAATATTTTTACTTTCTTTGGATAAATACCCAGAAGTGGGATTGATGGATCAGGTGGTAGTTCTATTTTTATGTGTTTGAGGAGCGTCCAACGTGCTCTCCACAGTGGCTGTACGGATAGCTCCCTTCTACTAACACTAAACAGTATTCCGTGGTCTGGATACCCCACAGTCTGTTTATGCATCCACCTTCCAAAGGACATCTTGGGGGCTCCCAGTTTCACTCTGTATAAAAATTTCCTTCTAGACAGATACCATATGTTTGCACATATAGGAGGATTAGGAGGAACTTAACTGAGGAACAAAGGGGAGAAGAAGAGGGGAAATGGTGGGGAAAGGGAGAGAGGCAAACCATGAGAGACTCTTGAATGCTGACAAAAACTGAGGACTGATATATGTGGGGGGGAGGAGGAGTGGGGATGGAGAAGGGCACTTGTGGGGATGAACACTGGGTGTTATGTGGAAACCAATTTGACAATAAACTATTTGTAAAAAAATTAAAAATAAAATAAAATAAAATAAATTTCCTTCTAAACAACCTCAATCTTCCAGAAAATTTGCAAGAATTGTACACAGAATGCAGACCTACCCAGTATTTAATCTTCTGCCAGTTGTCTACCATCTCTCTCCTGTGTGTCTGTCCAGACCTGTCTGTACAAACACACACATATGTTTTCCAGGTCATGGCAGGTTAGTTCACAAGCACCTGCCCCCAGATCCATGAACCCCATGGTGTTCCTAAGAACACAGGGACTCTCTCACCCTGGTATTCCCACTTCCCCAGTCTCTGTTTTAGCTCAGATATCCAGAAGTTTCCCATCAATGGTGTGGAGGACAGTGCTGCCTGTGATCCTAACTGTGGTGGGGCTTGTAGCAACTGGAGCCACCTGTCTTTTCTGGAAATGTCAGAGGGACAGGAATAGAGTGCAACAGGAAGAAGAGAAACTGTGCAGAGAAAAGGAGGAGCAGCTGTCCCAAGGTAAGCAGCCCCCAGCAGGACAGACGTGCCCCTTCCAGCTGGAGCACTCCTGTGAGCCCGACATGAAGGCTTTCCTGGGCCTCTTGGTGCACGCTCAAGCACAGGAGAAATGGGAGAGACCTGCCCAGGCCCCAGCTCAGGGAGTGCCCACCTACCACGTGCCCAGTGAGATCCTCCAGCCCTAAGAGGTGCTCAGCGGCTCTTCATTGGGTGACTTTGGGAAGGCTGGCAGCTTTCCTCTGTGGAGACAGCTGTGAGCTTGGACCTGAGAGTGTCTATTGGTCGGGGATGATGGGAGCATTCTGAAAGTGCTCAATCAACAAACACAGCAGCAGCGTGTCTGTCACCTGAGAGGATCTTGCTGTGAGCGTGGGGGTCTCACTGTATGGATTATTCCACTCACCCATCCTCTTCCCTCCCTGCCTCCTGTGACCTTGCCCATAGCCGTCAAACCCCGACCTGGGGATCAGAGCAGAGATGTCTCTTTATAACAGATGTGGGAAGGCTGGGCCATCAGGCTACGCCCCACAAAACCTTTCCCTAGGAATAATTTGACCTGGATTATTGTTTTTCGGGCACATAAGAAGAGATATTTGCTCTTTCTTGACAAAGTCCACACCAGAGCTTTTTAAGTCCTGTTTGACTCAGCTTCACAGAACATGAGCTTTCCCCCCATTTGTTCAGTGAAACCCTACCGTTTCACATCTTTCTATTTCATTGCAGGCTGGCCAGAGGATGTCATCTACGGTGAGGACTATACTGGGGGTTGGAAGCGTCTGCTACCTGCCTGTGCTTTTATTTGTGCACATGTGTGTGCATGTGTGGGGATGTTGTGTGTGTGTTCTACATCTCTGCCCATGTGTTTGTGTACTGGATGCATGTACGTGCATGTGTGCTCATGTGTGCATACTATGCACATGCACTCATGTCTGCTTGTATGTACACTGTGTGTTTGTGTTTGCATATGTACTCATGTGTGTGTGCACATGTGCATGCGTGTGTGAGCCATTCTATCTCAGAGTGCAGAAATGATGTGTTAAATCCTGTGCTAAATGCTGCTCCCATGGCTGTAAATACCAAGTGTTAGCTGCCTGAGAGACCTTAGCTCCTATTTATTACTGGAAGGACAAACAGGCTGCAGAGCCTAGGCAGCGAGAGAGCCAGCTCTTCTGTGTCACTGCCATTGTGGGGACACTGTTACCACAGAGGTGCAGGGCCAGTGATTGTCTCCCCCAGGGCACCATCTAGAGGGGGAGCATGGGTGTAAGCGGTGGGACTGGCTGTGGAGAGGGCCTCCCAGGGCAGGATGGGCAGAACTGCCAGCCAGGAGACAGCAGATGAGAGCCATCAGGGGTTCTGGAGACACCTTCCCAGCACAGCCGCTTGGTGAGGGCCCAGGAGAAAACAAAAAGAAGCTGACCTCTATCCATTATTTCACTTACGATTATAACCAGATGCCTCCTGTGCCAGCAACTGGCATCTTTCAGTGAATGAAACAGCTCTCTCCTGTACTCATGGGGCATAGAATCTATGTGGGGATGTGAGCACAAGTCAGTGGGTTTTGTGACTGTAACTGGAATAACGATGACAGGGAAGAATGGAAATACAATGAGGTAGTCAAGGAGCATGTTCACATGGGATGTCCAGGCCCGTGGGGATGGTGAGGTGGCAACATCTAAATGAGGGGATGGGTGATGGCAGGAACACAGCCATGTGAGGAGGGGTGGACCCTCCCCTCTGGAAGAGAGAGTGGGGTCACCGGGTGTGCAGAAGAGGGACCAACAGAATGAGAAAGCTCACGTGTGC
>NW_027528812.1:0-20311 GCF_008692635.1 Crocuta crocuta
GCTGCCAGCTTTAGGTGAATCGATTCAGGTCCTCTTGTGAGCAGAGGCTAAACGTCCCATATGGACATTTATGGGATGGCAGAGAGGCCTGTGAAAGACAAAGAGGGAGAAAGCAGGATTGGAAAGAGCCTCCCCCAGCCTAGCAGGGAGCTCCAGAGCAGAGAGTGCGCACGGATGCCTTAGGTCACTGTGCTCTGTGGATGGCGAGGCGGGAGCGGGTGGCTGTCTGGGAAGAGCAGGCCCTCAACTCAAATGATCCGAAGGTGCTACCTCTAGAGGCTGTTGCTCAGTGCATTCCACACAGCTGAATGGCAAGTTTTTTCTTGAGGGGAGGTCTAAGTGATACATGCCTAAGGCTACCACAGAGGGGAAACCAAGGCATGGAAACTGAAGGGAGAGGGAGAGCACCTGTTCTGGGAGACAGGAAGAGCAGACTTAGGTCTTCTACTCTGGGAGAAAGCCTCGTCTGGGCACAAAAGGGATGACTCAAGAAGGAACTCCTTTCCTCAAAATCCCAAAGGTCAGTTCAGTCCAGGGGTCAAGAGTCTGTCATCGTGCAACCTGGCTTGTGGGTCATGGTGCAGTGATTCTGGGAGACTCTAGAGGGGAGGACTCCCCATTTACTCTCTCACAGCAGCCACAGTCTCTTGGTCAAATGCTTACTGCAACGTCTTTGTGTGTGTGCACGTGAGTGTGTCTGTGTATAAGGGCATGCAAGTGTGTATCCTTGTGGATGGGCATACCTACTCCCAGGGACATGTCTCAGAGCACAGCTTGGCCAGCATGAGGTGGGAGGTGGAGTTAGGGGCAAGGTTCTGGGTAACTAGGGGCAGAGAGGGAATGAGTCTCAGGAGGGTGCTCAGGACTACAGTAGCAGGCTGTCTCTCCAAGCTCACTCCTAGGGCAGAGGACCCCCATAGGTGTCAGAGCACTCCCACCCCAGGAAGAGCTCAGACTAACCCCACAGAAGATCTAAATTTACACACTCCCCTCCCCTCCTCCCAGCCCTGTGTTCCTGTAAATCAGTGTGCAGCTGACCTTGGGCAGAGTTCCTGGAAAAGTAAGATAATGTGGGTGGGACAAAACAGACAGAAGGAGTAAGTAAGTAACATAATCGATGCCACGAGAGAATAGCGTGTGTGTTAAAAATTTAAGGGTATTCGCTGAAAAATAAATAGAGCTTCTATGTAAGTCCTAAACAGCAAGGAGGAAGGAAAAATGAAACAAAGAAAACTCTACCAATTCAATAAAGGATTGTATGTGTGGGGAGGGAGTGGTAGAGACAAGAATCCATGGTAAATAAATACATAGACTCACATATCAGGAATAATGAGGAACATTAATCCCCATTGTCCATGTCAATGAAGGAGAATTAAGATGGAAAATGTAAGAGAAAGAATTCATTTTATTAGAATTTTCAGTCTATTGAGATGTTTGGGATTATTATAGGAGAATTCTAAAACCTTTAAGGAACAGATGATTTTTATGTAATCAAACTGCTCGATAGCCACAAAGAAGACAGAATGTTTTCCAAGATATTTTATGAGGTCTTATAATGCTGATATTAAAACAAGGCATGGAGAGCACAAGTGAAGAAGACTGTAGTTCGTTTTAACTTAATGGATATTAGTAAATATGAAATTTTATGAATTATTTTAATATATCAATTTAATGTTTAATTCATGTTCATATATCAACACAGAAGCAAAACTTGGGACAAGGGAGACAAAGAATGGCTGTCGTGGTGGGGACCGGTCCGGACAGGTCTGTGGTACCTCAGACAGGACGCTGCAGGCCATCGCCTGCTGAGGTGAGGGCACGTGGGCCCAGCAGGTGTTTCTGTCGGGGCAAGTTTACCTCACCTGCAAGCTCCAGGTGGGAGCTGAGACAGGGAGAGAAAACCCTGGCCGTTGATATGGAGGCTGCTGTTTCCAGAAGGGGATGGGCCCAACGTTGGGTTGTCATGAGCAGAGAAGACAGAGCACACCCAGGCCCGGAAAAAGTCAGGCACACCCATTATCCTGGTCCTTGAAGGGCGGGGGTGAAAGCATCTGGCTGACTTCCTCTTCACCATCAACAGGACCTAGGGTCTTACCTGGGCCCTTTGCAGCAGCCACCGTGTGACTTCCAGACTGCAGGGTGGGCTCCAGGACTGGGGCTGTGGTTGAAGATTGGGCAGACAGAGCAAGGGACCTGGGCGAGGTGAGGAGAGCCTGTCTATGGTCTCTCTTCTGGTCCACAGCCACAGAAGTCTAGCAAAGAGCCCCCTGTGATCTCTACAGCCTAACTATCCCCACAGATGTATGGCCATACTCCTTAAATGCATCTCATTATCATCTTATTACTATGATTATTATCAGAACATCAACCCAGGTTCTGTCCTCTGATTTTTCTGAACATGTGGTGAGGGTGGGGGGGAGCCTTCCTATGGAAACAACTATTTAAGGGTTCCCAGGACTTTGTGAAAGGGGCAGAGACCCTGTTGGCTGCCCACAGGCTATGAAGGAGCCTGCTGCCCGGCTGCTGGGCAGGGACCGCGGTCTGCAATCTACAGTCTGGCGTGCCCAGGCTAGGGCCTCACTGGAGCCAGAAGCCCTGGATTCCCTTCCCTGCCTTCCCTTTCACGTGGGTGGGACTTTCAGTTCACAAACTCCCAGGTCCAAGAAATACAGCTTGTCTTTACTGTTTTAGAATTACAGTTAATATCGACTGTAAACCCTCATCACACCAGGTTGGCAGACAATACGACCTCCCACTTTCTTGCGTTCCCGAGGGGCTTGTGCTGGGAAAGTATCAAGGAGCCCCTTCCTCCTATTCCAGCCTTGGGCCTCACTGATTGATGCCAAGACTCTCAGTCCAGCCTTCATGGTGCAGAGGCTTTGGGGCTGGAGAATCTTGGTGGGGTCGGGGGTCTTGCGTCCAGGGTCCAGCCTCCCAGTACAGACCACAGTCCCCTTCTCAAGGTAGGGAGCCAGTGGGTGAAGGCAGGGAGTTCAGAGCTGTTCAAGCAAGGCAGTCTCGGGGAATCCCAGGGAGGTCCTCCCCTTCTCCTCCTCCTGCCAGGGTCAGCCCCCTCCTAGCTGTAACCTTGCTTGGTGGGGGAGAGATCTTGCCCAAGAGAAGACTCCTTTCCAGGAAGGAGAACAGCAAACCCCAGGTCATGATCTCCTTGCCAAGGGGGGCCCCACTCCGTGTCTGCCAAGCTGGGCCAGCACGGCTGAGGGGACCGTCTGAGGAGGGAAAGAAGCTCTTGCAGAAACAGTTTTTCTTCTTTGGAGGAAACCTAGAGAAGGTAGCCCTCAGCATGGAGAGAACAGGTCTGGGGGGCTGCAGAGGGGTGGTGACTGGCAACCCCATTATGGAGGTATACCTGTGGAGTGGGACCCCTGCATAGGGCCAGGAACCGGGCCAGGGAGAAGCTCTCTGGAGAAGAGAGGTGGGAAGTAGAGACGTGGGGTGAGGGGAGGGGGCAGAGGAAGGAAATTTGAGAGTGAGGGAGGAAAGGAATGAGCAAGGCCAGAGGGCAAAACCAAATGCAGGAGCCAGGGGGATGTCTCCCCAGGGAAAGTTCTCTGGCAAGCCCCTCCCTGGTCCACCCTTCCTTTCCTGGGTCAGTTCATCTTCATCTCATCCCTTTCCTGTTCAGGACAGTAGCTTCCTCATAACTTCTGGCTTCCTCCTGGGCCCCCCACTCTCTAATCTCAGCAGCCAGGCTGGTGATTATTATCTTTTAATTTCTTAGGAAGGGCTACAAAATATACAACATGGATAAAATAATATAATGAGCACCCTTGTTTCCAAATCACTTAGTTTATTCCCTGTGTCCCCACTTCAACCTCAATATTTGGAGGCAATTTTTATCTGTAAATATCTCACTTTATCTCCAAAGGATAAAGAGATAAAGAAAAGAAAATGACTGCCATAGCATTATCACACAATATCATTTTCCACCCAAGGCTCCATTCCTTAATAACGGTAAATATTCGGGTTGTTAAAACTTTTCATTCTTTGCCTTAGAACTGCTTTAGAAAACCCCTTGTTTGTTTAAATCAGGTTCACTCACAGGAATTTAATACAGAGGTGCCCTGCATGTCTCTTCGCCCTGTAAACTCTCTTGAAGAAACTGGGTTGGTCTTATGTGCTAGTTTCCTGTTTGTATCTCTGAGGTGTTGTTTAACCTCTCTCTCCAAAGCTGATTATTTTAAAATATAAGTGAGCTCTGGGGCACCTGGGTGGCTCAGTCAGTTAAGTGTCTGACTTCTGCTCGGGTCATGATCTCTAGGTTTGTGAGTTTGAGCCCCATGTGCTGACAGCTCAGAGCCTAGAGTCTGCTTCAGATTCTGTGTCTCNTGAGCGTTGTCTCTGTTTTTTTATATACATAGTGTCAGACTTCAATGTTATAAAATATCTGTTTGCTATTTTCTTTTTTTTTAATTTTTTTTAATGTTTTATTTATTTCTAGGAGAGAGAGAGAGACAGCGTGAGCAGGGGAGGGTCAGAGAGAGAGGGAGTCACAGACTGAAACAGGCTCCAGGCTCTGAGCTGGCAGTCAGCACAGGGCCCGACGCGGGGCTCGAACCCACGAACCGTGAGATCATGACCTAAGCGAAAGTCGGACGCTTAACCGACTAAGCCACCCAGGCGCCCCTAAAAAATTTGTTTTTAAAAAACATAACTGAGACCTGTCGCTCTTCAGTTCAAGTGCCTGTAGACCCTGAGTAAGGGCTCCAATGGATCCTTGCCCCCTTGCCCTCTAGTCTTGTCTTCTGTCACACTGGACTCCTTGCCTTTCCAATAACTCATTGCTGGCCAACTCTTGCTTTTTGGTCTTTGCACTGGCTGTTCCCTCTGCTGGCAATGCTCTCCTTCAGGTATCTGTACTGAATACTGCAAACTGCTCCCCGCATGCCAACTCCTGGCCCCTCACCCACATCTACACTCACCCCCATGCACTTACCACCTTCTCAGCTGCCATGCCCTTAAATATTCCTTAATCTATTTTATTAGATTTTATTCTCTCTCTCTCCCTGCTGGAACAGAAGCTGCCGGAGGGCAGGGATTTTCAGGTGCTTTGCTCCCAACGTATCTGAAGTCCCTGGAATGGTGCCTGACACTCGGTAAATCTTCTATTCATACTTACAAAATGAATGCATGAATGATTCTTCCCCAAACCCATAGCAGTTGCTGTCCTTTGTGTTCCAGGTTCCTACTTTTTTTTTTTTTAATTTATTTATTGTTTTTGAGATAGCGAGTGAGCAGAGGAGGGGCAGAGAGAGAGAAAAAGGGAGACAGAGAATCCCAAGCAGGCTCTGTGCACTGTCAAGCTTGGGACCCGATAAGGGCTTCAACTAATAAACCGTGAGATCATGACCTGAGCCAAAACCAAGAGTCTGACACATAACTGACTCAACTGCCCAGGTGCCCCTATGTCCCAGTTTTAATGCGGCCCTCTCCCGGCTCTGAGGGAAACCTTTCTTTCCCCTCCTTATCCTGGCCTTGGAGGCTGGTCTCACCCCACCCAAGCCTTCCAGACAGAATACCATTCTTTTCATGCCTCCATGCCTTCGCCTGGGCTGTTCCTCCTGCCAGGAATCGTGTCCTCCACACATTGCTCAGGGGTAACTTTGTCTTGCTTTTGAGTTTGAACTGATGTCAGTCGCCCCTCTCTGGGAAGACTTCTTGGGGCCTCTGCTTGGGATGATATGCCAAGAGTGGGTGTCAGTGAAAGTTGGTAAGCAAGAGAATGGAGCTCCTCTAGGCCTTTCCTGCTTAGACCTATTCCTGACTCTAGGCTGGATCTGACCGTTGACCACAGGCTGATCCCTAACCATGAACCAGGGCCTCCACCCAGAATTAACCATGACCACAGACTGATCCCTCCCCCAGTCTGACCCCTTACCCTTATCATGGGTCTTGACCCAAACTAACCTTTGATACTGATCATGGGCCCCAGCCCAGTGACCCATGACCCCAGGATGGTGTGTACCTGTTTATAGGCCTCAGTACAGCCTAATTTCTGACCCCAGGCTGACCTCTGGCTTTGATTCCAGCCCCAAGCCACACTGCTTGCCAGCGGGAGTGTGTGGCTGGCTACTGGGAGGCAGACTGTGAGTTTCTGAGTTCATAGGCCCTAGATGGGAGCCCCTGGGCCCCTGGGGACAGTTCTCACAACTGCTTTTCCTCTTCCCATCCCTCCTCTCTGTCTCCCAACCCAGTGGGAGCTGCCAGGCATTTAGGGAAGGGGAAGAACTGGCCGGACCAGCCCACACCTCTATTTGCACAGGTCGAGGTAAAAATAGCCTTAGCTACACAATCCTCTCTCACTTCCTCCTTATCCTGGATCATACCCAGGCCTGAGTTACTTACCAGTTGTATCTGCCCTTAGGTCTCTTCTTGCCTTGGATGGGTCAGGCCTCCAGATAGCTTCAGTAACTCTGCTGCAGCCCAAGTAAACCCTGATACCCACTGCCACCTCTGGGAAGCCACCCTGGCTTGACTGTTAGCTCTCTTGCTTTGTAGTGGCTCCAGATGTGAGGTTATCTCCCCTTGAGGTAGATGTAACCTGTCTATCCTCTGCCCTGAAAGGGGAGGGTCTGGTTGGGGAGAGGAAGCAAGGAGGAAGCCCAGCCCCTGGGCACCCTCAGGGTTGTTGGGGAGACCAGAATCCTCTGCAGGAATGAGTTAGAGTATAAGTGGGGGCTGCAAGTGAGCTTAGGCTTGTAGGGTGCTGCAGACAAGAAGGAGGGGCTCCGTGGTGAACGTACACTGAAGGGAATGGAGGACCAAGGAGGGATGGGCTTGGACTGGTGATGGAGGGGAGAGAGAGAGACAGAGAGAGAGAGGGAGAGATAGAGTGTGTGTGTGACTCACAATGGGGGACAGGAAGGAGCCAGAGAGCAGAGGCTTTGTTGGCAAGAGCCAAGCCAAGTTATCTGAGGAGATAACTGGGCACCACCTGAGGATCATGAAAAAGGTGTTCTGCCCCAAGAAGGTGCATAACTGTGTGCATTAAAGAAGTCTCCCACCCCTGGTTTAAGGGAAGTGCCAACTCACTTAATCTGGGGCCCAAATTGGGCCGAGGTCTTGGTCTCCCCTCCACATGGATGGGCTGGCTGTGTTTTGCCCTGGCCAAGATGTTTTGGCCTGGCACATGCTGGCCACTCCACGATTAGAGTCATTTTCTCAGTCCTCCTGCTGTGTGAAACAACAGCCAAGTAGAACACGCTCATCATCATCCAGTGGCTTGCTGGTAACAGCACCTTGATTCCTGGGGTGGAAACCACAGCACCCCTACACTTGGCCGATGTGGTTCACAGTTCAGTGGGGCTCATCTTCCAGTCCGGGTCCATTGGTGGGTACCTGTCCCAGACCTGGCAGCAAGAGCCACATTGGATGTTACATGCCCCGGGCTGAGCCAATGAACATTAGCTCCAGAATGTCTGCCAGAAGTTTGGGAAAGAAGGCATCTTGTTTGCTACCATGCCAGGAAAATAGAAGCCTGCTGCTGTTGTTGCCATATTTACCTGCTTGTGTGTTGACCCAGTACACACAAAATCAGATCCAAGAGATGGTGAATGATAGATTTCTGATGACATTGTTTGAGTCCCTGGATAGAGCTGCACCTAAAGCCTGTCTCCCCCATGGACTTTTTAGTTTTTGAGACATAAACCCCTCTTTACTTAAGCCACTGTATGCTGGCTTTCTGTCACACGAATCCGCAAGAATTCTTGTACTACAGCCTGGCTTCTCCTTCGGCCTCCCCAGGTCCTCTGCCTTGGTCCCACCAGGACTTGCTGTTGTTTCACGGTGAGAGTGGGGAGCTGGCGCTCCACATCTCCTCCAGCCCAAGCCTACCTGCTTGTCACATGGAGGAAGTGCTAAGTCTCCATGTGGAAGGAAGGCAGTTTCCCCATCGATGATAGTGCAGGGCTCCATTTATTTATTTAGGGGAAATCATTTCCATATGAATGCTGGAGGGAGGGGAGTACATGTGAGAAGGAAGTTTTAGATGCTGTATTAAGATATAGCTTCAGCCCTGAACGCACCCAATCCCATCTGATCTCGGAAGCTAAGCAGGGTGAGGCCTGCTTAGTACTTGGATGGGAGGATATAGCTTCAGCTGCATGTGGTAGAGACCAAAAGAACAGTGGCTTAAATAAGAGAGAAGTTTCTTTCTTTGGCACATGGAAGCCAGAGCTGGTTTGGAGGGGGGGTTCCTCACTGAGATGTGAAAGGCTCAGGATCCTTCCATTCTGCTGCCCGGCTATCCCTTGGCTGTTCTCTGATCAGTCATGGCATTCATTTGTGAGGCTACTGTAACACAGGACCACAAATTAGATAGCTTTACTAACAAAAATTTATCATCTCACAGATCTGGAAGCTCGAAGTTGAGGTGTCTTGGGGGTCAGTGTCTTCTGAGACTGCAAGAGGGAATCTATTCCATGTCTCTGTCCATACGCCTTTTGGTGGGAGCTGGCAACCTTTGGCATTGCTTGGTTGTAGAAGCATCACCCAGTCTCTGCTTTTGTCTTCACATGGTGCTCTCCCTGTGTGCATATGTGTCTCTCCAAATTGCCTCTTTTATAAGCACGCCACTCACGTTGAGTTAGGGCCTGCCCCAATGACCTCATTTTAACTTGATTACCTCTGTAAAGATCCTATCTCCAAATAACATTAGATTCTGAGGGATTGGTAGGGAGGCAGGACTTTAACATATGAATTTTGGTGGATGCAATTCAACCCATAACAGTTAACTAATGTTTTGTAACAAATTACCCTTCAATTTACTGGCTTAAGTCAATCATCTGTCATCTCTCATGGTTTCTGTAGGTCAGGAATTTAGGAGCAACCTGGCTGGACAGTTCTGGTTTGAGATGACTCATGGGGTTGCAGTCAGATATTAGCCAAGGGCTGCAGTTACCTCTCTCACAGACCTGTCCACAGGGTTGCTTGAGGGTCTTATGGCACAGTGTCTCATGTCCCCCAGGGTGAGGAGTCCGAGATACCAATGTTGCTACAATGCCCCTTCTAACGAGTCTTGGAAGTCACAGCCTGTCACTTTTGCCATATTCTATTGGTCCTACCGGCCACTCCTGAGTCGGTGTGGAAGGAGGCTACATGATGGTGTGCACACAGGAGGTGAAAATCCTTGTTCACATGACCCATGGTCTCTCACCACCACTTCTGCCTTCCAGTTAGTGGAAAGGAGAGGGCGCACCTTCTTAATGACAGAGTGACCTGGAGGTAGCACACTCCAGGGATGTGTTTGCTGGCTTTCTGTGGGATTATCATTTGTCAAAACCTAGCCATGGCCACACAAAGCTATAGCACAAAGCCAGGGATTGTGGCCTTGATCGGGGGCAAGCATGTGCCCAAAATTCTGTTACTGCGTATCTTAGTTTAGGTCTCCTTAAAAGCAGAACTGGGTGCAGCGGATAGAAAAAAGCCAGTCTTTCCCCCATGTGTGGGGAAAACCCCAGTTCTCCACTCTTTGTTGGTCTCCTTTACAGCTCATGCCGAACACTTTCTTTCTGACACTTTCAGGCACCAAATGTGTGTGGATTATTCCCTATTCAGCAATTCTGGGATGCCAACTGCCTGTCCTGCAGTTTAACTCAGTTCTGACGCTTTTACCTGGAGACAGCATCAGAGCCTACTGGTTGAGGGCTCAGTTCTAATCCAGGTTGTGCTACCGATCAGCTATAAATTCAGAGTTCCCATGGCCCCTCCTTGTGATGGGTTGCATTGATAGAGTGGCTCGCAGAACTCAGGGAAACACTTACATCCCCCAGTTTGTTAAAGGATAGGACAAAGGACTCAGATGGACAGAGAGATGAAGAGATGTAGGGTAAGTTCTGGGAAGTCCCAAGTACAAGAGCACCAGAGTCCCTGTGGACTTGGGGTATGTCACCCTGCCGGCACGTGGATGTGTTTGCACACCTGGACCCTGCCTGTGCTTTTGGCATTCTTTTTTTTTTTTTTTAATATTTTTATTTATTTCTAGGAGAGAGAGAGAGAGACAGCATGAGCAGGGGAGGGTCAGAGAGACAGGGAGTCACAGACTGAAACGGGCTCCAGGCTCTGAGCTGGCAGTCAGCACAGAGCCCAACGCGGGGCTCGAACCCACGAACCATGAGATCATGACCTAAGCGAAAGTCGGACGCTTAACCGACTAAGCCACCCAGGCGCCTCAATGCTTTTGGCATTCTTAGGGAGGCTTTATCACATGGCATGATCGGTAGATCATTGGCTCCATTTTCGGTGCTTCTCCTTCTTAAGAAAATGGTGAAGTAGGCTGAAAATTCCAAGCTTCTAATTATGGCTTGGTCTTTCTGGTGACAAGCCCCCATCCAGGAGCCACACAGGAGCCCACCACAGATGCCTCACTAGAACAAAAGTCATTCCTATCACCCAGAAAACTCCAAGGCATTTAATACTGTGTCAGGAACTGGGGTCAAAGACCAAACATTAGAATGAAAGATGCCTAAATGCTCTTATCACTTAGAAGTTACAAGGGTTTTAGGGACTCTGTGCCAGGAACCAGGGATGAAGACCAAACACATATTTCTTATTATAAATCACAACTTCACAGGCTGAAATGTGGGTGCAGGTAGTTTATTTGGCAGGTGTTCTTACGCGGCTGGAGGAAGAGAGCAGGGAGTGCTTTATTGAGGTCCCTGCTTTAGGAGATAGGGTCTCAGCTCAACAAGGACCCCCCAGAGTGGTCCATCCTGGGGTTGGGAGACTGGGGTATTTCTACATGGACTCAACCTAGGAAATAAACTGCCCCCCCCCTTCGTGGCTATACCCACCTCCATCCCCATGGCTTCAGAGACAGCCCTGAGCCAGCTAAAGAGAGACCTCGCTGTGCTTTTGAAGTGGGATGTTGAGACCCTGCAGAGGACTGTCCATCACAGCTGTGGCTGTGATCCAAGGAAGGACCCTCCAGAGCATCTGCTCCACTATAGAAGAAGCAGAGAATAGATTGGGGAACCACTCTGGTATCTCTGACCTAGATAGCTTGCCGATTTTGTCTGCCCCCTACCCAAAGTGCCTGAACACAGGGATCTGGGCTGTGAAGTTTGAAGGCCTGCTGTGAGCCCCTGACTCCTTAGGCCCAGTGCTGTGGGCTCACTCTAGTTCCTGTCTGGGGCTTACTTCTTGGCCCTCCCTGTCTCACCAGCCATGAGTGACAGCCAACATGGGCCATCTCCAGGAAGCCCCCAGGCTTGATCATTCCCAGACCCCCAACTGGGACACTGAGAGTTGCCCTTTAGGCTGCTGGCTATCACCCCAAACCCCAATCCAGGGCACCACAGACTGTTACCTCTCAGGCTCTCACTTTCCACTCCATTTGGCTAGTAATCTTCTGCCAACCTCCCTGCTGCGCATGATAGAAACATTCAGGAGTAGAAGTCATAACATAATGCAAGTTAAAAATAAGTAGAAGGAAGAGATGGAATAAAGCCCTCTGCTAGTCTGGCTTCCCAGCCGACTGTCCCAGAATATTAATTTCTAGCACTCCCTGGTCTCCCTCTGTAAGTGTTAAAAGAGGACCCCTCCTGACTGGAGGTCATGACCCGTTCCCTCACCCCTGGGAGTCACTCCATGGCAGCCCTTGGATCTTTTCACTGCCATGGACTTGCTGGTGAAGTCTGTGGACCCTGGTTAGGATGTTTGTTTGTTTATTTGTTTTTTAATGTTTTTATTTATTTTTCAGAGACAGAGCACTAGTGGGGGAGGTTCAGAGAGAGAAGGAGATACAGAATCCGAAGCAGGCTGCTAGCAGCACAGAGCCCAATGCAGAGCTTGAACTCATGAACGGTGAGATCATGACCTGAGCCAAAATCGGGCATTTAACCTACTGAACCACACAGGTGGCCCTGATGATGTTTTGAAAGCATTAAAAATAAAACATAAAGGATTGCAAAGGAAATCAATTGAAATGTAGCTATCAAAAGAGTGAAACAAATTTGTGTCATAGTGATATATCTTGTTTTACTGTTTATTTATTGAAGGAGGGGGGAGAGAGAGAATGGGGGAGGGACAGAGAGAGAATCCCTGATGTGGGGATCAATTCCATGTCTGGTGGGATCGTGACCTGAGCCGAACTAAAGAGTTGGAAGCTCAACTGACTGAGTCTCCCAGGTGCCCCTGCTACAGTGACTTTAGGGCAGGGATGAGAGTAGGTAGTACTTTGAGGCCTCTCCACCAGTGGGGATGTGAAATGAAAATACCTGGGATTTCTACTGCTGACAAAGTCAAAGCTCCTACTGATAACCCTGTGTTTTGTTGCCAACATCCATAGTGGAAAAAAATGCTAAACCTCAGTTAAAAGTTAGTAAGAATATGGGGCGCCTGGGTGGCTCAGCCGGTTAAGCTTCCAACCTCAGCTTAAGTCATGATCTCATGGTCTGTGAGTGTAAGCCCCGCATCAGGCTCTGTGCCTACCACTGCATCAGATTCTGTCCCCCTCTCTTTGTGCCCCTCCCCTGCTCACTCTGGGTCTCTCTCTGTCCCTCAAAAATGAATAAACATTAAAAAAAAAAAGTGGGAATAAAATTGGCATTTTCTCCCACCCAAATATATGGGCCCTCTGATTTCTATTTATGTATTCCTTGAGGGTCAGTGGACCCAGGGATAAGATGCCCTGTTCTATGGGGAGCCTCACTTGAGATGGGTCGCTCTCTCAGGCCTCAGGGACCCTGTTGGAGATGATCTCCCTGTTCAGGTTGGTTGCTGTCGAGCCACAGAGTTTGGGGAAAATGCCAGCATGTGTGCACCCAGACCCTGGGGACAGGATGGAAACTCTAGTTTAGAGACACATGA
Source organism: Crocuta crocuta (assembly GCF_008692635.1). Taxonomy (NCBI): domain Eukaryota; kingdom Metazoa; phylum Chordata; class Mammalia; order Carnivora; family Hyaenidae; genus Crocuta; species Crocuta crocuta. The sequence goes on from NW_027528812.1 coordinate 12,829, forward strand.
CTCTCATGGCTTCTGGGCAAGGGCAGAGCTGAAGAGTCAGCCCCAGCTGTGGGCAGGGGGCTTGGTCAAGGAGGAAAGGAACATGGAGATAGTACTATCATACCAGGGGAATGCTCTCAGGGCCACCAGAGTGCTGGGGAGCCTTAGGCAAAGGAGAGCACATTTTTGATGGGATTCAGAGAGGCGGCACTAGGACACTGGCCTGTGAAAGCCACATGGTGGTGGAGCAACTCCCTAGCAGGAGACATAGCGAGCTTCTGTGCGGCGGCTGCTGGAGGTTCAGGGACAGCAGGACAGTAAGAGAAGCACTGCCAGGCCCAGGCCCAGAGGTGAGCAGGCAGGTAGGCTGGGCTCCAGCGCCACAGTGCTGAGCCCCAGGCACTTCCACCACCAGACACCACTGGGGGAGCTGGTCTAGCCAGCAGTGCACATCTTGGCTTTGGCACAGTGAGACCCAGAAGGACCAGCGGCCAGGCCCTCCAGCTGGAAGCCACTGCCCTCCTTAGCTAGCATGGGATCAGCTGCTTTGAGGCTCAGTGGCCCAGATGTCTCAGAGGTTTGTGAATTACCAGATTAAAAAACTAACTGCAGCATTTGCACTAAGCCTGGTTCATTCCTGTCCCTGTCCAATATTGTTTCATTTCTGGGGGAAGCTGTGGAATCTGCAGAGACAACTCAAGGAGGATCCAGCCCAGGGGTGGGGGTGGGGTCTGTGCCCTGGTGACATTGGCTATGCCAGACCCCTGCCCCACACGTACACCCTTGCATGCACTTCCCAGGAGCTTTTGGAGGAGGAGGGAAAGGTATGCCTAGAAACTGGCCAGGAGCTGTGGCCAGGAAGCCCAGCCTCCATCAGCCTCAGCTCCTGAGAGGAGGCAGAATAGGCAATAGGACTGCAGAGCAGAAAACGGGAAGTGACAATGCTCAGCAACCAACTGGATCACGTCAATCCAGTCCTGATCCTAGAGATGCTTGCTGGCCTAGGTGGCCTTAAAAAACATTTTTTTAAACGTGTATTTATTTTTGAGAGAGACAGAGCCCAAGCTGGGGAGGGGCAGAGAGGAGCAGACACAGAATCCGAAGCAGGCTCCAGGCTCTGAGCTGTCAGCACAGAGCCCAACGTGGGGATCAAACCCACAAACCATGAGATCATGACCCAAGCAGAAATCAGACGCTTAATCAACCGAGCCACCTGGCAGCCCCTGGCCTAGGTGGCTCTTTGTTAGCATCTTCACTCCGTCTCTTGTCTGCTCTCCAGCCCACCCGCAGGTGCCTGGCTCTGGATGTTTCCTCTGATCCCTCCATCCTCCACAAAGTGCCCCAGCCTCCAAGTCTTCACTCAGCCTGCCTCCCCACCCTCCCTGTTGCCCTGACAGAGACGGCTCTCCAACACATAAAGCGGATTTTGCCACTCCCCTGCCCCTCCAATCAAGGCCTCCAACTGTCCAAAGAACACAGTTCCTCAGACTGACATCTTACTCCCTCACTCTTGAAGTCATGTGGCAAAATGCTTTGAAATGGAGGGTGGGTGTTGGGGGGAAGCAAGGTAGTAAGACTTCTTGGCTTGAGTTCTTCTAGCTCTACCACTTATCAGAGGTATGGCTTTGGGCAAGGTGCTTAACTTCTCTGTACCTCAACTTCCTCATCTGTAAAATGGGGACAATAATAGTCCCCACCTCCTGGAGTATGTGAGGGTTAAAGGATTTAGCACATGTAAAGTGCTTAGCATAGTGCTCAGCACATAGTATGTGCTCAGTAAAAGGTAGCCATTATCACCTGCTTCATGCTTCTCTCCCCCCACTCCCTTGCTGCTCAATATTTTGTCACCTGCTAGCCGCCCTCAACTATCCCAATGACCAGAAGTTCTGTCAAGACTTCCCAGTGCAGCCCTCTATTCCTTATCTATTGTTGTGTGACCAATGGCCACACACTTAGCAGCTGATAACAATGAACATTTATTCTCTCACACTTCTCTGCAGCTCAGGGGTCTCAGGCATGGTTCTGTTGGGTCCACTACCTCACTACCTCAGGGTCTTATGAAGCTGCCACCAAGCTGTCAGCCAAGGCTATCGTTTTATCTGACTCGTAACCGGGGAAGGATTTACTTCTGAGTTCACATAGTTGTTGGCAGAGTTAAGTTTCTTGTAGCTTGGGACTAAGGGCCTCATTTTCTTGCTTGCTGCTGGAGGCTCTGGCAGGCTGCCAGCTGGAGGCCATCCATCCTCAGTTCCTAGAGGCTGTCTGGGTCCCTTTCCGTGTGGTGTTCCCCAACATGGCTGCTTGCTCCCTCAAAGTCAGGCGGGGAGAGAGACACTACCATGATGGGCTCTACAATCTTATGTTATACCCTCACACACCTTCCCTCATCTTTCCTGTATGCTGTCAGTTAAATGCAAGTCCCAGGTCCCACCCACACTCATGGGGAGGGGATCACACAAAGTGTCAACCTCAGTAGGCAGGGATCTTGTGGGCCACTCGTCTGCCACAGGCTTGAACTCTCTGTCTCCGCACATGCTGCTGTTTCTGTCTGGGAGGCTCCCTGCATGTCAAGGTCCAACTTGCTCCCTCCCTCCCAGTGTTTCCCAAGCACATGCCAGCCTCTGGGTTGGATTCTGGGGGTACCAGAATGACTAAGATGGTCCAGCCCATCTGGTGTTCCATGCCTAGAATTCTCAGCTTGTATGTTTAACCCAACACTTGTTCCATTGCCATGTGTAAGGTCACAATTGCACATGATTTGTGTAACTACTTCTGTCCTGATGGCCTCAGATTTCTTCCAGGGTCCTGGTCCCTACCAGGTCAGGACTGAGTCTGGGTCAGGGCTGGAGCATAGTCTCAGGCCAGACTTGAGAAAAGAGCTCTGAGAATGTGTTAGAAAGGGGCTGGGCATTTTTTTTAGGCCTACCAATGAGAATTGATCAATTTGTTTTCAGAAACTGGCACCCATCTTTATAGAAGCAGTGCATCCAAAGCTATTGACATTGTATTCCACCTATGAAATACAGTGGCTGCGAAATGTACTGGGGGCTGGAGGTAATCACTGACAGGATTGTTTTTCGTACTCAGCAAAGCCTCTCTACTTATCTGGGGGAACTGCAAGTTATTCAGAAGTTGTTCAGTCCCTTTCCCTCTTTTGGCTCAGAGAAGGGTATGCACAATTCCTGTTGGACCAGGCCTTTGTAGGTAAGGGAGGTGCCTGGGCTTGATCCAGGAATTCCCTGGGAGGAGGGTCAGCTGGCCCAGTTTGCCCTGTGGCATGGTGGCATGAGAATAAGTAGAGGGTGACAGAGCAGGGACCTGTTGGGGCAGGGAGCATAACTGAATAGGTGGTAAGGGGAATCTGGGCCAGGCCCTGGGCTCCGTCTATGTTTGTGCCCATTTTATTGGGGAGGAAACTGAGGCTGGGGAGGGTCACATAATGAATCAGGCTGAGCATTCCTGTGGTCCCTGCTCTTGCTCCTGCTGTGTGATATCCTGGCCCTAAGGCCCTATGTGTACTCAGCCTCTTTGGACCATTCTGGGGAAATGAGATGTGGCCGGAGGATCTATGTGGCCCTGAGACTGAGGAGCACAGTTACCTTCTGGGAATTATAAGGTGTCTACGGTTTGGGGACGGCGGGGGGCTTCAGGCCCCAGGAAGACACTTAGTGGTTTGGAGTAGGGTTTAACACCCACCCCCCCGCCTCAAGTCCCTACCCCATGGATGCAGAGGACAGGGCAGGGGATGCTGGGGGAGCCAACAGATGCCAGACCTGGTAGAGCAAAGAGGCAGTCAGTAAATGCACAGCCCAAGAGATTGTCTGCCCATCTCTGAGGAAGCCAAAACCCAAAGAGAACTCAGAAGATCCCCAGGTACACAGAGTAGGGCTAGACTAGAACTTGGGGTTCTTTTCCCTCTTCTGATGGCCTCTCTGGAGGCCCAGGGGCCCAGGATACACCCAGAAGCCCCTGACTCCCACAAGAATGTTCTCCCTGTGGGCTGCTGAAGTTGTTGGTAATCGAACGTTCTGGTTAATGGAGAGCTATCGCTTAAACTCAGAGCCCAAAAAAAAAAACCCTGCTTGCTGCCCTGGAGGATGGCTGAGCCTTTTCTGTGGAGGTGGCCAGGCCCTGCAGCATCAGGCCCTGGGGAGGTGTGGCCATGGGGTGGTGTGCTGGAAAGTAACCAGCTCCTGGCCTCTCAGGGCTATGGGCAGAGGCCTGGAGTCTCTGTACTGAACAAAGGGCACACATTCTGCCAGCCCCACCCATTCACACCCACACAAAGCCTGAAGTTGTATAACTGCTTTTGCTTGAAGCCAGAGGGAACTGACTGGAAGGAGCAGGAGTGTATTAGGTATGTCACAGGATGAGTTGTGTTTTGCTGCCAAAGGCCCGATGGGAAGGGATGAGAGGCAAACCCACCCTCCTAGGAGCCTAGTTCCAAGGTCTGGGTGTTCCTTAGTGCCAGGGAGGAGTCAACAGTCTCTTTGTATTCCAGAGTGGGAGGCTGGGGGCTGGGGGGTGGGGAGGGATGGGTTGCCTTTCAGACACCTCTGAGCAGACCCAGAGGAAACTGGATGAAACTGGATTGTCCAAGACCAGGGAGGGTGGAGATTTCGCTTTGAGGGTCAGGATAGGGAAGTGTTGACTTCCTGGCATCTGAAGCAGTGGGTTGGCCTTAGGGTGGGGCAAGGCCAGTTGGTATCTGTGAAGACCAGAGGTGAACCACCTCGGGCTTCAACTTTTACTCCATCTATGGGAGTTGGAGGTCCCAGGGGTCTGGTGATGTGCAGGGCAGTTAGCTGTGCTGCATGATGTGGTGCCCACCAGACCCCCTTCATCAGACCTCCGTCTCAGCCTCTAAATGTGGTTCTTGAAGGCTCATAGCCTTCTCTGGAGAGCTGCCTTACACCAGTGGGAACTGCTTCACTTAGGGAATTACATATCCCACCTGCCAGGGGCTGTTTAGGGCCAAAGACAAACCAATACAGGGGTTAAAAATATAGTCTGCTTTCTTGCCGGGTAAGGGAGCAGGGGGACAACTCTGGTCCATTTCTTGCACCCATGCTCCTGTGGGGTCAGGCAGCGCTTGGACTTCTCCAAACCACTGGCGCTTAGCGTCTCCTCTGCCCCATCTCTGCTTCACCTGCTCCCCTTCTCCTGAGTCCCTCCCTCAATAAACCTTGTCTCAGACTCTGCTTCTGGGGATTCTGACCTGAACTTGACCCATATAAAACTTCTTACCTGTCCTAGTGAGTGAGTTTGAGTCAGAAAACTAGAGAGTGTGGATTAAAAAAAAAGAACTCTGAAATTACCACGGTGATCCAGCCTGTAATGTAGTGATTCGTGGCTGTGTCAGACTGTGGAAGAGACTTCCCAGCCCTGGAGTAGCTTGGTTGATCATGGAGATGGTGGGTTTTCTTGGGGTAGGAGAGTTGAGATCCTTAAAAAAGAGAGTTCCCAGGGTGTGATGGCACTTCACCCCTGGGCATAGAGTGGTGCACTGCAGTCTAGAGGGGCCAGGGAAGCACAGTATACTCCATAGGTGTGGTCTGGTACTGTGTGGATTGCCGTCCTGGTGGCCACAGTGGCCCTCCTCTGGAGTGAACAGCTTGTCAAAAGCCCTAGCGGTGGAATCCGAGCCAAGTTTCCCACCTTTCATCCCAAAGCAGGGACTCTCCTGAAGTTAGAAGGATAGGCTAACCCCTGGCTCACTGGTTATCTTAGCAATGCCATTGGTTCAGCTTCTGCCCCTTCTGGACCTCATTGTCCTCACTTGTGAAATGAGGACATTTAAGGGAAGGAGGGATAGGAGGGTGGAGGAAGAGAGAAGAGTTACAGTGATGGATATGTTCAGAAGAACCCAAGTCCCTCGAGCTATTTGTTAGCTTGAGACTTTGACCTATTTGACAGTGTGGGATGGCGGGCATGCCCTTGATGTCAATGGGGCACATCTGGTTTGGGGCTCTGGGGTCTGATGTCAAGTGTATGGAGGAAGGGAAGATGCCTGAAGGTGACTAGAGACTGTCTGAAGGCTACTCTGGAATCACCTCTACTGTCTCTGCCTGAATTCTCTTAATATCTCTGTTTGCTTTCAACTTCTCAAGGATAATCTTATATTGAATTCTCAGGCATGTGGGCTAAAGTGTCCAATATGGGACACTTTTTTTTTTTTTTACAAATAGTTTATTGTCAAATTAGTTTCCACATAACACCCAGTGCTCATCCCCACAAGTGTCCTCCTCCATGCCCATCCCCCCTCCCCCACACATCCATCAGTCCTCAGTTTTTGTCAGCATTCAAGAGTCTCTCATGGTNGTTAAATATTTAGCTGCTCCCATATTCGGTGTGTAGGCCTTTATGATTGTTAGTTCTTCCTGATGGATGGACCCTGTAGTTATTATATAATGCCCTTCTTCATCCCTTGTTATTGTCTTTACTTTAAAGTCCAGTTTGTCTGATATGAGGATAGCTGCTCCAGCTTTCTTTTCACTTCTCGTAGCATGATAGATATTTCTCCATCCCCTTACTTTTAATCTGAAGGTATCTTCCAATCTAAAATGCGTTTCTTGCAGACAGCAAATAGATGGATTTTGTTATTGTTGTTGTTGTTTTATCCATTCTGCTACCCTATGTCTTTTGATTGTAGCATTCAGCCCATTTACATTGAGTGTTATTATTGAAATATGTGGGTTTAGAGTCATTGTGTCCTCTGTGGGGTTCATGCTGGTGGTGGTGTCGCTGGTGTCTTCGTTCCTTGCAATACTTCCCTCAGAGAGTCCCCTCTCATGATATCTCGTAGGGCTGGCTTAGTGGTGACAAATTCTTTCCATTTTTGTTGATTTGGAAAGACTTTTATCTCTTCTTCTATTTTGAATGACAGGCTTGCTGGATAGAGGATGCTTGGCTGCATATTTTTTCTGTTCATCACATTGAAGATCTCCTGCCATTCCTTTCTGGCCTGCCAAGTTCCAGTAGATAGGTCTGTCACCTTTCTGATAGGTTTCCCTTTGTATGTTAGGGCCCTTTTCTCCTTAGCTGCTTTGAAAATTCTCTCTTTGTCCTTATAGTTTGCCATTTTTACTATGATATGCTGTGCCGAAGATCGATTCAAGTTAAATCTGATGGGAGTCCTTTGAGCCTCTTGCATTTCAACATTTACTTCCTTCCCCAGGTTGGGGAAGTTCTTAGCTATAATTTGTTCCAGGACTCCTTCAGCACTTTTCCCTCTCTCTTCCTCTTCTTGGATTCCTGTGATACAGATATTGTTGCGTTTGACCGTATCGCTGAGCTCTCAAACTCCTCTGGATCAGTTTGTCTCTTTTTTGTCAGCTTCTTGTTTTTCTATCATGGTGTCTTCTAAATCACTTATTCTCCTTTCTGCCTCTTCAATCCGTGCATTGGAAGCCTTTAATTTATTATGTATCTCATTTATCGCATTTTTTAATTCATCATGCCTATTTTTATTCTCCGTGTTGCTTGTAGCCATAGTTTCTTTGAT
>NW_027528812.1:22079-113028 GCF_008692635.1 Crocuta crocuta
TAATAGTTTATTGTCAAATTAGTTTCCACATAACACTCAGTGCTCATCCCCACAAGTGTCCTCCTCCATGCCCATCCCCCCCTCCCCCCACATCCATCAGTCCTCAGTTTTTGTCAGCATTCAAAAGTCTCTCATGTTTTGCTTCTCTCCCATTGTTTCTTTAGTGATGTTCTGTCTGGTTGACCTATCCATTGCTGTAAGCGGAGTATTAAATCCCCTGTTATTAGCACATTCTTATCTATAAGCTTGTTTCTATTTGTGATTAATTGTGTTAAATATTTAGCTGCTCCCATATTCGGTGTGTAGGCCTTTATGATTGTTAGTTCTTCCTGATGGATGGACCCTGTAGTTATTATATAATGCCCTTCTTCATCCCTTGTTATTGTCTTTACTTTAAAGTCCAGTTTGTCTGATATGAGGATAGCTGCTCCAGCTTTCTTTTCACTTCTCGTAGCATGATAGATATTTCTCCATCCCCTTACTTTTAATCTGAAGGTATCTTCCAATCTAAAATGCGTTTCTTGCAGACAGCAAATAGATGGATTTTGTTATTGTTGTTGTTGTTTTATCCATTCTGCTACCCTATGTCTTTTGATTGTAGCATTCAGCCCATTTACATTGAGTGTTATTATTGAAATATGTGGGTTTAGAGTCATTGTGTCCTCTGTGGGGTTCATGCTGGTGGTGGTGTCGCTGGTGTCTTCGTTCCTTGCAATACTTCCCTCAGAGAGTCCCCTCTCATGATATCTCGTAGGGCTGGCTTAGTGGTGACAAATTCTTTCCATTTTTGTTGATTTGGAAAGACTTTTATCTCTTCTTCTATTTTGAATGACAGGCTTGCTGGATAGAGGATGCTTGGCTGCATATTTTTTCTGTTCATCACATTGAAGATCTCCTGCCATTCCTTTCTGGCCTGCCAAGTTCCAGTAGATAGGTCTGTCACCTTTCTGATAGGTTTCCCTTTGTATGTTAGGGCCCTTTTCTCCTTAGCTGCTTTGAAAATTCTCTCTTTGTCCTTATAGTTTGCCATTTTTACTATGATATGCTGTGCCGAAGATCGATTCAAGTTAAATCTGATGGGAGTCCTTTGAGCCTCTTGCATTTCAACATTTACTTCCTTCCCCAGGTTGGGGAAGTTCTTAGCTATAATTTGTTCCAGGACTCCTTCAGCACTTTTCCCTCTCTCTTCCTCTTCTTGGATTCCTGTGATACAGATATTGTTGCGTTTGACCGTATCGCTGAGCTCTCAAACTCCTCTGGATCAGTTTGTCTCTTTTTTGTCAGCTTCTTGTTTTTCTATCATGGTGTCTTCTAAATCACTTATTCTCCTTTCTGCCTCTTCAATCCGTGCATTGGAAGCCTTTAATTTATTATGTATCTCATTTATCGCATTTTTTAATTCATCATGCCTATTTTTATTCTCCGTGTTGCTTGTAGCCATAGTTTCTTTGATGTCCCCTATGCTTTTTTCAAGTCCAGCTATTAATTTTATGATTATTGTTCTAAAATCTTGTTCATTTATGTTGCTTATGTCTGTTTTGAGCAATTCATTAGCTGTCAATTCTTGGAATTTCTTTGGAGGAGATCTCTTTCGTTTTGTCATTTTAGTTAGCTTTCTGTCTCTTGTTAGTTTTAAAGACTTGTTATGCTTCTGCACCTGTGAGCGCTGCTGTACCCAAGAAAACTCTTTGACTGTCCAGAGCCTATCCTTTCAAAGATTGTTTTTTGAATGGTTTCTTTTGGTCTCCATTGTTTAGACCTTGGTTATTTTATTTTCCTACTCATAGTGATATTTGGGACTCTCCACCATGTGTACTTTGGCTTTTTTCTTGAGGTAGCCCTGGAGAAGAAAACATACAGACATACACAGGGAGCAGAGGCACTCAAATGCACAGACAAATCCAACTAACATGTAACCGAGAGGGAAAACGAAAAAGTTAAGAGAAAAGACAGAGGAGGGAAGGCGAATGATAGAAAATTTAAAAAATACATAAAAAAGTCAAAAAGAAGAAAAGAAAAGTAAAAATGAAGAAAAGTGTTGGACAAAGAATGGTTTAAAGCATATAACCGGATTTCCTAGCTACAATTAAGTAGCTGGGTGTATGCAGTGCTTGTTGAAGAGCATAGAGAGTGAGGGAGAAGACAGGGCGGGGATGAGGCAAAATTGGAAATAGAATGAACAGGCAGAAAGGATAAGAAGCTTTTTTCAAAGAGCTAAAGGGTGGTATATGGTCGGATAGGTGAGAGAAGGACGCTGGTGTGCCGAGAGTCACACTGGCCTCTCTGGATGGCAGTCACAGCAAGGATATGGTAGCGTTTGCACAGCTCCTGCAATGAGAAATGAAAACTCGTATCTCCTTCTGCTACTACTGGCTCACGTGGGATATAAGCCTGCTGGTATTGACCAGGCCTCACAATATTCCATATCAGACCCATATTCTGAACACAGATACCTCATAAGGAAAAACATATTCCTGCCTTTATAAAAGAGATTTTAGATGAAAGCTCTGTGGGTGATTGTCAAAAGGCTCTTCCTATGGACCTTGTAGACCCAAGACTTAGATAATAAAGGGGGTTAAGAACACAAGAGTTACAATTGAGCCTGACCCTGAAACAAAGAGCCTATTTTGGGGTTAAGGGCGGAACATAGTTACTACATATATTTTTGCTAATTGGTGAAGCATAGCAGTACCTTCCTCAAGGCCTACATTCCTCAAACACCCTCCCTTACACTGGCACGTGGATGAGGATAGATAAGAATAGTTAAGACATAAACCCAGATGCAAAGACTGACACATTTAGGGCCCCATGATAGTTTCCAGAAACAAACCAATTCAGAAACATTCATCCTCTTGAGAGCCAAACAGAATGACTCCTAGCTTATCTATATACAATTTAACCTATATGTTATCTTGTTTTTCACTAAGAGCATCCTGTTAATTCCTTGGTTGTCAATTCACTATGACTGAGATAATTCTGCAATTGTTATCGCAAGAGGCCTCCCATTGTAGAAATTCCTTTCTCTGACTTCATGTTTTTGCTGAACCTTTAAATAAGGACACCAAAACCGACAGAACAGAGATGGCTGCCTGGTGATTAGAAAGAATCTCGGGGCTCTCTCACTCTCTCTCTCACCAACACCGTCCATCCTTAGGGACCCCTGGACCTGCTGGAGCCGGCCTCCGACACTGGTGTTATCGAGATGAACTATGTAGTCTAATTACTCCTTAGAGAAAGAGATGAAAAGGTCGGTAGGTGTAGAATTTACATCTACAGAATAGACTAAATGTGACTGTTTAAGCAAGCCGGTGACCAGAGTTAATCAGGTCAGTGTTCCAGGGGAAAAAAAAGAAAAAAAAAGGGGGAAAAAAAGGGGAGGGCAGTTCTCAAGCAGGATGGGCATGGTGTGATCTAATGCGTCAGGTGGGAGTTCTGCCTGGGGGTTGTGGGGAGAGTGGCAGTGCTCCAGTCCCTTCTTGAGCCAAGCGCTGCACCTCGCTTTTTTGGTGTGTAAACTCCCTGTGCCGGGGCGCAGTCAAAGTGGGTTGGGCTTTTTAACCCAGGCGAGGCCTAGATTCCAAATCCCAGTCCTCGCACCCCACAGAATTTGCCGTGGACACAACCTCACAGGCGATCCCCTTCGGGCAATTCCAAGCCACTTGCCTAGCCCTGGGGATGGTGCCAGAATCGTTGTTCCCTTCTCCTCCTAGTTGGGTTGGTGAGCATGGGCGGGGGTCTGCCTGCGGGGCGTGCCGGGCCCTCTGGAGAGAGGGAAACCAGGTCCCTCTGTGTCTCGTCACCCGAAACATGAACCCGCGGACAAATTCCCAGTTTTTAAGCTCCTCGCCTTCCCTCTAACGTTCCAGCCAGCCAGGAGTGCGGCGACCCGGTACGTGCGCGGCTCCCCCAGGAGTCCGGCCAACCAGAAGCACAATGGTGCAGTAGGCGCGCAGCTCCTCTAAGCATGCAGCCAGCCAGGAGCACAAAGAAGTGGTCCTCACGCAGCCCCTCTGGGACGAATTGGTGCGCGGAGACCTGGCGTGCAGGGATTTGGCACGCACAGTCCTTCTGTGCCCTGAGCGGAGGTTTTTCTGTTTCCCAGCGACAGGGACCGTGTCTTGAGTGGTTTCAGACTCTTTCTTTTTCCCCTCTCACTCTCCGCAGAGGGGGATCGCCCCTGTCCCTGGAGTCTCCAATCCTAGCCCAGTTTTATCTTCCCCAGTTCGCACTCACGTTAGAAGGCTTTCTCAGTGGATTCTGTGACCTTTTTCTCCCAATCTCTTGGGTTCTGTAAGGTTTCCTATGGCTTCAGATCTTTTCTGTGTGAGATATGGGGGCGAGTGCAATGTATGGAGCTCCCTACTTCTCCGCCATCTTGCCCCCTTTCCTGGGGTTGTTTTTTCTAGCTCTGTGAAGAATACTGGTGTTATTTTGATTCAGTGGATTGCATTGAATATGTACACTGTTTTGGGTAGTACTGACATTTTAACAACATTTGTTCTTCCTATCCAGGAGCATGAAATATTTTTCCTTTTTTTTGTGTGTCTTTTTCAATTTCTTTCATAAGCTTTATATAGTTTTCAGTGTATAGATTTTTCACCTCTTTGGTTAGATTTATTCCTAGGTATTTTATGGTTTTTGGTGCAATTGTAAATGAGATCGATTCCTTGATTTCTCTTTCTGTTGCTTCATTATTGGTGTATAAGAATGCCATCGATTTCTGTACTTTGATTTTATATACTGCGACTTTGCTGAACTTATGGATCAGTTCTAGCAGTTTTTTGGTGGAATCTTTTGGGTTTTCCATATAGAGTGTCATGTCACCTGTGAAGAGTGAAAGTTTGACCTCCTCCTGGCTGATTTGGATGCCTTTTATTTCTTTGTGTTGTCTGATTACTCAGGCTAAGGCTTCCAATACTATGTTGAATAACAGTGGTGAGAGTGGACATCCTGTCTTCTTCCTGACCTTAAGGGAAAAGCTCTCAGTTTTCCCCATTGAGGATGATATTAGCGTTGAATCTTTCATATAAGGTTTTTATGATCTCGAGGTATGATCCTTTTATCCCTACTTTCTTGAGGGTTTTTATCAAGAAAGGATGCTGTATTTGTCAAATGCTTTCTCTGCATCTATTGAGAAGGTCATGTGGTTTTTGTCGTTTCTTTTATTGATGTGATAAACCACATTGATTGTTTTGTGGATATTGAACCAGCCCTGCATCCCAGGTATAAATCTCACTTGGTAGTGGTGAATGATTTTTTTAATGTATTTTTGGATCTGGATGGCTAATATCTTGTTGAGGATTTTTGCATCCATGTTCATCAGGGAAATTGGTGTATAGTTTTCCTTTATAGTGGGGTCTTTGTCTGGTTTTGGAATCAAGGTAATGCTGGCTTCATGGAAAGAGTCTGGAAGTTTTCCTTCTATTTCTATTTTTTGGAACAGCTTCAAGAGAATAGGCTTTAACTCTTCTTTAAATGTTTGGTAGAATTCACCTGTAAAGTCATCTGGCCCTATACTCTTGTTTTTTGGGAGATTTTTGATTACTAATTTACTTAACTGGTTATGGATATGTTCCAATTCTCTATTTCTTCCTGTTTCAATTTTGGTAGTTTATATGTTTCTAGGAATTTGTCCATTTCTTCCAGATAGCCCATTTTATTGACATATAATTGTTCATAATATTCTCTTATTATTGTTTGTATTTCTGTTGTGTTGATTTGATCTCTTTCATTCATGATTTTATTTATTTGGGTCCTTTGCTTTTTCTTTTTGATCAAACTGGCTGCTAGGAGTTTATCAATTTTGTTAATTCTTTCAAAGAACCAGCTTCTGGTTTCATTAATCTGTTCTACTGTGGGTTTTTTTGTTTTGTTTTGTTTTTTTGTTTTTTTGTTTTTTGTTTTTGTTTTTGATAGCACTGATTTCTGCTCTAATCTTTAGGGTTTCCTGTCTTCTGCTGGTTTTGGGTTTTATTTGCTATTCTTTTTCCAGGCCTTTAAGGTGTAAGGTTAGGTTGTGTATCTGAGACCTTTCTTCCTTCTTTAGGGAGCCCTGGATTGCTATATACTTCCCTCTTATTACCACCTTGCTGTGTCCCAAAGGTTTTGGGCTGAGGTGTTATCATTTTCATTGGCTTCCATTTACTTTTTAATTTCCTCTTTAATCTTAGTTAGCCCATTCATTCTTTAGTAGGATGTTCTTTAGTCTCCAAGTATTTGTTATCTTTCTAAATTTTTTCTTGTGGTTGATTTAGAGTCACAGTGTTGTGGTCTGAAAACATACACAGTATGATCTCAATCTTTTTGTACTTTTTGAGGGCTGATTTGTGTCCCACTATATGATCTATTCTGGAGAATGTTCCATGTGTACTGGAGAAGAATGTGTATTCTGCTGCTTTAGGATGAAATGTTCTGATTATATGTTAGGCCCATCTGGTCCAGTGTGTCATTCAAAGCCACTGTTTCCTTGTTGATGTTCTGTTTAGATGGTCTATCCATTGCTGTAAGTCAGGTGTTGAATAATTATGGTATTATTATCAGTGATTTTCTTTGTGATTAATTGATTTCTATATTTGAGAACTGCCACTGTAATACCTAAATCTAACTGATTCCATTTCAGATTAAACCTCCATCTTGAGAGTGAACTAGGCCCGAACCTAGTCCCATGTTCTGCCCTTAGTTACTTCCCTAGCAATGGCAACAGCCAATCAGTTTAAAACAGGTGCCTATATCCTAAGACGTTCTGGTTGGCAGTTTGCAGTCAGGCCAAATGGGCCAAACCAGTTGGGTGCTGACAAGACAGCCTGTACCTATCAGGAGGCTGCCAGGAGGCTGCCAAGCTGGAACGCCCCAAATTCCATTGTAAGCACAATAAAAAGCCCTGCAATCACGAGTTCGGGGCTCCGTATTATCACTGCTGCATCGGGGTGCATTGGAGTCCCTGCTCGAGCTTGTAATAAAGACCCTTTTGTACTTGCATCGGTGTCGGCTCCTTGGGGGTCTCAGGGGACTCACGAATCGGGCTTAACACCACATTTGGAGTATAAATGTTTACAATTGTTAGGTCTTCTTGGTGGATAGACTCCTTAATTATGATATAATGCCCTTCTTCATCTCTTGTGACAGTCTTTATTTTAAAGTCTAGATTGTCTGATATAAGTATGGCTACTCCAGCTTTCTTTTGTCAACCATTAGCATGATAGATGGTTCTCCATCTCCTTACTTTCAGTCTGAAGGTGTCTTTAGGTCTAAAGTGGGTCTCTTGTAAACAGCATATAAATAGATCTTATTTTATTATCCATTCTGTTACCCTGTGTCTTTTGATTGGAGCATTTAGTCTGTTGACGTTTAGAGTGAGTACTGAAAGATGTGAATTTATCACCATTATGTTTCTTGTAGAGTTTGAGTTTCTGGTGGTGTTCTCTTGTCCTTTCTAGTCTTTGTTGCTTTTGGTCTTTTTTTTTTTTTTTTCCTGACTCCCTGAAAGAGTCTCCCTTAAAATTTCTTGCAGGGCTAGTTTAGTGGTCACAAACTCCTTTAATTTTTTTTGTCTGGGAAACTTTTTATCTCTTGTTCTATTTTGAATGACAGCCTTGCTGGATAAAGACTTCTTCACTGCATATTTTTGTGATTCAGCACATTAAATATATCCTACCACTCCTTTCTGGCCTGCCAAGTTTCTGTGGAAAGTTCTGTTGCAAACCTGATCTGTCTTCCCTTGTAGGTTAAGGACTTTTTTTCCCTTGCTTCTTTCATGATTCTTTCCTTGCCTGAGTATTTTGTAAATTTGGCTATGATATGCCTTGTTGATGGTCGGTTTTTGTTGAATTTAGTGGGGGTCCTTTGTGCTTCCTGGATTTTGATGTCTGTGTCTTTCCCCAGGCTAGGAAAGTTTTCTGCTGTGATTTGCTCCCATAACCCTTCTACCCCTTTTTCTCTCTCTTCATCTTCTGGGACTCCTATGATTCTGATGTTGTTCCTTTTTAATCAGTCACTGATTTCTCTAATTCTTAAATTGTGCTCTTTTGCTTTAATCTCCCTCTTTTTTTCTGCTTCATTATTCTCCATAAGCTTGTCCTCTATATCACTGACTTGTCTGTCCTGCCTCATCCATCCTTGCTACCGTGGCATTCATTTGAGATTGTTGGTCAGTTATAGCATTTTTTTTACTTCATTCTGACTAGCTTTTATTTCTTTTATCTCCCAGAAAAGGATTTTTATCTGTTTTCGGCCCCAGCTAGTATTCTTATTATCTATAAATAAATACAGATATTTAAATGATTCTAAATTCTGGTTCAGACATCTTGCTTGTATCTGTGTTGATGAAGTCCCTGGCTGTCGTTTCTTCCTGCTATTTCTTTTGGGGTGAATTCCTTTGTTTTGTCATTTTGAAGGAAGAAAAGGAATTAGTAAGGTAAAAAAACATTAAAATTAAAAGAATAAAAGCAACACACCCACAGAAAAAAATCAAATAAATGATGCGAGATCCTAGGTGTGTTTTGGTCTGGTTGTTGAAAGCAGTTTGATAGATGAGAGAAAAAAGGGAAAAAAGAAAAAGAAGAAAAAGGGAAAAAAAGGAAAACCTTTGAAAATTTAAAAAAATGAATACAATAAAATAGAATAAAATGAAATGATGGAAGCAAAATAGAATATGAAAAATTTACAAGAAAAGTAAAAAAATATAGTATAAAAATTTAAAGAAAAAAAATTTTTTAATATTTTTATTTATTTCTAGGAGAGAGAGACAGCGTGAGCAGGGGAGGGTCAGAGAGAGAGGGAGATACAGACTCTGAAATAGGCTCCAGGCTCTGAGCTGGCAGTCAGCACAGAGCCCGACGCGGGGCTCGAACCCACGAACCGCGAGATCATGACCTAAGTGAAAGTCGGACGCTTAACCGACTAAGCCACCCAGGCGCCCCAAGAAAAATATTTTTAATAAAAATAAATGTTTTCTCTTTCTTTTTTTTAAATGTTTTTTTATTTATTTCTAGGAGGGAGAGAGAGAGAGACAGCGTAAGCGAGGGAGAGTCAGAGAGAGAGGGAGATACAGACTCTGAAATAGGCTCCAGGCTCTGAGCTGGCAGTCAGCACAGAGCCCGACGCGGGGCTCGAACCCACGAACCGCGAGATCATGACCTAAGCGAAAGTCGGACGCCTAACCGACTAAGCCACCCAGGTGCCCCTGTTTTCTCTTTCTATATTCAAGAAAAATAAAAGAAACAAGGAAGAAAAACAATTGAATAGTTTGACCAGCGAACAGACTGAAATACGATTGAAATCACATCGTTTTCCCCTAGAAGTCAAACTATGAAGCACTTTCTGATCTGTAAACTAATCAGGTGGAGAGACTTGTGTTCCTGAAGAGTGAGGTTGGACCAGTTGTGTGGGGCTTAGTGTAATGGCTCCATTGTCCACTAGAGGGCGCTGCTTAGCTTACTGGGGTAGATTGTTGTGGTGCTTGTAGGTGTGTATGGGCATGCGCGGGAGGGGTGGAAAATGGACTCCCCCAGCTACTGTCTCTATATCGTGACTCTGTTCTCCCCAATCAGCAATCGGAACCATTCTTTGTCTCCAACTTCCAACCATTTCCTGCTTTTACACCTAATCAAGCTGTCAGGTTGCCAGGCGGCACCTCCCTCCTGAGTTTTATCTCAGATGCAGCTGTGTTTCTGGACCCCTCACCTCTGAGAGACTGCAGCTTTGACTCGCTCAGACCTTCTGGGGAGGGTCTTACTGAGCAATAGCCAGGTGCCAGCCGTACCCAGGAACATTCGCAGGACTGTGCTGCCGCATATGTCCAGATACTGTGGCTGGGCACCAGGCCGCCCCAGGAAACGTTTACATGATCATGTAGCAACAGTGTTTCAGGGATTGTGGAAAAGCACAACACACATCTGGCACCAGGCTTCCCCCTTAACATCCTTGTTCCAGCACCAGTGAATGTTCTCCAGGGTTTGCTGGGAGCTTTGCCTGTGGAATGGCCACACAGCCTCTACCAAATGTCCTCCCAGCAGGGGAACCACCTCTCCCCATGTGGCCTGAGTACAATGAGGACTTCACTCTCTGCTCTGGGGGATTTGTCTTTCCCATCGGAGCACTGCCAGGTATGAGCTGTGAAGTTTCAGACTTTGCGATCTCCCTGTTTATAGACTCTGAATTGAATTTAAACCCTCTCCTTTCTCCCTTTTTAGTTCAGGCCCTGCAGCTGTTTCCACTTTTCCACTTTCTCTCCAGCTGCTTTTGGGGGGCTGCTTTCCCGTGCTCTCCCCTCATCTCTATCCTCTCTCTGCAAGCAAAAACAGCTCCCTGCCCTCCCAGGCTTCTCTCTCCCCCAGTTCACCTCTCTGCGCCATGTACCTTCAGAGTTCTGGGGTTCAGATTGTGCAGATTGTTGTACTAAACCTCAAATCAGTTTTCTAGGTGTGCAAGATGGTTTAGTGTTGATCTGCATTTCATGGACATGAGAGGCAAAAAAAAGCCTTCCATATTGTTCTGCTATCTTGGTTCTTCCCCCTAAAAATTATTTATGTATTGGTGAAGAAATGGATTATATTTTATCGGCAGGCCTATGAGATATTATCATTCATAGTTTCAAATAGAAAGTACTTTGTAAAATATAAGAGTGACATATGTCCATGTTCATCAGAATGAAAACTTTATGTTGATTCTATGAACATGAAAAAATGCATAGGGACTCTTGGTTGGCTCGGTCAGTAGAGTGTGTGACTCTTGATCTCGAGGTTGTGAGTTCGTGCCCGAGGTTAAGCGTAGAGATTACTTTAAAAAGGTAGCATACATAGCAACACCAGGGGTGTCACCACATCCACTGCAGGTGTGTGGACTGGCATGAGTGCCCAGGTGAAAGGTGTGCTCTTCTAGCTGGACGTTCCCTCAGAAAAGCAACCATCCCCTCATCCCATCATGGTGGATGAAATGGATTTCACTCCTGGAGATGCTAGTGCTTCCAGCACTTTCCTAATGCAGTGTTCAACGCTGTGGGAAAATAGCTTCCTGGTGCTAAGAGGACAACTATACAAACTAGCGGAGATGTTAACTTCCCAAACTGGAAAGTGGTTCCACCAAGGTGAACCTTGTTGGGATTGACATTTTGACAGGCAGAAATATGAAGACACTTATCCTTCTACTCCAACATGGATATTACAAATATCAGGAGACTTGATTATGAAACACGCTTTTTAAAAAAAAAATATTTTATTTATTTTTGAGAGAGAGATAGAGACAGCATGAGCAGGGGAGGATCAGAGAGAGAGGGAGACACAGAATCTGAAACAGGCTCCAGGTTCTGAGCTGGCTGTCAGCACAGAGACCAATGCGGGGCTCAAACCCACCAACCGTGAGATCATGACCTGAGCCGAAGTCGGACACTCAACCGACTGAGCCACCCAGGAGCCCCGAAACACGCTTTAAAAAAAAAAACGCACACAGGGGCTCAGTCCGTTGAGCCCAACTCTTGATATCAGCTCAGGTCATGATCTCACGGTTTGTGAATTTGAGTTTTGCGTTGGACTCTCTGCTGACAGCGAGGAGCCTGCTGCCGGGAGCCGCACCGGCCTCTCTGGATGGCAGTCACAGCAAGGAAATGGCAGTGTTTGCAGCTCCTGCCATGAGAAACGAAAACTGGTATCTCCTTCTGCTACTACTGGTTCATGTTGGAAATGAGGCTGCTGGTATTGACCAGACCTCACAATATTCCATATCAGACCAATATTGCAAACACAGATACCTCATAAGGAAAAGCATATTCCTGCCTTTACAAAAGAAATTTTAGATGAAAGTTCTGTGGATGATTGTAAAAAGCCTCTTCCTATGGACCTTGCATAACAAAGACAATTGAGTCTGGCCCTGAGACTAAAAGCCTAATTTAGAGTTAGGGGCAAATATCCACCCCCACCCATTTGTTTCTGCTTAGAGCATTTTCTGGCCTTGTATATGCTGATTGCTCCCTGTGAAGGAACCTATTGAGGAACTTATTCTTTTGTGATTATGAGAGCAGAGCTGTTCCCTGAAAGACCTGTTTTTCTTGATACTTCCACTTTAAACAAACAAGCTGTTGACCCCTGCCCACAGAGAAGTAACTTCACCCTTTTTATGCTGAAAACTTTGTCTGGTATGCTAAAGATGCCTTCCTTCCCCATAGGATAGGCATCTAAATCCCCTATCTCAATCGCTATTGTAAACGTTATGCATGAGTCTTCTACATATCTATGTTCTGGGAAATTTCTTACGTATCAAAGAAGTTTGTTATCAGAAACCATTGTCTAAGGCAAATGCCACTTCTGTGCCATCTCCCAACCACTTAATGATAAAATAAAGTTGAGCCTCAGTCAGATCAGAGATGCCTGCCTGGTGATCAGAAAGAATCTCCGGGGCTCTCTCATTCTCTCTCGCTGACACCGTCCATCCTTCAGGGACCCCTGGACCTGCTGGAGCCGGCCTCCGACAGCCTGCTTAGGATTCTCCCTCTCCACCTCTCTCTGCCCCTCCCCTGCTCACTCTCAAAATAAATAAATAAAACATTTTTTAAAACCCACACACATTAGAAAGAAAAAATGGTGCCTTTAGAATGGCAAAACCTGGCAAACAGCGCCTGATCAAAGTTAACATTACCAGTAATTTGGACAAATTGACATCATTTGCCTCCCGAGGTGATCTTGGAGACCTATCATTTATGTAATATTCTTGCCAATAAACGCATTACGTGAATCACGAAGCAACAATCAGACAAACCCAAACGCAGGGAAGTTCTGCACCAACAATGGGCCTGTACTCTTCAAAAATGTCTAAGTCCCCCAAAAAACAGAATGAGGATTGTTTACCAATTAGACTCAATAGACATGGCAGCTGAAGAAATGATCCTCAATTGGATCTTAGAGCCAGGAAAGAAATTGCTCTAAAAGCCAGTATTTGCCAGTTTTGTAGACAAAGATGAATTTGAGCAGTGTTTGTGCAAAGAGGCAATATTAGAAAAAAGAGGTTCAGGCCCCAGTGTTCTACTTGTAAGGAACTCATCATCACTTTTAAGAACAACTGTAGACAAATGTGAACAAAGGCACTCAGAAACACATTTGCTTCTCGCTTCTACCTACTTGTGACATAGGCAGAGGAAGATGACTCAAACTGCACTGGAGAAAACAAACAGTTATAAGTGGAAGCAAGCTCAGTCTCAGAAATGCTTCTCAAAAGTAGCTACTTCTTGTTTGTGAGAAAACAGATATGAACATCAGCTTTAGCTGAGCGAAAAAGCTAAGAAACACATTGTTAACTGATTTTTTTTTAAATCGGAGTTAGAGCCAGTTCAGAGGAATCTAGATAGCAATTTTTATTTTGGTATTTGAAAATGTTTTAATTGAATGTTTTATTTCAAGATAATTATAGGGGCGCTTGGGTGGCTTAGTCGGTTAAGCGTCCGACTTTCGCTTAGGTCATGATCTCGCGGTTCGTGGGTTCGAGCCCCACGTCGGGCTCTGTGCTGACTGCCAGCTCAGAGCCCGGAGCCTATTTCGGAGTCTGTGTCTCCCTCTCTCTCTGACCCTCCCCGTTCACGCTGTCTCTCTCTCTCTCCTAGAAATAAATAAAAATATTTAAAAAAAAAAGATAATTATAGATTCACTTGCAGTTGTAAGAAATAACACAGAGAGGTCTGGTGTATCCTTTACTCAGTTTCCTTCCATGGTAACTATACAATACAATAATAGAGCACCATGTCATGGTCACTGAAGAACCAAACCAGCGCCATGACAGGCTTCAGAAGGCCCCAGAGATTAGAAGACCCAAGTCTCAGGCCTGACTCAGCAGGCTTGAGCCACCGCCCTTCCCTGTGTCCGAACCAATCACTGGAGTTTGGGAGGTACCGGACGGGACGTTCTGGCCACTATTCTGGCCCGCCTTGCTCTAAACTCACCAATCCCTCTGCGGCGTAACCTCTGCCGTCACCTTGTCCTATCGCGTTGTAGTCCCTATCCATCACCCCTTTCCCGCCCTAGAGTTAATAAAAACCCTACTCCTCCTTTGTTCGGGGCTCTCAGCACGGATCCATTGCATTGGTGAGGTGTGGGAGCCCGAGCTTAAGCCCGAATAAACGCCCTTTGTTCTTGCATACTTGATTTGGACTCTTTGGTGGTCTTGGGATTTTTGGGGAGATAGCAATCTGGGCATAGCAGTCACGATATTGGCATTGCTAGATAGAGTTCATCCACTACAAGAATCTCTCCAGTTGCCCTTTTATAGCTACACCCACCTTCCTGTCTCCCTATCCCATTCCTGGCAACCATAGATCTGTTCTCCATTTCTATAGTTTTGTCATTTTGAGAATGTTGTATAAATAGAATCATATAGTATGTAACCTTTGGGATTTTTTTTCCCCCTGACTCATAATAATTCCCTGGAGATTCATGTAAATTGTTGAGCATATCAAAAGGTCATTCTTTTTTTTTAATTCATGTTTATTTATTGAAAGTATGTATGTACTAGACTTTGTTTATTTAACCAAACATTGAAGGACAGGAGGGTTGTTTCCAGTTTGGGGCAGTTATGAATTGAGCTGTCTGAACATTTGCATCTAGGTTTTTCTGCTAATGTCAAATTTCACTTCTTTGTGATAAGTGCCCAATATTGCAATCACTGGGGCTTTCACTGTTTGCGTGTTTAATGTTATAAGAAGATGTCAACCTGTTTTCCAATGTGACTCTACCATTTTACATTCTCACCAACAATGTATGAGTGATCCAGTTTCTCTGCATTTGGTGTTATCACTAGTTTTTATTTTAGTCCTTTTGTGTGTGTGTGTCTGTGTATGTCCAATTGCTCCAGCATCATTTGTTGAAATAATTATCCCCTTTCTTCAGAGAATTGCTTTTGTGCCTTTGTAAAAAATTAGTTGGGCATATGTGTGTGGGTCTTTTTCTGGATTCTCTCCTCTGTTCCTTTGATCTCTGTGTCCATCCGTCTCATATACCACACTGTTTTGATTACCATAGCAAGCCTTGACATTGAGTAGATGATTCCTCCTACTTTATTCTTATTTTTCAAAATTATTTTAGCTATTTTAGGTACTGTATCTTTCCATACACATTTAAAAATAAATTTGTCTATAAAACACTTGCTGGGAATTTTGACAGGAATTGCATTAAACCTATTTTAATATGTTGAATTTTCCATTTCTGAACATAGTACATCTCTGCACTTATTTAGGTCTTCTTTAATTTCTTTTGTCAGTACTTTAAAATTTTCAGGATATATCCTGTGCATGATTTGCTAGAGCTATATCTAAGTATCATGTTTTCTTTGGGATGATTGTAAGTGGTACTGTATTTTTTATTTCCGTTTCTACTGAAATTTCTATATCCCAACACTGGTATATAGAACTTAACTCACTTAACTCACTTATTAGTTTTCGGAGTTTGTTTCTTGTTTTTTTGTCTTTTATTTTTAGATTGTTTGAGATTTTCTACATAGACAATCATGTCACTGCAAATAGCAACGGGTTTATTTCTTCTTTCCAATCTATATATGCTCTTATTTCTTTTTCTTGCTTTTCTGCACTGGCTAGGAATTCCAGAACTGCAATAATTGGCAGTTGTGAGAGCAGGTGTCTTTATCTTGTTCCTGGTCTTGAAGGGAAAGTGTTAGTCTTCTACCGTTAAGTAAGATGCTAGCTGTAGGCTTTTTACAGATGTTCTTTATCAAGTTGAGGAAGTTCTTTATTCCTACTTTTTCTCAGAGTTTTATCATGAGTGGGTGTTGTATTTTGTCAAATGCTTTTTTATGTATGTTGTTATAATAATTTTTTTTTAAAGCTGATTGATATGGTGGATCACACTGAGTGATTTGTGAATGTTGAAACAACCTTTCACACTCAGGATAAATCACACTTGGTTTTGATGCACAATTATTTTTTACACTGTTGGATTCAATTTGCTAATATTTTGTTGAGAATTTATATTCTTGTGAACGATACTGGTTTGTAGTTTTCTTGTGATGTCTTTGGTTTTTATCTCAGGGTACTACCAGCTTCATAAAATGAATTGGTAAGTATTCCTTCCTCTTTGATTTTCTGGAAAAGGTTGTGTAAAATTGGTCCCATTTAGAAAAATTGGTAGGATAAAAAAAATAAAAATAAATAAAAATAAAATAAATAAAATAAATAAAAAAAGAAAAATTGGTAGGATTCTTCAGTAAAACCATCTGCATCTGGATGTTTCTACTTCAAGGATTTCTTCTTCTTCTTCTTCTTTTTAATGTTTTTTTATTTATTTCTGAGAGAGAGACAACGTGAGCAGGGGAGGGTCAGAGAGAGAGGGAGACACGGAATCCGAAACAAGCTCCAGGCTCTGAGCTAGCTGTCAGCACAGAGACCGACACGGGGCTCTAACCTACGAACCGTGAGATCATGACCTGAGTCGAAGTCAGCGGCTTAACCTACTGGGCCACCCAGGTGCCCCTACTTCAGGGATTTCTAAATTACAAATTTTATTTCTTTAGTGGTTATAGGACTATTTGACTTATCTGTTTCACCTTGGTTAAGTGTTGGCAGTTTGTATCTCTAAAGGAATCAGTCCGTTTCTTCCAAGTAGTTGAATTTAGGAGCATAAGGTTTGCTTTTAGTATTTAATTTCTGTTACTGGTGATTGGTGTCTTCTCTCTTTTTGTCTTTGTCAGTCTTGTTAGAGGTTTTATCCTAAAAATGTTTTTTCAAACAATTAGCCTTTGTTTCATTGATTTTCCTCTGTTTTTATTTTTTCAATTGATTTCTGCTTTTATCTTGATTAGTTTCCTTTCTTTGGGTTGCTCCAGGTTTATTCTGCTCTTCTTAAATTATTGTTTTGAGACTTTATTTTTTCTACTATAAGCCTCTAGTATTATGAAGTTCCCTGTCATTTCTGTTTTAGCTGAACCCTCCATATTTTAATATGTTCTATTTTCAGTTTATATATATATATATATAATTATATATGTATATACATATATACATATATATATTTAAATTTTTCCTTTGAGATTTCTTTTTTGATACATGGATTATTTAAGAGTGTTTTGTTTACTTTCCAAGTGTTTTGTGAGTTTCCTGTTATCTTTTTGCTTTTGATTTCTGGTGTGATTCCATAATGAACAGAGAACATATTTGTCCTGGTTTCAGTTCTTTTAAACTTGTTGAGGTTTGTCCTATGGCCCAAAATATGGTTTATCTTGATGAATGTACCAAGTCTGCTTACAAAGAATGTGCATTTTGCTATTGTTATGTGGAGGGTTCTACCTTTATACATTCAACCTACTGGTGTCTTTGTGTATGAAGTGTTTCTTATAGACAACAATAGTTGGTGATTCGCTATGTTATCACATGTTTTCTGTGTTTCTTATTCTGTTATTTTTCTTTTCTTGGCTTCTCATGGATAATTTGAACATTTTTAAGGCTTCCATCTTGATTTATTTATAGTGGTTCTGAGTATATGGCTCTGTATAGCTTTCTTAGTGGTTACTCCAAGTATAGTTTTCTTCTAGTACTTGAAAAGCTTTGAGTCATTTTCACCTTGTATTTTAGTTTCCCATGAGAAATTTGCTGTCATTTGAATTGGTGTTCATTCATAAATAATGCATTATTTCCCTCTGGCTGCTTTTAAGATTTTTTTCCTTTGTCTTTAGCTTTCACAAATTTAATTATGATGTGTATTGGCATAGGTTTATTTGGGTTTATCCTAGTTGGAACATGTTGAATCTGTAGGTTAATGTCTTTTAGTGACTTTGAGAGATTTTCAGTTGTTATTTTTTCAAATACATTGCAGTCTCTCTCTGCCTCCTCTCTTCCTGGGACTCCAACAGTATGATCTTATGCTTTTTGTTATTGTCCTATAGGTGCCCTTCCTCCCCTTGCCCCCAATGCATTCTCCCTATCATTATGATTGGGTAAATTCAGGGTGCCTGGGTGGCTCACTCTGTTATGCACCCAAGTTCAGCTCAGGTCATGTTCTCGCAGTTCGTGGGTTCAAGCTCCCATGTTGGGCTCTGTGCTGACAGCTCAGAGCCTGGAGCCTGCTTTGGATTCTGTGTCTCCCTCTCTCTCTGTCCCTCTCCCGCCCATGCTCTGCCTCTCTCTCTCTCTCTCTCAAAAAAAAAAGAATAAACTTAAAAAGAAAGATTAGGTAAATTCTAGTGATCTATACTCAGCCCCTACAGTAATCTTTTTTCCAGTTATTATCTTTTTCAGTTCTGTAATTTTCATTTTGGTCTTTAAAACAAACAAAACACCTTCAAATGATGCCTGGAAGGCTCAGTGGGTTAAGCATCAGACTCTTGATTTCGGCTCATGATTTGTGGGATCAAGCTCTGCACTGGCTCCACTCATGTACTTGCAGCTCTCTTTCTCAAAATAAATAAATACACATTTTTTAAAAAACCTTTATTTCTTTGCTGTGATGTTTGCTTTTTCTTTTGTTTCAAGAGAATTCACTTTTTTTTTCAGAGGGGAGGGGCAGAGAGAGAGGAGAGAGAGAATCCCAAGCAAGCTCCACACTATCCACGTGGAACCCAACTAAGGTCTCAAACCCATGAACCATGAGATCATGACCTGAGCCAAAACCAAGAGTCAGACTCTTAATCTACTGAGGCACCCAAGTAACACCATCAAGAGAATTCATTAGGGGCGCCTGGGTGGCTCAATCAGTTAAGCCTCCAACTTCAGTTCAGGTCATGATCTCACAGTTCGTGGGTTCAAGTCCTGTGATAGGCTCTGTGCCTACAGCTCGGCACCTGCTTTGGATTCTGTGTCTCCTTCTCTCTCTGCCCCTCCCCTGATCAAGCTGTGTCTCTCAAAAATAAATAAATGTTAAAAATTTTTTTAAAAAGGATTCATTATTGCATTTTTTAATGATGGCTAACTTTAAAATCCTTGTCAGATAATTCTGATACCTGCTTTGTCTCAATGTTGGAATCTGAATATTGTGTTTTCTTATTTATGTTGTGATTTGCTTGGTTCTTGGTATGATGGCTGATTTTCAATCGTCTCTTGGATGTTTTGGTAAGATGCTGGATTCTGTTTAATTGTTGTTGTTTTTTAATCAGAGAGTCTCTCTGTTTACATGTAGCACATGGGCTGGGAAAGTGTTATATTCTGCTTCCTACTGGACCTAGACATCCACCCTGGCAAAAGTGGGGCACTGGCTTGTTGCAGAGAGATGGGGTGGAAGTTCAGTTCTCCCTCAACCTCACTGACACAGAACTGTGACACCAACTCACACTGAGTGGGAGTTTAAGCTTAGCTCCCCACTGGGCTTTACAGCTACCAGGAAGTAGGGGAAAGTGAGCAGACCCATACCACCTTATTGCCACAGGGTGAATGTGGAAGCTCAGCCCCGACTGCACCTTGATAGCACTTAGGAAGGTGATACAGGAGTGCTGACCAGCCCAGCTGTGTACTACCTCATTCAGTCTCACCACGGTGTGTGCAGGTGCAGCTCCCACCTGGGTCTCCCTGACATCCAGAATGGAAGAAAGGTGGAGGGATGACTAAGGCCAACTTGCAGTGCCTTGTCAGGTTGCATCAAAGCCAGGTGTGGGTGGAGGCTGAGCTCACTGCTGGACCTGGCTGACGCCACCTTCTGGGGGCATCAGAATGCTGCCTGCTTCTGTCAGGCAGGGAATGGAATATTAACTTCTTGGTCAGACTCACCAAGGCTACTGGCAGAAAAATCCAAGTGTGCCTCTTACTTCCAGGAGTGAGGTGGTTAGTGGAAGATCAATCCTTTTACTCACCACTCCCCACCGGAACATGTTTCCACGCATACTACCAGGACAGGGAATGGTTTTTAAATTGGTGTTTGGCTAGATTAGGGCAAGTATTGCCAAAGTTTTCTGTTGTTATACCAACTTGGGGGGGGGGTGTGTCTTTGGCTAGAGAGAACAGGCTTTTCTTGAAGTTTTTATGTCTGTGCCTGTTTGTGGTTCTGGTTTGCGAGTCTCTGCAATACTCTGTCCAGAATATGAGGGAGGTAAGAAAGAAACCCAGGGGATTCATCATGATGTGGCTCAAGTCTCTAGAAAGTCTGTATCTTTCTACTCTTCAGAGTTGTCTTATGCTTGTTTGTTGTGCTATGTCCAGGGATTTTTAGTTGTAAGGAGAAGCAGGGAGAGCGGGACAACTCCATCTTGATAGAACTGGAAAGCTCTATTGTTGTTTTGAAAGAAGATAGCATTAGTGCAAACAACTTCAGTCCCAGAAACCCATCTCCAGAGTAACTTCTTACTGGCTGGGCAAATGATCTGTGAGGTACATAGCATTACATGAGCAAAATCTGAAAATACACATTCCTGTCAACTACATTGATCTCAGCAATGTACGTGAAAACAAGCTCAGAGTCACACATTACTCTAAAAAGGAAACTCTTACTTTGAGTTAGAACAAACAAGATAAATCCATGCAGTATTTGTGAAAACTAGCTCCAAGTCACACAGTATTCTCAAAAGTTTTTATTGAAAGTTAAAACAGGTTAAAGCACATCCAACCAGTATTTGTGCAAACAAGTCCAAATTAAAATTACTCGAAACAGGTTTTAGTATCTGGATATTGAACCTAGACCTCATAACTGGACCTGTATCTTGGGCATCATCCTGATTCTTATGGATCTTGGACCTGTATTTGAACCTTTCCTTGTCATGGGCTTGGATCTTGGATCAGCATCTCTAATCTTGGCAATGAACCTTAGACCCAGACCTCTGATCTGGACCTTGTTCTGAACTTGAATATGGACTTTGGATCTGTACCTTGAACTTGAGCATGGATTTTGGACTGGACCTTGGACTTTAACCTCTAAACTTGGAGTTGATCTCAGACTTGGACATCATACCAGGACTGTCACATGACTATAGGTATGGACATTGTATAAGAACTTCTGACTTGAACGTCAGTCTTGAATCTAGACTTTGGACTTTGCTCTTGAACTTTGGTAATAGAATTTTGACTTTGTTCCTGGACCTCAGTCTTGGGGACATACTCCTAAGATCTATGCCCCAAACCTGGATCTGAATCTCAAATGTAAACTTTATACCTTGGAGTTGGACCTAGGTCCTGTACCTTTGACGTGAACCAGAACTTGGACAATGAAACTTTAGCCTGGACCTCCAAACTTTGATATAGAACATAATGGGTGTGGATGTTGTATCTGGACTTTGAACCTCTGTAATGGATTCTGACCTTGGATCAGTCACTGAGACCTGGACCTGAAATTTATACTTGAAACATAGACCTAGTCCTCAGACCTAGACCTTGGTCTTGGACCAAGATCTTGAAGATAAATACTAGACAAGGACTTGGACCTTAGATCAGACCTTGTACCAGACTTCAACCTTTGAACTGGACCCTGAATCTTAGTCCTTGGTATAGCCCTTAGATATGAATTTGGTCCTTAGACCAGACATAGATCTCAATTTTGGCTTGAGGTTTGGCTTTGGATATTTCCACAACCTAGAACCATAGATTTTGTACTTGGTCATGGACCTGGATTTTGGATTTGAATCTTGGACCATGACATTTGACATTGATCTTGAAGCTCAGACCTGGATGGACTTGGACATGATTTTTGACCTTGGAACTTGGACCTGATACTCAATCCTGGATCAAGGTTGTGGACCTGAACCTTGGACCTGGATCTTAGACCTGAACATTGACCGGGTCCTAGATGTTGAAACTGGATTCTGATGTGGATATGAACTGGATTTGGGAACTGGATTAAGACCTCCACTGAAACTGTATCTGGGACCTTGGGCCTGGACTTCCAAACTTGGGATGAATTTCAGATGTGGAATGCAAACTTGTACTTGGCACTAACTAATCCAAGATGCTGATTTTGTACCTGAAATTTTATCGTAAATTTTTTTTCTAATTCCTGGACTGCTCTTAGATGTGGAGCTTGAAACTGGATTTGGATCTTACACTTAGACATTAATCTAAACCTAGACCAGGACTTGGACCTTGTGCTTGACCTTCTATGCTGGAGGCCAAGCCGGCTCCAGCAGGACCAGAGGTCCCTGAAGCCTGATGGTGTCGGCGAGAGAGAGTGAGAGAGCCCTGAGATTCTTTCTGATCACCAGGCAGGCATCTCTGTCCTGTCGGTTTTGGTGTCTTTATTTATATGTTAAATGATAACATGACATCAGAAAAAGGAATTTTTACAATGGATAACTCTTTGTGATAAGATGCTTTGGAAAGTGTACAGAAGCAGGTTTTACAGAAATATTCCTGCAGAACTATTCCAATTATAGTGAGGTTAAGTAAATCTTATAACTAAAGAATTAGCAGGGTGTTCTTAGTAAAAGACAGGATACATATTTGTTCTAAGTTAATAACGCTAAGGTTAGGTGATAGGTTAAGTGTATAGATGGGCTAAGAGTCATTCTGTCTGGCTCTCAAATGAATGTTTTTGAGTTGGTTCATAAGTTGTTTGTGGAAACCTATTTGATGCTGAATGTGTGAACACCATGGAGGCCCTAAATGTGTCAGCCTTTTGTTTGCGGGTAATGTTTTAGCTACTCTTATCTATCCTCATCCCAGCCACCTGTAAGGGAGGGTGTTTGCAGAAAGTAGGCCTTGGGGAAGGAACTGCCATACATCACCAATTAGGAGAAGGTGTAAGTATTAACTTAAGTTCTGCCTTTATCTGTACCTTAACTCTAAATTGGGCTCTTTGTCTCGGGGCCAGGCTTAATTGTAACTCTTGTGTTCTTAAGCCCCTAAGTCTTGGATCTGCAAGGCCCTTAGGAAGAGGCTTTTGACAATCATCCATAGAGCTTTCATCTAAAATCTCTCTTGCAAAGGCAGGAATATGCTTTTCCCTATGAGGTATCTGTGTTCAGAATATGGGTCTGATATGGAATATTGTGAGGCCTGGTCAGTACCAGAACAACATGAGCCAGTAGTAGCAGGAGATACCAGTTTTCATTTCTCATGGCAGGAGCTGTGCAAACACTGCCATTTCCTTGCTGTGACTGCCATCCAGAGAGGCTGGTGTGGCTCCCGGCACTTCTACTGTTAACCTGCATTTGAGTCTGGGACCTTGGACCTGAAATTGGACTTGAGCCTTGGAATCCTGGACCTGGATGCTGGACTTCAACTTCAGACCTGGACTTTTAACTTAAACATCAAATCAAGACCTTGAATCTAAACTTTAGATTGCAACCTCAGACTTTCAACTTTATCTGTTTTTAATTTTAATTTAATTTTTATGTTTTTACCTGATCTTACACCTGGAAGTTGGACGTGAACCTTGGACCTGGATCTTGGACCTTGACATGTATCTGGACCTTAGACTGGGACCTATGCTTTGGATCTCTGCCATGGACTTGCATTTGGATCTGAACTTTCAGCCTAAAACTAGACTTAAGCCTTAAAAATCAACCTTAGACCTGAGACCTGAACCCAGACCTAGACTTTAGAACAGGACCTTGACCAGTACTTGGATATAGTCTTGAATGTTGCTGTAGGAAAGTGGGCTTGGATCTGGACCTCACACTTGAAGAAGTTGTACTTGGCTGTGCACCCTGAACAAGGTATTTGACTTTAGCTTGTACACAGATCTCAATATTAGACCTTGATTGGAGTTCAAAGTGGACTTTAAACCTTGGAATTTGACCTAGATGTTGGACTTGGACCCTGATGGGAATCAGAACTTGACCTTGGACCTGCATTGGTCTTGTACCTGGACCTGGGCTTGGACTTCAGACTTTGAATTATAAATTGGACTTGGGATTTTGACTTGGACCTTCCGCCTGGAATTAGATTTTGTCCTCAAACCTATGTCATTGACCTCAAACTGTTACTCAGCTGGTGGGAGCCGCACTGGCCTTGCTGGATGACAGTCATAGCGAGGAAATGGCAGCGTTTGCACAGCTCCTGCCATGAGAAATGAAAACTGGTATCTCCTTCTGCTACTACTGGCTCATGTTGGAAATGAGCCTGCTGGTATTGACCAAGCCTCACAATATTCCAAATCAGACCGATATTCCCCACACAGATTCCTCATAAGGAAGAGCATATTCCTGCCTTTTCAAGAGAGATTTTAAATGAAAGCACTGTGGACGATTGTCAAAAGGCTCTTCCCATGAGCCTTGCAGATCCAAGACTTAGATAATAAAGGGGGTTAAGAACACAAGAGTTACAATTGAGCCTGGCCCTGAGAAAAAGAGCCTAATTTAGAGTTAAGGACAGATATTCACCCCCATCCAATTGTTTCTGCAGAGCACCGGCCCCCCAAGGCATTTATAATCAGTATTTGGAGTGACTTATTCTGGCCTTGAATATGCTGATTGCACCTTGTGAAGGAACCTATTGAGGAACTTCTTTTGTGATTATGGGAGCAAACATTGTGTTTCCTGAAAGACCTGTTTTTCTTAATACTTCTCATTAAACAGACAAGCTATTGACCCCTGCTCACAAAAAACTAACTTTACCCTTTTTATGCTAAAAACATTGTCTTGTATGCTAAAGATACCTTCCTTCCCCATAGGATAAGCATCTAAATCACCTACTTCAATCACTGTTGATAAAGGTTATGCATGAATCTTCTACAAATCTATGTTCTGGGAAATTCTTACATATCAAAGAAATTTGTCATCAGAAATCATTGTCTAAGGCAATGCCACTTCTGTGCCGTCCCCCAAACACATAATTATAAAATAAAGTTGAGCCCCAGTCAGAGCAGAGACACCTGCCTGGCGATCAGAAAGAATCTCGGGGCTCTCTCATCTCTCCCTCACCAACACCATCCATCCTGCAGGTACCCCTGGACCTGGCTGCAGTTGGCCTCCGGCACTCAGCTTTGAACTTAGAACTTGTACATGCAGTTTTTCTGGGCCTTGGAAGTGTACCTTGCACCTTGGACCTGGGCTTCTAATCTAGTCATGGATATTGAACCTAGACATGGAAATTTGGTTTTCCTACTTACATAGATATAACCTCAGAGCTGGGTCTTGGATGTGGACATGTATCTTGTATTTGGACCACTAACTCCAGATGTTGACCTGAGGCTTAAACTTTTATCATGGACCTGAACTTGACCTTGGATATGGATGTGGGATATGAACATGTTATATTCATCCCTTGGATGTTGATATGGATGTGGGATCTGGATGTGAACCTTGCACCTACTCTTTGGAATAGTCTTGGACTAGTTTCTTGGATCTTACCTTATATCTGGAACTTGAAACAACTGGACCAAGGTTTTGGGCATTGGCTATAAATCTGTCTTTGAACCTGGGACCTGCAGCATGGGTCTCTGCACTGGATCTGGACCTCAATTCTGGAAATTGTATCAGGAACTCTAATCTTAGACCTCGACTTGATCTTAGATGTGATTTTCGGACATTGTGCCTAGACCTTGGCCCTTGATCCTGGATCTCACTTTATTTAGCCTGTATATTGGGCCAGACCTTAGGCATAGAAATTGGACATGGAACTAGATCTTTGATTTTGATCTTAGACTTGGACTTTGATGCTGGTACTAAGATTCTGGCTTTGATTTGAGCTTGTTTTCTTTCTCTTTCTGCACTTACTTTCATTTAATTTGCAGTAAGACCATACTATTTTTTTTATTTTAAATAGTTTATTGTCAAGTTGGTTTCCATATAACACCCAGTGTTCATCCCCACAAGTGCGCTCTTCCATGCTCATCACACCCCTCCCGCTACCCCCACCCATTGCCCTCAGTTTGCTCTCAGCATTCAAGAGTCTCTCATGGTTTGCCTCCCTCCCTCTCCCCCACTATTTCCCCCCTTCTTCTCCCCCATGGTCCTTTGTTAAGTTCCTCCTAATCCTCCTATATGTGCAAACTTATGGTATTTGTCCTTCTCTGCCTGACTTATTTTGCTCAGCATAACACGCTCAAGGTCCATCCATATTGCAACACATGGCCAGATGTCAGTCTTTCTCATTGCCATGTAGTATTCCATTGTATAGATAAACCACATCTTCTTGATCTATTCATCATTCGTGGACAATTAAGCTCTTCCCATTTTTTGGCTATTGTTGAGAGTGCTGCTATGAACATTGGGGTCCATATGCCCNAAGGCTGTTTCCTGCATGCTCCTCTAGGGTTTTGATCATTTCCTGTCTCACATTCAGGTTCTTTATTCACTTTGAGTTTATTTTTGTGTATGGTGTGAGAAAATAAACTAGTTTCATTCTTCTGCATGTTGCTGTCCAGTTCTCCCAGCACCATCTGTTANGAATTATGAATTGGATCATTTTCTTGATTTCTCTTTCTGTTGCTTCATTGTTGGTGTATAAAAATGCAACCGATTTCTGTACATTGATTTTGTATCCTGCAACTTTACTGAATTCTTGGATCAGCTCTAGTAGGCTTCTGGTGAAATCTGTCGGGGTTCCTATGTAGAATATCATGTCGTCTGCAAAGAGTGAGAATTTGACTTCTTCTTTGCCAATTCTGATGCCTTTGATTTCCTTTTGTTCTCTGATGGCTGATGCTAGGACTTCCAGCACTATGTTAAACAACAGTGGTGACAGTGGACATCCCTTTAGTGTTCCTGATCTCAGGGGGAAAGCTCTCAGTTTTTCCCCGTTGAGGATGATGTTAGCTGAGGACTTCTCATAGATGGCTTTTATGATGTTTAAGTAAGTTCTTTCTATCCTGACTTTCTCGAGGGTCTTTATTAAGAAGGGATGCTGTATTTTGTCAAATGTTTTTTCTGCATCTATCGACAAGATCATATGGTTTTTTATCTTTTCTTTTGTTGATGTGATGTATCACACTGATTGATTTGTGAATATTGAGCGAGCCCTGTAACCCAGGAATGAATCCCACTTGATCTTGGTGGATAATTCTTTTTATGTGCTGTTGGATTCTATTTGCAAGTATCTTTTTTAGGATTTTTCCATTGTATTCATCAAGGATATTGGTCTGTAGTTTTTTTGTTTTTGTTTTTTTTTTGTTTTTTTTTTTTGCTGGTCTCTGGCTTGGGAATCAATGTGATGCTGGCTTCGTGAAATGAGTCCAGAAGTTTTCCTTCGATTTCTATGTTTTGGAATAGCTTGAGAAAAATGGGTATTAATTCTGTTTTAAATGTCTGGTAGAATTCCCCAGGGAAGCCAACTGGCACAGGGTTCTCCTTTGTTGGGAGATTTTTGATAACTGATTCAATTTCTTCACTAGTTATTGGTCTGTTCAGATTTTCTATCTCTTCCGGTCTGAATTTTGGTAGTGAGTGTGTGTTTAGGAATTTGTCCATTTCTTCTAAGCTGTCCAATTTGTTGACATATAATTTTTCATAGTATTCCCTGATAATTGCTCGTATTTTTGAGGGGTTGGTTGTAATCATTCCATTTTCATTCATGATTTTGTCTATTTGGATGCTTTCTCTTTTCTTTTTGAGAAGCCTGGCTAGAGGTTTGTCAATTTTGTTTATTTTTTCAAAAAGCCAACTCTTGATTTCATTGATCTGTTCAGATGTTTACTTTGGTTTCTATAGTGTTTAGTTCTGCTCTGATTTTTATTATTTCTCTTCTCCTACTGGGTTGGGGTGCTCTTGTTGCTCTCCCTCTGGTTCCTTTAAGTGCACTGTTAGATTTTGCACTTGCACTTTTTCTAATTTCTTGAAACAGGCCTGGAGTGCAATGTACTTTCCTCTTAGGACTGCCTTCTCTGCATCACATAGAGTTTGGATTGTTGTATTCTCATTTTCATTTGTTTCCATATATTTTTTAATTTCTTCTCTAATTGCCTGAATGGCCCATTCGTTCTTTAGTAGGGTGTTTCTTAACCTCCATGTTTTTGGAGGTTTTCCAGACTTCTTCCTGTGATTGATTTCAAGTTTCATAGCATTGTGATCTGAAAGTGTGCGTGGTATGATCTCAATTCTTTTATATTTATTGAGGAAATAGATGGATTTTGGTTTTTTATCCAATCTGCTTCCCTATGTCTTTTGATTGGGGCATTTACTCTATTTGCATTCAGTGTTATTATTGAAAACTATGGGTTTAGAGTCATCATGTTCTTTGTGGGGTTCATGCTTGTGGTGGTGTCTCTGGTGTTACTTGCAACATTTCCCTCATAGAGTCCCCCTCAGGATTTCTTGTAGAGCTGGCTTAGCAGTGACAAATTCTTCCAGTTTTTGTTTATTTGGAAATAATTTTATCTCTTCTTCTATTCTGAATGACAGGCTTGCTGGGTAGAGGATTCTTGGCTGCATATTTTTTCTGTTCATCACATGAAGATTTCCTGCCATTTCTTTCTGGCCTGCCACATTTCAGTAGATAGGTCTGTCTCCACTCTGATAGGTTTCCCTTTGTATGTTAGGACCCTCTTCTCTCTGGCTGCTTTCAGAATTCTCTCTTTGTCCTTATATTTAGCCAGTTTCACTATGATATGTCATGCAGAAGATTGATTCAAGTTACGTCTGAGGGGAGTTCTCTGTGCCTCTTGGATTTCAACGTCTGTTTCCTTCCTCAGATTGGGGAAGTTCTCTGCTATAATTTGTTGAAGGACTCCTTCAGCGCCTTTCCCTCTCTCTTCCTCTTCTGAAATTCCTATGATACGGATATTATTCCATTTGATTGTGTCACTGAGCTCTCGAACTCTCCTTTCGTGTTCCTGGATCAGTTTATCTCTTTTTTCCTCAGCTTCCTCTTTTTCTATAGTTGTGTCTTCTAAATCACTTATTCTCCTTTCTACTTCTTCAATCCGTGCATTGGACACCTCCATTTTATTTTGTATCTCACTTATAGCACTTTTTAATTCATCATAACTATTTTTAAGCTCCATAGTCTTTGTAGCAATAGTTTCTTTGATGTCTTTCATGCCTTTTTCAAGCCGAGCGATTAGTTTTATGGCTATTGTTCTAAATTCTTGTTCAGTTATGTTGCTTATATATGTTTTGAGCAGTTCTTTAGCTGTCAATTCTTCTGGGAATTTCTTTGTAGGAGAGTTCTTCCATTTCATCATTTTGGCTAGCTTTCTATCTCTTGTTAGTTTTAAAAGCTTGGTATGCACTCTGCACCTGTGAGTGCTGCTGTACCAAAGAAGGCTCTTTGACTGTCCAGGGCCTGTCTGTTCAGAAAGTGTTCCTTGAATGATGTCTTTTGGTCTCTTTTGTTGAGACCTTGGTTATTTTATTTTCCTACTCATAGTGGTATTTGGGACTCTCACAATGTGTACTTTGGCTTATTTCTTGAGGTAGCCCTGGAAAAGAAAACAGAAAAACACCCAGGGAACAAAGGCACACAAATGCACAGAGAAATCCAACAAACATGCAAACCGAAAGGGAAAAAGGAAAAGAAAAAAATGAAAGGACACACACAAAACAAAACAAAAAAAAAAAAGAAAAGAGGAAGGACAGAAGACGAATAATAAAAATAAAAATACATAAAAAAGAAAAAAAGAAGAAAATAAAAGGAAAAATAATAAACCCAATAGACAAAGGACAGTCTAAAGCATAGAACCAGAATTCCCAGCTACAAATAATGAGCCAGGTGTATGCTGTGCTGATGGAAGAGCATATACAAAGAGAGAAATGACAGGGCAGGGAGGAAGCGAAAATGGAAATGAAATGAGTAGGCAGATAGACTAAGAGGCTTAATTCAGAGAGAGAAAGAGGTGAATATGATTGGAGAGGAGGCGGAAGAAATGATGATAATGCTACTCAGAGAAACTATATAGTCTGCTCACTCCAGAGAGAGAGAGAGAGATAAAAAGATAGCGGTGGAGGTGTAGAATTTACACCTAGAGAATGGATTAAATGTGACTGTTTAAGCAAGCCAGTGACCAGAATTAATCAGGGCAGTGCATCCATGTTGGTCTTGCCCCAGCTCCGGAAAAAAAAAAAAAAAAAAAAGGCAGCTCTCTAGTGAGGATGGGCGTGGTTTGGTCCAGTGCGTCCTGTGGGGATCCTGCCTTAGTGATTGTGGGGAGAAAAGTGAAAAGTGGCAGCACCCTAGTCCCTTCTTGAACCAAACGCCTCAACTCACTCTTTTGGGTGTGATCTCCCCATGCCGGGGGGGTAGCTAAGGTGGGCTGTGCTCTATATCCCAAGCCAGGCCTCGTTTCCAGATCTTAGTCTGCGCACCCCAATGATATTGCCCAAAATATAAACTCGCAGGCGAGTCCCTCAGGAATTTCAAGACTCTTGCCCTCCCCCTGGGGATCCAGCAAGAAGCCGCTGCTGCTGTCTCCTCCAGGTCGAGCTGGCGAGCAAGAAGCAGTTTCTCCCGGGGTCGCCTGGGACAAGTGCGTCCTGCCTAAGGTCAGCTGGACAGCAGGAAACCAGGTCGCTCTCTGTCCCATCGCCAGAAATATAAACTCGCGGGCGAGTCCCTCAGAGCAGTTTCAAGCCTCTCGCCTCCTCCCTGGGGGCCCAGCTGAGCCAGGAGCACAAAGACTCGGCCGCTCGTGACCCCTCCAGGTGGAGCTGGCAAGCAAGGAGCAGTATATCCCGGTGTCGCCTGGGACGAGTGCATTCGCCTAGGGTCAGCTGGAAAGCAGGAAACAGATCCCTCTGTGTCCCAAGTGGAGGTTTTTCTTGACAGGGACAGTGTCTTGAGCAGTTTTGGCCACTCTTTCTTCCCCCCCCCACCCCAGATTCACCACAGCTCCCTGCAAAGGGGCCTCCCCCTCCCTCTGTGTCTCCGGTCCCGGCCCAATTTTATCTTCCCCAGTTTGCACTCATGCTTCCCCAGTTTTCTCAGTGGACTCTGTCTCCTTTTCCTCCCAAACTCCTGGATTCTGTAAGGGTTCCTATGGCTTCAGGCCTTCTCTGTTTGAGAGATAGGGGCAAGTGAAATGTACTGAGCTCCCTACTTCTCCGCCATCTTGCCTCCTCCTCCTCTCTAAATGAAAATGTTTAAAACATAACAAAATAAAACAAAAAACTAGGGATGAATCTGAAAAATATTATGTTAAATGAAAGAATCCAGACACTTAAAATTACACACGGTATGATTTTATTTATGAGAATTTCTTTTTTTAAATGTTTTATTTATTTCTGAGAGAGAGAGAGGCAGCATGAGAAGGCTGGGTCAGAGAGAGAGAGGGAGACACAGAATTCGAAGCAGGCTCCAGGCTCTGAGCTAGATGTCAGCGCAGATCCCAACGCGGGGCTCGAACCCATGAACCGTGAGATCATGATCTGAGCCGAAGTCGGACGCTTAACCGACTGAGCCACCCAGGCGCCCCAATTTATGAGAATTTCTACAAGAGGCAAACCTAGTCTCTAGTGATGCCAATAAGAACAGTGACTGCCTGCTTCTTGGTAGCAGTGTGAGATTGACTCGAAAGTTGCACAAAAGCACCCTTTGGGGGTGATGTAAATGTTCCATATCTTGGGGTAATGGTTACATGGATATACATATGGGTCAAAACTTACAGAATCATGTATTTTCTTTTAAATATAGTTTATTGTCAAGTTGGTTTCCATATAACACCCAGTGCTCATCCCAACAAGTGCCGTCCTCCATGCCCGTCACCCATTTTCCCCACTCCTCCACCTTCATCAACCCTCAATTTGTTCTCAGTCTTTAAGAGTCTTGTGGCTTTTCTCCTTCCTTCTCCTTAATTATTTTTCTCATGTCCCTTCCCCTATGGTCCCCTGTTAAGTTTCTCCTATTCCACCTCGGAATCCTGTAGATTCCATTTCATTGTAGTAAATGACGTTTCTAAAAAATATGACAATATAAAAATTAACTTAACAAGA
The DNA here is from genome assembly GCF_008692635.1 of Crocuta crocuta. Taxonomy (NCBI): domain Eukaryota; kingdom Metazoa; phylum Chordata; class Mammalia; order Carnivora; family Hyaenidae; genus Crocuta; species Crocuta crocuta. The sequence goes on from NW_027528812.1 coordinate 53,781, forward strand.
CAAAAATAAAATGGATTCTAAGCTGTGAGCTCAGTGGGGAAGAGGCAACTGCAATACTTGCTGGATTGGACACTACTGCTTGTGGACCCACCCGCTTTGTTCAGACCCTCCCCGCTGCGTGTGACTTCATCAACTCCAGGCATGGCCAGATGAGCTAAGTGAGAGTTCAGTGCTTTGGCGATTGCTTCACAAAAGGACATGTTATGCAATTTGAGTCAAAGAGAAATAAAGAGAAGTCTGCTGGAAGTTCCTCTTGGAATAATTTCCACACTTCTGTAAAAGGAAATGTATGAATCTTTTTTGCCTCTTTAAGTTTTATCTAAGGACCCAAGGCATTCAAATTCTCACACTATCATCCATAGCTACGTGCCTCAGCCTCCTCATCTTTAAAATGGGAACGAAGGGGCCCCCAGGTGGCTCAGTCGGTTGGGCGTCGGACTTCTTCTCAGGTCATGATCTCATGTTTCATGAGTTCAAGCCTCGTGTTGGGTTCTGTGCTGACAGCTCAGAGTCTGGAGGCTGCCTTGGATTCTGCGTCTCCCTTTCTCTCTGCCCTCCCCTGCTCATGCTCTGTCTCTTTCTCAAAAATAATGAATAAACTAAATATTAGTTATTATTATTTATAAATAAATAAACATATTAAAAAATAAATAAAATGGGAATGAAAACAGCAGCTTTGCCAGGCATTGCTGAGATTTATTCATTTAGTTACAAATAACGTTTCTGAGCACTTGCTATATGCCACAGACTGCTCGAAGAACTGCACTACATTTTATTCAGTGAATGAAACTGATATCATCTCCACTCTACATGAAGCATTGAAAGCATAACCCATTACACAGTGTGAAGTTCATGGCAGCCATTATTATGAGAATTAAAAATAAGAAACCCCAGTTTTCTGTTAAAGAGCAATTTTCCAAAACTGGTAGAATCATGACTCTCATGCAGGTATAAACATGAACACATGTTAAAGATTTTATTTAGCTTCTGCCGGGAGCCGCACCGGCCTCTCCGGATGGCAGTCACAGCAAGGAAATGGCAATGTTTGCACAGCTTCTGCCATGAGAAATGAAGACTAGTATCTCCTTCTGCTACTACTGGCTCATGTTGGAAATGAGCCTGCTGGTATTGACCAGGCCTCACAATATTCCATATCAAACCCATATTCTGAACACAGTTACCTCATAGGAAAAGCATATTCCTGCCTTTACAAAAGAGATTTTAGATAAGAGCTCTGTGGATCATTGTCAAAAGGTTCTTCCAATGGGCCTTGCAGATCCAAGACTTAGATAATAAAGGGGTTAAGAACACAAGAGTTACTATTGAGCCTGGTCCCATATCAGAAGAGCCTAATTTATAGTTAAGGTACAGATAAGTACCGAACATAACTTACTAATTGGTGATGTATGGCAGTCCCTTCCTCAGGGTCTACATTCCACAGACATCCTCCCTTACACTGGCAGCTGGGATGAGGATAGATAAGAGTGATTAAAACACAAACCCAGATGCAAAGACTGATACATATAGAGCCCCCTTGGTAGTTTCCACAAACTAACCAATTCAGAATCATACATCCTCTTGAGAGCCAGACAGAATGACTCCTAACTTATCTATATACAATGTAACCTATATGTTATCCTGTCTTTCACTAAGAGCATCCTGTTATTTCCTTGGTCGTAAATTCACTATGACTGGGATAATTCTGCAATTGATATCACAAAAGACCTCTCATTGTAAGAAATTCCTTTTCTCTGACCTCATATGGTTGTTGAACCTTTAAATAAAGACACCAAAACCGACAGGACAGAGATGCCTGCCTGGTGATCAGAAAGAATCTCAGGGCTCTCTCATTCTCTCTCGCCGACACCATCCATCCTTCAGGGACCCCTGGACCTGTCGGAGCCGGCGCGCCCTCCGACAAGCTTCCTAATGAGAAGACTGGTAAAAATTTCACAACCAGAAAGAACAGACCTATTTACAGATGGGTTGGGGATATTGAAATAAATGTACAAGTGGATGCAAGACTGGCTTTTCCACAGAAGAGAAAGTCATCCCTCCCTTGCATGGAATTAACTTCCACGTCTCTAGGCAAGAATGATTTTGCATTGCTATCAGTTGTCTATGATTTACAGAGTTGCAAATTCACTCACAGGAAATCGGGATCAGATAACCCGAACCAGTATGCTCTAAACAATGAACAGTTTTTCAGTGAAGCACACTGTTTCCGTTCTATTGGCCAATAGAGTTTATATTCCTATATAAACTCAAAGAACTTCTTGATTGTAAAACCAACGTGCAAGAAATGTTCAAGGGGTTCTGGATACGATGGAGGCACACACCAGGGGTTTTAGAGGGGCTTGTCAGGGCAGGCTTCAAGGAGGAGTTGATTTTGGAGCTGTGTGAGGGATGGGTAGGTATAAGCCAGGCAGACAGCAGGGAAGAGAAGGGCACAGCATGAGGAGGAAACATATCAGTAAAGACTGAATTCCTTACCAGTAACAGAAACTGACATGGGTTTGTTTAAGCAAGAAGTGGGGATATATTATGTCACAAGGCATCTTATGGGGTCTAAGGGCAGGGGTGAAATGCCCAGAAATGACCAGTAAGCTGGGACATAGGTGCTAGAAATACTGCTTCCTGTAACCCCCAACTACTGCCCATTGGATAGTTTCTTCATTTCTCTTGTCAAAGAGAAAGCTGGACGATGGCTAATATGGTAAGGATAGACTATTCAGTTATAACCATTGTGATGAGGAAGGTCCAGTGTGAAATGAACTCTGGTTTTTGTACAGAGATGACAGGACACTTTGAAGGAAGAGTTGGCGGGAAGCTGGTGAGCAGAGACTGGCTTGTTCATCGGTGCTCGTCTGGCAGAGAAGCAAACTCACATCCTTGTGACAGGAGGTACTGCAAATTAAAGCAAGGTGCCCAAGGACTGGGAGGGAGGGTTGTATATGAGGGAGGTAGAAGTTATCCCCTAAATGTTTCCTTTTCAAAGAGATAGCACTTGGGTTCTCGAGAAGACAGTTCTGGTGGTGGAAGATCCACATGTCAAGGGGGAGAGAAACGACTCAACAGCTGTCAGCTTTCTAAAGTAACTGCGCTAAGGGTGGGGAGCAGGGTTTCACAGACCAGGTTTGGGCTGGAACAAGCAGTGATTCCCCTGGCAGCCTTGAACTCCTAGGGATGCAGCCTTGAACTGTTGGGGACTATGTTAGTATTTGTTCAAGTCCTTTCTTGTGGGGAAGGACAAAATCATTTGTGCTGAGTCTGCAGCTTTTATAGGCCAAAGTTGAGACTTTGTCTAAAAGCCATCTAAAGTTTGGTTAAGAGGAGAATCTTCGCTGTTCTCTCCCCCACAGTCTGGCTCCCTTTGCTTCTAGTCCTGGTGGTAGAACACAGCTGCCTTAGGTGGTTTCTCTAGAAGCAGAAAGATGGACCTGGGTGATCTGTTGGGGGTAGTGTTCTCAAGAGAAGCTGGTAATGCAGGGAAGAAGCATGAATGGGAAGGATAGAGCTGAGCAGGGTCGGTGTGGGGGGCGGGGGCCTGGGATGCACATCCACTGCAGAGTTCTTGGCCTTGAGGCTGGCCTTTTGTAGCCCCATGGCTATCGGCTGGAGGAGATGTGGACTGTTGATGGCAGGAGATGGTTTTCCAGAGAAAAGGTAGCTCTGAAATGGTGGTAGCCCAGATGGGTGCGCCCACCCTGGCAAGGTAGATCTGGTCAGGGCACTGTAACACATAGCTTAGGGCTGTCACACACACTTTATTTGACCTCCCAGCCAATCTGCTTTTGGAATCTCATCTCAGTTTTATATTTGGGAATGGGAACTCTCTGGCTAGCTTCATTTGGTTTTGGGGCCCACAATAGACCAGTCAACTATGGCCTGGAGGTCAGGTCATGGTTGTGGAGATGACCGCACATCACAACAGTGTGGATGGTAGTGGCAGTGGCAGGCATTCTGCAGGGTGCACGAGCCACCAAAGGCACCCCTCGTGTTGTCATCTATGGAGCTGTGACCCAGGGATGTCATCCACATAGAATGCAGTATGGGAGGTACTCTTAGAGTATGTAGCATTGGGGCTTTAGTGCTAGAGAGTTAAGGGATTCCAGAACATACCACCTCAAAGGCATATGGATTCTTTAGAAAATGTTTACTGATTGATTTTGAGAGTGAGAGAGAGACCGAGACAGACCGTGAGTGAGTGGGGAAAGGGCAGAGAGAGAGAGAATTCCCAGCAGCCTCTGGGCAGTCAGCAAAGAGCCTGACGTGGGGCACCATCTCTTGGGTGAAATCCTGACCTGAGCTGAAATCAAGAGTCTGAAGCCAACTGAGCCACTCAGGCGTCCCTAGCATATGGACTATTTTGAGGTCATTAAGAACCAGCAGGTGCAGGAAAAAAGCTCTAGAAACGGGGAACAAATTTTCCTTTGGTAAAGTAAATTTACATTTATTAAAAGGAAATTTCTATGTGTAGAGAAGTCTCTGTCTCCTGTACCAGGAAGAGGAGGACTCTTAACAACTCTTATCAATGGAGTAGGCACAATTTACATCTGCATAATAAATCTTACTAAATAACCCTTGATTACCCTCCTTCCATCAACTTCCCATAACTTGGCTCACCCACCCTGAACCCCACACCCCTTTTCTTTTAGTCTATAAGTTGGCACATAAGCCCTAAACGTCCCTTTGAGTTACTCATCTCTAGGTTCTTCCATATGTTACATGCATGATAGATGAGTTAATCAACTTCAGTCCTTTTTTTTTTTTAATCTTGTGAATCTGTCTTCTGTTACAGAGCCTCAGCCCAGAACCTAGATAATAAGACATTTTTTTCTCCTCTACAGGGATGAAGAGCATCTCCCAGAAAGTAGGTTTTCAGGGAGCACCCCGAGTAATAACTATCCACTCATTGTGGAACTGCCCAAGGGTGTAAAGTGGGGCAGGTGACAAGAGGCTGGACACATCCCAGGATCCAGAGCTCAGAGGGCTTTGTATTCTTCATTAAGAATTGTTACCCACCGTCCTCCACCCAACTTGGGGAGTTAACAAAAGAAGGCCAGATGGGGACAGAATTGTAAAAAGTGCTGAGTTCAGTGCTCCCACCCAATCTGACCTTTCTGGGTGAGGCCCATGCTTTAAGCCTGACTTGTGAACTGCATCCTCCCCATCAAAATTCATGGGAGTCCTGAGTGTCATCCCCTGGACCTTATGTCTTCTTTGTAAGCCCTAGCTGACCAGGTAAACACCTAAGACGTTGATGTGTTCATTACACATAAAAACGTTGGTAAGCATTTATCTCAAGATGCCTTTTCTAGAAGGAGAGATTCTAATAATGAGAATCCTGAGTTCTCTGGGGACAAAGCTTCCAGAGAGGTTTTGGGGACCTGTTGTATTCTATTGGTCCTGCTGCCATGGTGTAGTCCTCCTTCTCTGTCCCCTTGTCTTCAGGGGGAGTCCCAGCCACAGGCCATGTGGCCACATCACCACCAGGTGGCAGTGTTCACTGCTAATTGGGTTTCTCCATAACTTGCTGTTACACCCAAGTCCAAGTGATATGGGTTGTAGAGCATGGAGGTTAAGAGTGGGTTATTGGACCAAACAGCCAACCAGATGACTCTGGGATGCTAATCTATTTTTCTCTGTTTCTGTGTCTTCATCAGGAAAATGGAGATAAAACTACCTACCTGTGGGATTGTTGCAAAGATTAGAGGAGTGGACAAAGTATAGTGCATTTAGAAAGTGTTAAGTTATGTGAAAAGTCCCTGGTACATAGCAAGTGCTCTGTAAGTGTGTGATTTTATTATTTTTGCACACAGGGACACATACAGTGAGAGACAGAGAGATATCAGGCCACACTTGTGCTGTCTGAGGAGACTGCTGCAGGTGGCGGCTGTGTTCTCCACATTTGACTTCTGGAAGCTTACAGAGGCTGGCTCCAGACCTCCCTCTGCTGCGCAGCAAACATTTTCCTCCTGCAACTGGCCATGGGGCAGCGATGTTTCCCAAGGCTGTCCCAGACCCTGTGCCCTGCAGCCCTTCCCTGCCTTGCTCTTCCTCATCATATTTAAGGTGAGGGGGCATTTTAGGTTCTCTGCAGGAGGTGAAGAGCCAGATTTAGTAAGTAAAAATACAGATCACCTGGTTAAGTTTGAATTTCAGGTAAACAATGAGTGGGAGGTGTTTTTTTTCTTATAAATAGTTTATTGTCAAGTTGGTTTCCATATAACACCNTGGGAGGTTTTAAATGTATAAATATGTCCTGAGTATCGCATTTTACCTTGCACCCCTAAGTGTGGGACCCTCTCCCCCAGGACTCCCACACCTGTCTGAGGTCTCTCATATTCTTCAGTCCCCTGCAGGTTCTGGCAGTGGCAGAAGAACAGATCACCCCCAGCTCCCCCTCTCCCCCCGGCACCCCGTGTCCACCTCCCTTGAAGCCTGCACAGCTTCCCAGAGGCTCTCTCTCCTGCCATCCTGGGAACTCTCTCTCCTCTGCAGCTGGGAAGACTGGCTCCGACCTGTCACACACAGGTCTTCCAGGTTTATAGATTATCTGTGAATGAAGCTCTGAGTCCTTCAGGTTCTTACAACTCAAAGCTGACTCTTGACATTTAAAAGCCAAGCCACGCTTTGGGCCCTGGTTCTCCCCTCCTGTCCCCGTGGGAGGTGGTAGCTGTTGGGGCCGAGAAAGAAGCAGGATGTGGGAGGAAGTGCAGCGAATCTTTCCAGGTATCCCCTAGTAACCCACGAAGGATCTCATTAAAACATCGGCAGGCTCTGTCATTATTTCTGTCCTTGTCCCAACATGGCCATGGGGGTGGCCATTGTTACAGCTGTCAGGCTATTAAAGGACCAGTTGTACCTGGTCCGTTTACATCCTCCTCCCCTGGCATCTATCAGAAAATACAGCAAACAGCTCTTGATGCTGTTTCCCAGAGAGGGCTGTCACTGTGCCTGTCCTGTCAGCCGATGCCAGGTTCATCGCATGAGAACATCCCAGCTCATCCCTCTGCCGTGTGCTCAGGACCAAAGAGAGAAGACAGAGGAGGCTTCTGGGACTTTTGGAAACAGAAGTGCTTAATGCAGCCAAGCACACCTCCAGGCAGATACCATACAATGTCCCCATGTCTTCCTAACTGAGCTCTGCTGATGAACAAGCTTCGGATGTGTACAGCCTGGTCTCTGCAGATGCGTTTAGGGGACTGAGGGCACCAGAACATGATGTTACCTTCATGACACAGTGAAGATGCAAAGCAAAGGGAATTGAGAATTTAATTCTGGCAGGTGCTTCTCCTCAGCCTACAGGCTAAAAATGTACCCATTTGTGTAAGACACAGGCCTTAGTCACTGAGGAAAATGAACGTGTTCGAAGAGAAGTGTCCTACACTTGGCAAGCTTGCTGAGAACTCACACTTCCTGAATCAAAGCTTCTGGCATTTTCAGAAATGCCAGACTTAATCAAGGCATTTTCGGAAGATCCAAACTGAATCAGAGAGACAGGAAGCCCTATTAGCAGCATGAATCTTAATGACTACCATAGCTTTCACTGGAAGTGATGGGAAATTGAATTTTGTGCGACTTGGGAAGAGGCCTATTTCAAGCCATATGATTAGGATAAAATCTGGAAAGAACATTTAAGCCAAACATGTCATGTTTGTTCCAAGATGGAGCTCGGAATGTCATGTGGATAAATTGGGCAGAAGTTTTGCTCTCTTTGGGAATGGACGTTCTTTGGCTTTGAGGATTGTACATTCAAATAAAACCTCATTTAAAGGCCAGTCATCAAAACCTAATAGGGAGCTGTTTGAGGAGGAAGCTGGAGACCCATCTGACCCTTTCAGGTTTTTGTCATGTCTCTCTGTCTGTCTATCTGTCTGTCTATGTTATTTCTCCCCAGACAGGAATGTGAGCCTCACACATCCAGGATTTTTTTCTGATCTGCTCACTGCTGTATCCCCAGTGCCTTGAACATTGTCAGACACAGGGCAGCACTGTGTATGTATTCACCGAGTGGACAAATGAGCACAAAGGCCTCTGAGTCCTTTATTACTATTATTCGTAGTACTATTAGATTCCACTTATTGAGTGTACGCTATCCTGTGTTTCAACAACATATTAAGCAGTTTGTACACATGATCTAATATAACTTACAATAAGCGTGAGTATGTTTTTATGTCCCTATTTTATAAAGAAACAGAGGCTCTAAGACGTTAAATAACTTACCCAGAGTCACATGGCCAGGAAGTGGTGGAGCTGATATTCACCAGAGGTCTGCTTGGCTCCAAGACTGTGAAATACCCTGCAGACTTCTCACTCTTTTTCTCTCTGTTAAAAAAAATCATGGCTTTATTGAGCTATAATTCACATGCTGTACAATTCATTTATTTAAAATCCACAACCCAATGGCTTTTGTATAGTCACAGAGTTGTACAGCCAGTCACCACAATCCATTTTAGGACACTGTCTTCATTCCAAAGAAGAAACCGTGTACCCATTAGGGATCCTTTCCCATTTTTCCCCAAGTTCTCCCAGTCCTAGGCCACCACGAAGCTGCTTTCTGTCTCTATCTATAGATTGGCCTAGTCCAGGCATTCCATATAAATGGAATAATACAATATGAGGCCTTTTGTGGTTGGCTTCTTTCGCATGCTTCCAACATTCATCTGTGTTACAGCATCAATCACCATTTAATTCCTTTGTACTGCTGCATAGTATTCCATGGTATTCCATCCAGTGTGTGTGGATAGACCATATGCTTATCCATTCATCAGTTGATGAGCAATTGGGATGTTTTCACCTCTTGCCTAATTTAATATAATAATGCTGCTATGAACCTTCATGCACAAGATTTTGTGTGCATCTGTGTTTGCTTTCTCTTGGGTACATACTTAGGCAGAATTGCTGGGTCATATGATAGCTCTACATGTAGCTTTTTGAGGAAGTGCTAGACTGGTTTTCAAAGCAGTTGTACCATTCTGCGTTCTTACCAACAGCAGTGTATGAGGGTTCCAATTTCTCCACCTCTTTGTCAACACTAGTGCTTATCTGGCTTTGAAGTAGGACCTGGTGGGTATAGAGTGGGACCACATTGTGGTTTTGACCTGCATTTTCGCTGTGGCTCACTGGCTTTCACACCCATGTATTCACCTTGACTTTGGGTCTCTTGGCATAGCTGGCTGACAGTTCTGCCCGGCTGCTTCCCCACTGGTATCTCATCGGAGGTGAGCCCCATCCTCAGCGTGACTCCTGGGGAAAGACAGAGGGTGTGGATCCTAGTAGCTGGGGACGTTTTGTTTGCAAAGTTTGAGTACTCAAAGTTGGCAGAGTGGGCAGCGTTAAATTTGGCAAAGAGTTGGAGCGTACGAGGCAGAGACAGGGAAAATGTAGAGCAGTTGGGGAAAGGTCAGGAGGTAGACATGGAGCATGTCTGGTGCCCAGGAGGAGATCCTGGGCAGGAGCTGTCCAAAGGAGAAGTTTGTAATGAAATCCTGTGTGTCCTACAGTGTTACCTCTCTCTCAACCTTCCTTGTGACATCCTAAGTAAGTTTTCACTGTTGAGGAGAGTCTTGTTGAGGAGTGTTCTTTCTGGTTTATGTGCATGCGTGCATGTGTGTGTGCGTTTGTGTGTGTGTGCGTGTGTGTGCGTGTGTGTAGTGATGGGTGGGGGGATACGAGGCAGTGCTGAATCAGGCCTGAGGGTTAGTGTGGTGTGAAATCAGAGCTTTTGCAGAAACAGTCTGTGGGCGAGAGGTCTGTTGCACTAGCTGAAAAAGTGCTTCTTACATGCTTGATAATGCTGATTCTTGGGTCTCATCTTGTTTCTTTATTATTTTGAGAGACAGAGAGACAGAATGCGAGTAGGGAGAGGGACAGAGAGAGAAGGAGACACAGAATCCAAAACAGGCTTCAGGCTCCGAGCTGTCAGCATACAGCCCCACACTAGGTTCAAACCCATGAACCATGAGATCATGAGCTGAGCCAAAGACGCTTAACTGACTGAGCCACCCAGGCTCCCCCAGGCAAGCAGCATTTTAAAGAGCTACCCAGGTGATTTTCGTGCTTCTAAACTTTGAGAATCTGTAAAGGGACCCCAGTATCCCCCGTCTGCTCATAACCTGGTTTGCTTCTAGCCCTTCTGTTTCTAGAGGTGAGGGAAGAGAGGCTTATGCAACCCCAGTTCTCCCAGACATTCTTCTCATGAGACTCATACTTTCTGAGCAGACTGGCTGCAGGTCCTCCCTGCGGTCTTCCTCAGTTTGGTTTCCTCTGCATGCTTATTGCAGACAGTGCTCCACGTTTCTGACCTCTGGTTGGCAACCAGCAGGCTTCCTCTAGTTTCTTGGGTTATTTCAGAGGGTGACTAGGAGATGGTCACAACCCTCATCAGGAGGCCTCTCCATCCATCAGGATTTTGATCTCTCCAGTGCCCTTCTTCACACCTCCAGTGACAATACCAGGCACAAATCAACATCTGCCCTTGGATTTGACTGCTTTTATTTTTCTCAAAATATTCAGGTTGAATAGGCCTGACCCCTTTCCCCATAACCAGCTCTCATGTTCTTTTGCCATCAACACCCACACATTCAAGTGAGCACAGGACCACAAAAACGTGACATGTGTGATGACAGCAGCAGGGTCCCCATATCCAAAGCCCATGGAGAGCTCTAAACTGTAGAATACTCTTCTCCTTCATTGTGTAGTAACATTCCAGGCTGTGAAGAATAATAATGATTTAAATATAGCTGAAACTGGTCTACTGAAGAAGTACAACTCATGGCATAACCAAAATGCTATTTTATTTTTTGTCTCAGTCCTTTTACAAATTGTCAGGGAAGTAACTTTCCCCAGCTTATAAACAGAAACATGAACATAAACTCGTTTCCTACTCAGATATAGGTAGTAGATGGACTTTCATTCCCTTCTTCATTGATAATGAGGATGTATCTCATTGAGGATGTTAATCAAGGCCTTGATTTTCACTCGTTCTAAAATGTAGGTTTTGCTATCCAGATATGGTGAGGCTGACAGATCAAGAGGCTGCCATTGAAAAGATGGTTTGTGACACTCACAGATCCTGGGAGAAAGGGATACACTGCACCACAGGGAGCTGCGTGCGGAAGCACAGGGGTCAGGCTGAGGGAGTGAGGGAAAATGTGAGCCTGGGGTATAGAAGCTGTCCCTAGTCACCTGGTACCTGGTCCTGGGGTGGTTAGGCTGGTAGGTAGTGGCCCAGTGTGAGTCTGACATAGGAGATGTTGGGGTATGGGGTTTGGATTGGTTGATTTACATATGAAAAGAGCTCCCTCAAAGGCAAGTCTTTTTTTTTTTTTTTTTGTACTGTCTCTATGAATTGGCTAGCCCTGCCAATCCCTCCAGGGTCAGCAAGGCCCCCAAGATGTCAAAGCACCAAAAAATATAGAGTAGAAAGACATGACTAATACATCACTCAAAGTAAGGCTTCTTGCCATGCTAGGTCTGCTTCCCACTGGGGAAGAGAAGTGTCTTCTGCTTTTCTCTTGCCCATCTCTCTCCCACATGCAAGTGGTTGTTTGAGACTCCACCAAGGCGTAGTGCACGGAGGTAAGATAGCAAAGTTGATTCCGAGTGTCACTGTCAATGTACTCACTCCTCACAGATCTCGTCCTGGGAGGCCCTGGCCCTCGGGGTTCAGAACCGTGAGCAAAACTTAACATGGCCCACATCTGGTACCAAATCTGGCACACACACCCTTGATTTCCTGGGCAGGAGCAAAACTCAAGGCCATGTTGCCCCCTAATTTCATAAAACCCAGAAGAAGTCTTCTGGATGCTCCCATTGAAGCCCACTCAGTATAGACCAGAAGCAATGGGGGTAGGCCTGCATCCAACACTTCAGGGCCTCTGTGCAGTTTTCTGCAAAGAATTTCTCTTCAAACCCTATCTCTTTCCACACTCTGATGTTGCTTTTAGATCCTTGACCCAGATAAGGGTTCCTACTTCCTTGGCACATCTGCATACGGGGAGATGGTTCAGATTTCCCTGCCTAATTGATGGCTAGTGTAGTGAAGCATCCTCTGAAACTCGGGCTAGAGGCGCCCTGCCTTAGAATCCTACTGAACAAGCATCAAGATCATGCAGTAGCTCCTCAGGGTTTCCTTTACTGTTTGCCTCCTGCCTGGATATTGGAGCTTCAAGATTCATAGAACCAAGTTCCACTTTTTTAGAGCAGAATAGAATCACAAGTAGCAAGATACCGTTTTCCATGAATGTATGGAGAGATGTTACTTTCAGGTGCTGTTAATACTTTTTAAAAAATGTTTATTTTTGAGAGAGAGAGGGGAGGGGTAGAGAGAGAAGGGACAGAGGATCCAAAGTGGGCTCTGCACTGACAGGCTGACAGCACAGAGCCCAATGTGGGGCTTGATCTCTTGAACCACGAGCCAAAGTTGGAAGCTTAACCAACTGAGCCACCCAGGCGCCCCTCCTGTTACCACTTTTGTCTGCCCAGTGCTTTCTGGAGAAGGCCTGAGCTGCTCAGATGACGGTCATCTCCACCTGACCTCTTTCATCCTCTTCCCTTCTTCTCTTTCTTTCTTTTCTTTCTTTCTTCCTTCCTTCTTTTCTTTCTTTCTTTCTTTCTTTCTTTCTTTCTTTCTTTCTTTCTTTCTTTCTCTCTCTCTCTCTCTCTCTCTCTCTCTCTCTAAAAATACTTCCTACATTGAAGGAAATCCCTGGATGCCTGGAAGTGGTGGCAAGATGATGGAGGCTGAATGTTTTGGAGAGATCTCTGGGATTGCAAATCTTGGGTAGAACTCAGGCTTTTACTCAGATATTTTATCTTTTTACCCCCAGGAATCACGAGTGTCCAACTGGTTTCTAGATTGGAAGCCTGTATTTAAATTCCCAAAAACAGGCCTGTATGTGTCTTTCTACCCAGGAGTTGTAGGGAGGAAAATGAGTGAAATTTTGGAACAGATGGGTCAAAGGCTTGCACTCTCTGATAACATGGATGTCCAAATAGTCAGTTGTCCAGCTTTCCAAAGCTCTTATTCCCCCACACCCACACTCTGGTATTTGATGTGTCTGAAACTCTACCTGAGGCAGAAACTTAAACACATCTCAAGTTGTGATCACAGGAGCAATGGGCTCCCCTGGAGTGGGGGTTCGCCAGGGCATTTCATGATAAATTTATCAAAGCCACAGGAGCCAAATCTTTATAAATAATTTTGGCATCCTTCATTCCTCATTATTTGCCATTATCCCATTGGGGGCAATTAGTCTCCACAGAAAAGAGAGGCTTCCAAATTACACAGTTGTACTCACAGCACTTCTATTTTTGTGAACATTTCATTTCTCCCAATCTCCAGATGAATTTTTGCAATGTTGATTTTTCTTTTATGAAAACCCTGTGAAACAGCTGTGCTGCATTGGAAACTGAGGATTTAGCCATCATTTTGGAGTCACCTCCAGACAAATTGCACCCCTCATGTTTGCTGGGCACTGTGCCAAGAAGGAGGTGCAAAGCACATGCAGACTTGCCCCTTGACACAAGCTGGGGAAATTCACAGAAGTGAAATAGACAATTGGAGTCCAGTGGGAAGAAAGCTGATGCAGAGGCCATGAAAAGCAGAGAAAGGATATGGAGAGGATACCAAGGATGCTTGGGTTTTGAAGGATGTATAGAAGTTGGACAAATAGAGAAGAAAGGGTTTTCCATGCATAGGGAACAGTATGTGTGAAGGAATGTAGGTGAGAACCATCATGGAGGTCTGAGAGCCAAGAGGACCTTTCCCACTTATGGTGGATCCTGGGGTGGCAGTAAGATCTCAGAAGAAGAAGGCTTGTATAGTGTGTTCAGACAGAAGGGGCTTGTTCCCTGGTGTTTTTGAGGGTAAAACTATGTGACCCCTGATGAGCCACCCATTTAGATAATATTAAAAGCTTTAAAATGCATTTTTGCCAATAATATATCATAAGAATAAAATCAACATTTAAGGAGAAGGAGACTGATCTTGAGAAAATGAGAATCAAAACTGTGCCTGGAGGTAAAAGAAAAGTAGCCAGAAGAATAACTTCTTGAATTAGATTTGTAAGCAGTAATATGTATGTGATACGTATTATATGGATATAAAAGACATACAGATGTGCATATATAGTATATAAATATATATATAATGCACACATATATGGTATATATGTGTATTTACAGCGAGAGTACATACAGTATGTTTCTATATATGCCATATACACATCCACATACATATATGAGTTGTTGTCTCTTTTTCAGAGACAGAGTACAAACAGGAGAGAGGAGTAGGGAGAGAGAGAGAGAAAGAATCTTAGGCAGTTTCTATGCTCAGCGCAGAACCCACAGAACACAGGGTTCATGAAGGGAGGGCAAGATGGCGGAGAAGTAGGGAACTCTGTACATTTCACTCGCCTCCATATCTCACACGGAGTAGGCCTGAAGCCATAGGAACCCTTATAGAATCCAGGAGTCATGACAAAATCATGAATGAAAACGGACTGATTACAACCAACCTCTCAGATATAGGAGCAATTATCAGGGAATACTATGAAAAACTATATGCCAAGAAACTGGACAGCTTAGAAGAAATGGACAAATTCCTAAACACACATACACCAAAATTCACACCGGAAGAGACAGAAAACCTGAACAGACCCATAACAAGTGAGGAAATCAAATCAGTTATCAAAAATCTCCCAACAAATAAGAGCCCTGGGCCAGTTGGCTCCCTGGGGAATTCTACCAGACATTTAAAACAGAATTAATACCCATTCTTCTCAAGCTATTCCAAAACATAGAAATTGAACGAAAACTTCCAGACTCATTTTATGAAGCCAGCATCACTTTGATTCTCAAGCCAGACAGAGACCCAGCAAAAAAAGGAGAACTACAGGCCAATATCCTTGATGAATACACATGCAAAAATCCTCAGCAAGACACTTGCAAATAGATTTCAACAGCAAATAAAAAGAATTATCCACCAAGATCAAATGGGATTCATTCCTGGGTTGCAGGGCTGGTTCAATATTCACAAATCAATCAGTGTCATACATCACATCAACAAAAGAAAAGATAAAAATCATATGATCCTGTCAATAGATGCAAAAAAGCATTTGACAAAATACAGCATCCCTTCTTAATAAAGACTCTAGAGAAAGTCGGGATAGAAGGAACTTACTTAAACATCATAAAAGCCATCTATGAGAAGCCCTCAGCTAACATCATCCTGAACAGTGAAAAACAGAGAGCTTTCCCCCCTGAGATCAGGAACACGAAAGGGATGCCCACTGTCACCACTGTTGTTTAACATAGTGCTGGAATTCCTAGCATCAGCCATCAGACAACAAAAGGAAATCAAAGGCATCAGAATTGGCAAAGAAGAAGACAAACTTTCACTTTCTGCAGACAACATGACACTCTACATAGAAAACCTGACAGACTCCACCAGAAGCCTACTAGAACTGATCCATGAATTCAGCCAAGTTGCAGGGTACAAAATCAACGTACAGAAATTGGGTGCATTTTTATACACCAACAATGAAGTAACAGAAAGAGATATCAAGAAACTGATCCCATTCACAATTGCACAAAAAACCGTAAAATACCTAGGAATAAACCTAACCAAAGATATAAGAGATCTGTATGATGAAAACTATAGAAAGCTTATGAAGGACATTGAAGAAGACACAAAGAAATGGAAAAACATTCATGGATTGGAAGAATAAATATAGTTAAAATGTCATTACTACCCAAAGCTATCTACACATTCGATGCAAACCCAATCAAAATTGCACCAGCATACTTCTCAAAACTAGAACATTCTTTTTGACCCCTAATAGCCAAAGTAATACTAAAGAATCAAACCAAAGCGGGAAGTATCACCATCCCAGACTTTAGCCTCTCCTACAAAGCTGTCATCATCAAGACAGTATGGTATTGGCACAAAAACAGACACATAAACCAATGGAATAGAATTGAGAACTCAGAATTGGACCCAAAAGTGTACAGNGGGTGTTATGCTGAGCAAAATAAGTCAGGCAGAGAAGGACAAATACCATATGTTTGCACGTATTAGAGGATTAGGAGGAAGTTAAAGGAGGACAGTGGGGGAGAAGAGGGGAGGAAATAGTGGGGGAGAGGGAGTGAGGCAAACCATGAAGGACTCTTGAATACTGAGAACAAATTGAGGACTGACGGGTATGGGGGAGAGGGGAAGGGGTGATGTGCATGGAGGAGGGCACTTATGGGGATGAGCACTGGGTGTTATATGGAAACCAACTTGACAATAAACTATTTAAAAAAATAAAAATAGGGGCGCGTGGGTGGCTTAGTCAGTTAAGCNCTCTCTCTGTCTCTTTCCTAGAAATAAATAAAACATTAAAAAAAATTAAAAGGAAAAAAGGAGAGCATAGGCTCTTTATTAAAATAAATAAATAAGGGGCGCCTGGGTGGCTTAGTTGGTTGAGTGTCCGACTTTCGCTTNATAAATAAATAAAAGTAAAAATAAAAGTTTCCTCTACAGATATTGGAGCGTTTTAGGAAGTATAAAAACACTAAGCTGTTGGGTATACACCTAGTGTCCAGTAAGACACAGGCCAAGAATTCGCACAAAGGTCAGAAAGGGAAAATGGAAGTCAACTGTTCGTTGTGTAGATATTGTTCAGATAGTTACATAAATATATATTTGAGGAAATATTATTTGATGACAGAATGTGAGAGATTAATTAAATACTCATGTTTTAAAGCCTCAAGCAACCACTAAAACATATTAGCACTCCATTTACAAAAGAAGGATAGCCAGTAAAGCATTACTAGATATTGCAGAAGAAATCCCAAAATAATATCTATGAATCACAATAAACAAAGGGGTGACTGGGTGTCTCAGTCAGTTAAGGGTCAAACTCTTACTTTTGGCTCAGGACATGATTTCATGGTTTTGAGACTGAGCCCAACACAGGGACAACAGAGAACCTGCTTGGGATTCTCCCTCTCTCTACTCTTCCCCTCCATGCTCACACACTCTCTCTCTCTCAAAACAAAACAAAACAAAACAAAACATTAAAAATAAAAACAAGGAATAAAGAGAAAAAAGAGGTAAAAATAGAATAGATGTGACTAACAGAAATAACATCAACATGAGAGATTGATTCATAGTTTCATTCACTGTAAATGGCCTAACTGACCCTCAATAATCAGACTGTTGAATGGAATGAAGAAGCAAGACCCCGCTGTGCCATAAAAACCTCCTTAAAAGATGGATACAGTAGATAACAAGTAAAGAAATGGACTAAAATAGACCATGCAACACTTGACATAAGAATGATGAAATGTGCATATTTTTAAGAACGTAGACCTCAAGAGAAGTAATGTTTTATACACGAATCAAGGGCCAATTCAGCTGGAAGACATAACCATCCTAAATGAGTATTCACCTCATCATCAATTTTGGGTTTAGATGAAATTAAAATTGATAGCACCAAAAAGAGAAATACAAACACTGACAATTTAAAATTGAGATTTGAATATTCTTCTCTCACTAATTGAGGGTACAGAGGAAAAATCAGGAGCTGAAAGACTTGAACACTGCCAACCAACTTGATCAAAACTCATCCCTACAGCACTCCACTCGACTGCAGCAAATCTATGTTCTGTTCAAGTCCACATGGGACATTCATGGAGGTACAGCATGTTTGACCCATATAACAAAACTAATGAACTGATCAGTAAAGAAATTATAGAATCTGACTTTGCCCACAAAGGACTGAATTAAAAATATTGAACAGCCATCTGGAAAATTCCCAAATATTAAGCCACATGTTTTGAGGTGACAGAAATAAAAAGCTGGGAGAGAAATTGAGAAAATCATTCTCATCCACATTTATGGTTTCAATGAGAAATCAGAGCCCTAGAATGGTCTGGCATGAGTTATTTCAGGTGTTGCCATGAGACTGCTTCCCCAAGCACAGTGCTGCTTACACTTGACTCTGGGTGTTGGAGCTCTTTCTCTCCCTGATATCCTTCTATGAGTTCCTTGTTGTCATGGCTGATTCCTGACCCTCTGCCCTCCTCAACACATGGAGCACCCACTAGAAACATAGGCACTCACCAGGACATAGAGAGTGGCTGCCTGAGGACACAAAGTTGGCTCTCCAAAGCCATGCTGATGAGTGTTCTCTATGCCACAAAGGCTAAGGGGAAGTGTTCTTGGCTTTATACTCAAGTTTGATGCACGTTTAACTCTATCATCTCCTGGCTGGGTGACACTCAAAGTCCTGAATGTCCTGGGTTCCTCATCTTTGACATCGGGAAAGAAATCTTGCCTCCAGGGTGAAATAAGGATTGGAAGATGGAGTAGAAGGTTGTCATTCCTTCTAGTTGCCCAGCATCAGAATCCCCTCAGTCACAGAGACTGACAGCAGCAGAACCACTGGCACAGACTCCCTTGAACAAGGACAAAGGCATATGGCAGTCTCCGCTGAATACTTTGCACAAAGCTGAGTGTTTATACACAATACCATACTGAATCCACACAACAATCCCTCAAGTGGTTCCCTTCATTCGACAATGCAAGGTAGAGAGTGTCAGCGAATTGCCCGTGCCCATACAGCCGGTGTAAGATTCAGGACTGGGACCAGGAATGATTGTTTCTCCCATGAATTCATTTACTTTTCCAACACACATTTCTTGAGTACCTGCTCCTCTTCTTCACCCTGCATAGAATTTCTCAGTGCTCTACCTTCCAGCAAAAGCTCCAAGCTGATAACCCTCTTACATTACAAAGAGGGTTTCTTGTAATCATTAAAGCACCACCTCTGTCACAACACTTGATTTATACTTCATTCTTTGCTCAAATCTCCTAGGTTTCCTGGCTTTCCTCAGAAGACATGGGAAATGAGGCTCAGCAGAAGGCTGCACAATTTTGTAGAAACTTGGAATAGTTTTTAGAGGCTCGGAATCTTCTCTCACATTGCAATCCACTGGTTACCTGCTTGCATCTTTCCCATCCCTATTGTAGCCCAGGCAGTGCGACTTTGCATTTTCACATGGATTACCTCATGTACCTACTGGCTGCTTTTATGTGACATGATGGGCATACCTCCTTTATACATGAGGGCACTAACAAATGAAGGATTCCCTTCTGAGAGACCCAGGTTCAGCAATCACTGTGGTCACAAAGGTAGAGGGTGGCCACATTGTGGTTTTATTCCTTACTATGAGCCAGGCCTCACTGTGCACAGCATGTAGCACAAGATACTACAGCGTTCCTATGAGCATATATTTGGTATTGGTAGGATATTTCAATTTATCCACCACTGGAAAAGGGTCGTTGCAATAGTGCACCTATGACACAGGATTATATATCCCAGCCTATATAACAGTAGTGTTGAAATAATGCTGAGTTTCCTATGACTGGGAACATACAGAAGGGATCTGAAGCTGGGTCCAGAGTCTCAGGAGCCCATCACACATGCTGGGAGAATTCTGTTACACTTATCTCCTAGTTTCAAAAGACATCAAGTTGGTTGGGACACTGCACCCACACACCAGACCCTGGAAACATGGGACATGTAGCTCCCATGTGTCCACTCTTACTTGGGGACAAGTTTCTGCCCAACCCTCATTCCAGCAAGGAGTCCTGTCCTGTGATTTCTCCTTCCCCAGGGTGGGGACAGACACTGCCCATGCCTCTGGGCCTGAGTCAGGCACAGACTGTTCATAGGAAACTTTGTGTCCTGCTGTGGATGGAGACTGCCACATT
Source organism: Crocuta crocuta (assembly GCF_008692635.1). Taxonomy (NCBI): domain Eukaryota; kingdom Metazoa; phylum Chordata; class Mammalia; order Carnivora; family Hyaenidae; genus Crocuta; species Crocuta crocuta. Next base: position 73,552 of record NW_027528812.1, read on the forward strand.
CCACGTCAACCATATTCCCTAAGACATCATCCTCTGCATTTATGTGAACCCTCATGTCATCAGCAAGTGTAAGCTACAACTTCATTTGAAATGACCATGAGTGTGAAGCCATCTTGCAGTCAGTTCCCATTCTATAGTATGACTACTCTGTCCAGCATTTCAGGATGCCATGCATCCCTGCTCCGTGTCCTGTTGACCCTCAGATATGGTCAAGGTGGTGACTGTCATTTTGACTCAAACATCCACCAGAGTTCAAACAGCTGCCCTGCTCTCCTTCTGAAGTTTGCCATCTTCACAACCTGCTTTCACTCTTCTCTCCACACGTTTAGGCAAACGCTGAGCACAGGATATATGTACATTCAGAGGACTTGAATGGAAAGGAGACAAAAATAAATATAATTAGAGTTGGTCAATGTTTTCCTCACGGAGATCAAGAAGCATCCATGCCCTACTTTTGAGACCATTGCTTCACCCACTTTGCACACTTCTGCTTCCAACTAGAACCTATCCTCCCCCACACATTTTCACCCCAGGGAGTGTTAATCTCTGCACGTGGGATTCCTTAGCTGTGTGTGTACCGTATGGTTCCAGGTATGCTCTGTGCTATAAATCACTCACCCAACAGCTCCCCCTACGCAGAGTCTGTGTTGTGCACCTTTGTTGTATCTCCCAGTGTTAAGTAGAACACAGTGTAGGAATCAAGAACTTTCTGATGTGGTAGAGTCTAGTGGAAGGCACGTTGGAGTCAGATAATCTGAAATACAAACATCAGTTCTATCAGGAACCAGAGGCCTTGAGCTGTACACTCAAGCCTCCTCAACATGATTTCTTGATCCGGACTTTGGGAGATATTGGGAGCAGGTATCTCAAGGAAATATTGGAAAGACCGGTAAGGTCGCTGTGTGACATAATATTACAAATAGAATTTGTGTCCTCAGTGTGGGGAAGAACCAGTGCTAAGCAGCTTGGGCCTATGGTTGGTTTTATAAGAAGTATTTGGGGACAAGAGGTCCCTCTACATCTTCCCTTGTAGAGATACAGATTGTGGCAGCTCCACATGTCATGTCCTCAAGTCCTGCAAGAATTGAGCTCAGCCTCTAGGTCATCAGGTTAGACAGTCCTACACCTCCACACTGCTGCCTCCAGGGCTACAAGCCTACAAGCTGCCCCCAGACTATCTTGGTTGTTGACATTCTTGGAAAGAATGTGGACCATGGTTTCTCCCTGGTTTTCTATCCCACCTGACGTTCCTGAAGCTTTGGTCTATCTTTGCAAGGGACCAGCCTCTGCAAGCCAGGGTTGGCCTGGAGAGTGATGGTTGGCATCGGCAAAGAAGACACGGAGCCAGCCTCTTCAGGTGGACCGCTCAAATTTATTTTTCATCTTAGGGTTTTTATATAGCAAATCCAAACAATCATGCTTAAACAATTTACATTTTTGAGTACAGTCATAGGACTTAACATTTCTAAGTTTTCTTGGCAACAGTGATTTCACGGTACATGATTTCAACCAATAAAATTTAACCAGGTAGTCACAACAAAGTTCTACATATTCTTTACTGCATATGGCAGGGTACCTAAGGATAAGTGAAGCATATTGCCAGAATACATGAGATCACAGTGCCCTTTAATTGTTTAAATTCAGTGGGCATGCAAAAACAGGATATACTTGTACCCGCAGTTGTAGGTAACAGACTCTCACAACCCCTTACTAAGAAAGAACAATGTCAACATTTATCATAGATGACATATGGAAATGTTTTACGTGGATCAACTAGAATTTGGTCTCTGCATTTACTGATCTCATTCTTTGGCCAGAACAATCCATAAGTTGCCTTACAGACTTGAGATCAGCAGGCAAATATTTCTCTAACACTTTTCCGAGAAAGCCCTCCAAAACGAGTAAGTCTTGTTTTTGTCTCTGCTTATGACATAGTATGTATTTTTTACTGGCAATTAGACCCATACAAGGAAAATGAATTCTAGATCTCTTATAGACCCCATGTATACCGGACTGTCTCCAATCTTACTAATTGCCACAATATTCATTAGACAACATCTGATTGAGGGGGCGGACATGATATTTAGGCACATTCCATTTTGGAGGAAGGGGGGAACTTTGGGCGATTCTGGTTTCATATTAACCCTAGAATAGACTAACAGCAGAAGTGAGAGTAAAAGGTACAGACTAAGTAGAGAAGAAGAATTCTTCAGGGGGTTCTCCTGACTGCCTTAGAGTCCTTTCCCACAGGTTTTCCCTGGGCCTTGCCATCAGGGATGACCCATGCAGTTTTGGTCTCAGGCATATCTTTGCCAGCTGCCAGTTAGTTCCCAAGATGATTTGCTGTGTTTTCAGCATCTGAGTTCCCCTGACCAGCCTACTTAAGCCAGGAACAAAATTTTCATTTCTCTGGGGACAAATAGGTGTGGGCAAATCCTAGTTGCACACAACTGACATCAGATCTGGAAGGTGGGTAAGTGCATAGCATAAACTGTCATCTCTAGAACTTGGAGACTGAGGTTTTACCAGACACAGACTCATTCACTGACTGGCTGTGTGGCCCTGAGTGGAATGTTATTTTACAGTGCTGCAGAGAGGAACAAATGGAATAAAAGTTCTGGGAGAGAAAACAGCTAAGAGAGAATGAGGAGCATGAATTTTTGAGACTTTTTAAAAATGTTTTATTTATTTCTAAGAGAGAGAGAGAGACAGCGTGAACAAGGGAGAGTCAGAGAGAGAGGGAGTCACAGACTGAAACAGGCTCCAGACTCTGAACTGGCAGTCAGCACAGAGCCCGATGCGGGGCTCGAACCCACGAACCGTGAGATCATGATCTAAGTGAAAGTCGGGCGCTTAACCGACTAAGCCATCTAGGCACCCCGAATTTTTGAGACTTTTAGAGCTAGGGCTGTGTTGGTCTGTGGAACTGACAGAACTGATATGCCCATATTCTGATCCTCCACAAAAGTCATATTCCAAGGATTTTTAGGACAGGTAAATGGTAACACAATGAGCATGGGCTTCAGCATGAGACTGAGATCAAACATGAGACCAAACTCAGCATGAAACTGAGACTGTGTGCACAGCTAGGTTAGTCCTTAAACCTCTCACAATTGGTCTTTTCTTCTGTGAAAACTGTAGGTGTCTAGGCTGTCTGAGGTCTGAGATCTAGGTAGGCTCACTATGTGTCTCCTGTAGATAGCCCCCATCCTGGCACAGTGTAGGTGTTCAAAATCAGGGGCTAGGCTTATGATCTTCTTTAGAAGGTATCATGAGACATTTCTTTACATGAGTCCTTTACTTCAGCTTCTGGGCACTTTATCAGGTCGCTTTCCTTATAGACTCTAGGTTCTACATCCCTTTCCAGATCCCTGACTGTGTCCTGCAGGGCAATCTCCAGGTCCTGGAAGCTCTTGCAGAGAAAACGCTCTCCTCCTGCTATGGCCCCAGGGCCTCACTCACAAATTGCTGCATGGCCTGAAGGACAGCCTAACTCTCCTGCTTGTGATTGGCCTGACTTACTCAGCTTCACCCTGACTTTTGCTCTGAACATAAATCATCTTCAAAAGTCCACAGCCCGGTTAGTGTAAGGGGTACAGCTGTGCCTGTGTGTGTGTGGCGGGGGAGGGGGGGGAGATGTGATGGAAGATGCTTCTCTACAGTGCAGACAGACTCTGACACCTCAAGCGACACTGAATAGAGGATTTTCTGGAATTGATTTTTAGTAATCATCTCTAGGAGATGATTGAGGAAGTGGGTGAGTGGGGGCAGGAAAGTGCTGGCAGTAATGCAGGGTGTGATGATAACCTACAGAGTGGATCTGAGGCTGAGTCTCACAGGGGAGCCCTGGACTGTCATGGGAATCCAGTGATGGGGTTTAACTGTAGCGAGTTCAATTAGAACCCTGATGTACACAAAACAAACAGACAGCCCCTCTCCCCACAACCAACAACATCCCAACAACAACCAAGTAATGAAACATTAATAACAAGAATAAAGCAATATGCAAAAATGTTTCTACACCATGACAATCAAGCATTTATTTTCAGTATGCAAAAATGATTTCACATATGAACAGCAGTTAATGCAATATATCACATGAACATAATAAAGGAAAATAAATGTGACTGTCTCAAGAGACACAGGTAAACTATTTGAAAAATGAAACACCTCATCTTGATAAAAATGCAAAAAAACCTAAAAAACGAGGATGTCTCTGAAAAACACACAGCTATCCATGTACTCTGTGGAAAGAATGACTTCATCTCCCTGACCTCAGACCCAGGAAAGAGGAACCTTGCTACCAAGTGGAGAAGAGTATAAGGGAAGGCAGAGCATGGTGAAGCCCAGGAATCCAGCATGACTCCTAGATTTCCTGCCCAAAGAGCATGCCTATGTTTACCAAGTGGGAAAAAGTATAGGGAGAACAAGTCTGGGGAAGAATATCAAGAATTCTTTATTGGAAAAATTCAATTGGATATGCCCATAGATAGCCTCATGGAGATGATGTCAAGGCAAGTAGACAAATGTCAGGATCTCAGAGGAAGCATCCCAAGCTGGATGGAGGGAGTTATGGACTCAGGACAGCTTTGCTGTTACTACTGCTTGTTTGAAGAGAGTTTCTGGAGCATATCTGCATGATGATGGGAGTGATCCCATACCCATCCCAGAATGGGAATTCAGAAGAATGTGGATAGATATTACAAGGTTACAAATATTAGAGAAAGGTAGCATACAGACATTGTTTCTGAGAGCAGGAAGAATAGGACTTACGTGACTTGTATCATCACACCTTCAATACTCTAGTAGTCACGTCCTCAGACAAGCCATCTCTATCTATTTTTCTGTAATGACTAGCCTCATGAAAAGACTCTGTCCCTGAGACAGAATTATTTTTCTCACAAGGTTACCTGACACCATTCCATTCTTTCAGTCCATTGCTAGCTGACCACTAGGAGCAGGATGTATTTCTGCCTGTATCGTTCCCTGTATTCAGACTGAAAGAATACTGCCTGGCACTAAACAATGTTAATGAGTGTAGGGACAGTGAATGAAGAACACTCCTACTGTGATGTGGACAAACACATCCCAAAGGAGGAGTTTTCTCCCATGGGAAATAAACCATATGCAAATGTTACTGAGCCCAGGTTTTCTGTTCACAGACAACTCTAAGGAAATGCACAAAGAAGTCCTAAAGCAGGCTGCAGTGTCAGAAAGAGAATAGGATGTGAAAAAGTGGCTGACAAGGAAGACTGAAGCCTGAGGAAAGGAAACCCCACAAGCAGTGAGGAGACAACTCTTCGGTGAGTCAGGAAGATCATGGTGCAAATTCAAGCCATGGAGCAGATGCCAGGGCCCTTGAGGAGGTGATATATTTGGCCACCAGTAAAGTCTACCATTGTATGGGGGGAAAAATCACAGGATGCCACTGGGAAAGCATGCTAAGAACTCAAGAAGTCCATGAGCGAAAAAATAAAATAAAAAAAGAAGTCCACAAGCGTGTCCATTCTACATATCATGTGGGAAAGTGACTGCACAGATTTGTGATGGAGTAGGGTGCACAGGCTTCATTAACCCCTATGGTCCTGGAACACATCACTTCAGGAGGCCATCCAGGGAAACTGGACAATGACACTGGAGGTACTTTCCTACACTGGGCAGGGCACCCGACAGGATGGGAGGAATTCTGCTCCCACAAATTTTAGTTCCCTCTTTCCCCTTGGAAACTATATATATATATAGTTGCAGAACTATATATATATATATGGAGAGTGGTGTGGAAAAGAAAATACTATAAAACTAGTATGCATTTTAGAAGTATATCTGGTATATAGCCTTTGCCTCAACAGTCAGGACACCTAAGAGCTGGTTCTCATTTGCACAAACCAGGGGTTTGTCATTGGGCAAGTAATTTCTCCTCTGGGTCTCAGTTTGTCCATCCATAAAAGGAGCGGATGGTCTTCAAGTTTTCCTCCAACAATAAGAGTACATGATCACAATAAATTCTTTCCACTAAAAGGCATTTGCCAAGGAACTAAATGGACAAGACGAGAGAACTCAAGGTGCTCTGAACTAATAGAAATGAAAAGCTGGCAAGCAGGTGCCAGGAGCTGCCGGGAGCTGCACCGGCCTCTATGGATGGCAGTCACAGCAAGGAAATGGCAGTGTTTGCACAGCTCCTGCCATGAGAAATGAAAACTGGTATCTCCTGCTACTACTGGCTCATGTTGTGCTGGTATTGACCAGGCCTCACAATATTCCATATCAGACCAATATTCTGAACACAGATACCTCATAAGGAAAAGCATATTCCTGCCTTTGCAAGAGAGATTTTAGATGAAAGCTCTATGGATGATTGTCAAAAGGCTCTTCCTAAGGGCCTTGCAGATCCAAGACTTAGGGGGTTAAGAACACAAGAATTACAATTGAGCCTGGCCCCGAGACAAAGAGCCTAATTTAGAGTTAAGGTACAGATAAGGGCAGAACTTAAGTTAATACTTACACCTTCTCCTAATTGGTGATGTATGGCAGTCCCTTCCCCAAGGCCTACTTTCTGCAAACACCCTCCCTTACAGGTGGCTGGGATGAGAATAGATAAGAGTAGCTAAAACATTACCCGCAAACAAAAGGCTGACACATTTAGGGCCTCCATGGTGTTCACACATTCAGCATCAAATAGGTTTCCACAAACAACTTATGAACCAACTCAAAAACATTCATTTGAGAGCCAGACAGAATGACTCTTAGCCCATCTATACACTTAACCTATCACCTAACCTTAGCGTTATTAACTTAGAACAAATATGTATCCTGTCTTTTACTAAGAACACCCTGCTAATTCTTTAGTTACAAGATTTACTTAACCTCACTATAATTGGAATAGTTCTGCAAGAATATTTCTGTAAAACCTGCTTCTGTACACTTTCCAAAACATCTTATCACAAAGAGTTATCCATTGTAAAAATTCCTTTTTCTGATGTCATGTTATCACTTAACCTATAAATAAAGACACCAAAACCTACAGGACAGAGATGCCTGCCTGGTGATCAGAAAGAATCACGGGGCTCTCTCACTCTCTCTCTTTCGCCGACACCGTCCATCCTTCAGGGACCCCCTAGACCTGCTGGAGCCGGCTCGGCCTCCAGCAAGGAGCCACTGTAGGGAGTAAATAGAGGTTCAAAGAGCCCACATGGAGGGAGACAAGAAATGAGAATATGGTCATGGAGGTGAGTTGTGAGAGACGAAAGAGTTGATGATTACCCAGCAGCATAGAGAGCCTACAGGTAATACCTCTCCCCTCCCTTTCTTCTGGCTGTGTCCAAATGCCCTTTTGAGTTTCCTGTTCTCTGGAAAGTTGTCTCTGACAGCCATGTCCAGGTGTGTTCTGAGAGTACGCTGGGTTTTCTTCTGCCAGAGCACTGATCCTGCAGCATGGCAGCTACCTCTCAGCTATCTGTTTCTTCTACTGTACTGTCGGTACTTCCTAGAAGGCAGAGACTCTTTTCTCTGTATTGTCAGTACCAAAGACAGGGCTTGACAACAGCTGCCTCCTCACATTTTTGCAAACACTCATCAACACTTGCTATCTACTACCATGGTACATCAAGATTAGTGGGAACACAGGTGGTCTCTGCCTTCATGGAGCCTCCTTACCTGGTAAGTGCTATAAAGGGCACCAGGGACAGGTCCATCCAGGAAGTGATGCCTACATTGGGAGTGGGTACTTGGAAGCCCAAAAAGAAAAAGTCTCATTGGCCCGAAGAGGAGTGAAAGTTTTTGAGGAGTTTCATAGTTGTTCAGAGAGTTGGTTTTCACTAGAAGAAAAATGTAAATATGCATGGTGATGAATATTGTCTACATAACCTCTTGATATTTTCACATGATATACAAATGTCAAATATTTAGGTTTTACTCCTAATGCTAATGTTAGATATCAATTATACCTCAAACAATAACAACAGCAACAACAAACAAAACAAAACCACTATGCAATGTGTAAGAAGATACATTGGGAGAACATGCATATTTAGTAACATTAAGATTAATAATAATGGTGATTTTTACTGGGCACATTCTTAGGGTGGTCACGGTGCACAGGGTTTGTTTCTTTTTTTTCCCATTTAAATCACAAAGAACCCTGACAAGATAGGCACATGATCTCCTTTTATGGAGAATGAAACTCAGGCTTATTGAAATAAGAAATTTTCCTAAGACAGCAAATGGTAGGGCAAGAATTCAATCCCAGGTATTTCAAATAAAACTAATTCAGAGCACAAATGATGAACATTCTCTAAAAAGGAACTCGCCTGAAACAGGTAACTGCAGGCTAGTGACAGGCTCTATGCAGGGAGGTAGGAGGGAGTGATTCTAGTTGGTAGAACCAAAGGAGCTATGCAAGCCCCCCCTCCCCTGCTGTGGGGAGAGTCACAGGACCAGGACTGTGGGAGAATCTGACAGGTCCCTGCTTCAAATTCTGCCCACATTCCCAACCAACACTTCCCACCTGAGGACCCCAGGTTTTGGCAGATTCACATTGGCCAGTCCTCTGTGACATCGTATGTATACAGGCCATCCTGCCTGGGATGCTGCCATGATGGTATTTGTGATGTAATCCTACTGTTTTTACAGATGAACACAAGCACATACTAAGATACACACATTAGTTCATACAAGTATACATGTAGGTGTACATTACGACACACCTAGTACACACACTAGACCACACTAGCATGTCTAGCACACACTAACAACCAGTATACAATACCACATAAGCTACTCCTCATTCCAGCACAACTACAAGTACATATCTAGTACACACTACTATACAAATACAACTGATGTATGTCAGTACACACGGTAGTATATCCACTACATACTACTACTTATATTACACAAAAGCACACAAGCTGTATTCAATCTAGTACAAATACTAGCACCCACCTAGTACACATGCTTGCACACAGTATTGTCAATTAATTACACCCTAGCACACACTGATAAATATGCTAGTACAAGTGCACACTAGTTAGCACACATACATCTACTACTACACACACTAGTACATACTAGCATACATTAGGATATCACATACACACTGACACAAACTAGTACACATGTTACTTCCCAAATATTATTTCACATGAATATCCATATGAGCTACACACTATTGTAGCACATACACATGCTAGTATATACATGAGCACACACTAGCAGTAGGTGTACACTCACTGTACACCAGATAGTACACATACTAGTACACACACTAGGAGACACTAGTACACATACTAGATAACACATGTTTACACTCTAGCACTAGCTACACACTCGCTGGCACACCTAGTACACATACTAGCAGACATACTAACAGAAACAACTTCCCCACAGTGTTCATGCACCGAGTTGAGTATGTAACACTTAACGGAAGCTTCCATGCATGTATTTTCCAAGAGTACCAACGTAGTGAAATGACTCGATAATTGAATCCTGCATTCTGCATAGCGTGTTTTCTCACATTGAGCACAGTGTACTTCCCACATTGGTCTCCACAACTGTATTCTAACACTATGAACATAGTGAATCATGATGTTAGTTGAATGAGGCCTGCCCCACAGTGTTCCTTCACAGAGTTGAGTATATAACACTTACCTTATTCTTCCACGCATAAATCTTCAAACATCACTAACTTGGTGAAACAACTAGGTAACTGAATGCTGCATTCGGTACAGTGTTGTTACACAGACTTGAGCCTTTACCACCTCTCTCATAGGTCTCCGCATGTGTATTCTAACACTAGTAGCATAGTGAAACAAGACCTTAGTTGAATGCAGCCTTCCCCACAGTGTTCATGCATCAAGTTGAGTATGTAACACTTAAATGAAGCTTCCATGCGTCTATTTTCAGAGTACCAACGTAGAGAAACGACCTGGTAATTGAATGGTGCATTCCGCATAGTGTTTTCTCAGATTGAGCACAGTGCACTTTCATATTGGTCTCCACAGCTGTATTCTAACACTATGAACACAGTCAATCATGACGCTAGTTGCATGAGGCCTGTCCCACAGTGTTCCTTCACACGGTTGAGTAAATCACACTTAGCTTATTTTTCCACGCATGAGTCTTCCAATATCTCCAACTTAGTGATACAACCAGGTCACTGAGTGCTACAATCTGCACAGTGTTGTATCAGAGTTGAATATTCTGTACTTCCCTCATAGGTCTCCACTTGAATCACACCTCCATGAGATCAAGATAGGGCTTGACCTCAGATGTGTCAGATGAGAAAGCAAAGGCACAAATTCTTAACTGCCGCTTTTTATATATTGTAACAAGCTTCATCCTCTTAGTTATGTTATTGTCACCATCCCTGCAACCTCATTCCCACCGGAGCCACACTGGAGTATGGCTGAGAAGTCCTTGAGCCTGTATGTTGTCTGGACAAGAGCCTGGTGGTCGTGACATCCTTTGTCGACCCTGCACCCTGTGGCCACATGGCTTCCTGCCCATGCTTCAGGCAGAAGACCCCCTCAGGACTGCAAACAGTCTGTGCAACAATAAATGTTGGGTTGAATTGGCTTGGTTTCCCTGGTGGTTGATGTTCTCTCGTGACCTAAAATGGAGACCAGCTCTCAACTTTTGGCCATTTCCCCACATTCAGAGGAGGGGAGGTCACAAGCATCACTGAAGCCAGATGTCACCACCCCTCTGGCTTGGGATGAGAATCCTACACTTCCAGGTGAGAAGCACAGACTTCTAAATATCTTCAACTCATGTCTTATCGAGTGATGTCGCATGTCTTCTGAGGGTGGTGAAGTTATACGCAGTTCTCATTGTGTCCCCTGACTTTCTAGATCCAGCCAAGAGGAGGCAATTCTTTTTTTTTTTATAAATAGTTTATTGTCAAATTCGTTTCCACATAACACTCAGTACTCATCCCCACAAGTCTCCTCCTCCATGCCCATCCCCCCCTCCCCCCCACATCCATCAGTCCTCAGTTTTTGTCAGCATTCAAGAGTCTCTCATGGTTTGTCTCTCTCCCTTTCCCCCACCATTTCCCCCCTTCTTCTCCCCCTTGTTCCTCCGTCAAGTTCCTCCTAATCCTCCTATACGTGCAAACATATGATATTTGTCCTTCTCTGCCTGACTTATTTCGCTCAGCATAACACCCTCAAGGTCCATCCATGTTGCTACACATGGCCAGATTTCCTTCTTTCTCATTGCCATGTAGTATTCCATGGTATAGATAAACCACATCTTCTTGATCCATTCATCTGTTGATGGACACTTAGGCTCTTTCCATGGTTTAGCTATTGTGGAGAGTGCTGCTATGAACATTGGGGTACATGTGCTCCTATGCATCAGCATTTCTGTATCCCTTGGGTAAATTCCTAGCAGTGCTATTGCTGGGTCATAGGGGAGTTCTATTGTTAGTTTCCTGAGGAACCTCCACACTGTTTTCCAGAGGGGCTGTACCAGTTTACATTCCCACCAACAGTGTAGGAGGGTGCCCGTTTCTCCACATCCTCGCCAGCATCTAGAGTTCTCTGATTTGCTCATTTTAGCCACTCTGACTGGCGTGAGGTGGTATCTCAGTGTGGTTTTGATTTGTATTTCCCTGATGAGGAGGGATGCTGAGCATCGTTTCATGTGTCTGTTGGCCATCTGGATGTAAGAGGAGGCAATTCTATTAGATCAGTACTAACCAGCTGTCTGAGCTGCCCGCAGTTCCAGAAATGGTTAAATGGGAGCATTTTGCAAGCCACGGTGATTCCTGCAGACAGGCATGCATGGGGTATGAGCTGACCGTGTAGAACTGCCCAGGGTTCAGCTAAGAGGAGATAGATAGAGGACAGAGAAAATGTCACCAAAATGAGTGACAGAGCCAGTACGACCCAGGCAGTAAGACAAAGTCAATGATTTCAATTAGCAAGAGGTCTCCAAAATCATGGCCTGACCCCTTGGCTTCCACTTCCTGCAAACCTGTAGGGGGCTTGTCTTGTTTGGGAGCGGGAGAGGGATGCCAACTGGTAAAAGGAAGCTAGAAAAGGCTGGCAAAGCCTCAGATCTGCTTACAAGTCTCCTTCGAAACCTTGTGTTACTCAGTACTCAGTACCATCCCAGAATCCATCATCAAACGACAGCCCCAACCAACCCAGCAGCCTGTGAGGGCCTGAGTCAGGGGTCGTCAGGCCAGCATCAGAGTGACCATGAACCCAGGGGTAGCTCCAGGCACATACCCTTGGATCAGTGGCCCAGCAGGTCTGGCTGTAGCAAACTCCATCTAGAGTCGCGTGCCATCCCTACCCTGTGCATGGTTAGCTGTAGGACAGAGGAAGGAATGTCCCTAGCTTTGGTTTCAGGCACACTCTGGCCTACTGGAGAGAGCATTCTCAGCACTCACCATTCCTTCCTCTGCCCAGGCCAACGGTGGTGACCACTGATGGGGTGAGGAGAGCTGGGCATGGGCACTTGGGTCACNTCCCCTCATGATTGCAAGATGGCTGTCACGATCCTGAGCATCATGTTCTCACAGAACTCCATCTAGTGCCAGAGAGAATGTTTCCTGTGTGTCTCCATTTATCAGGAAGATAAACTATCCCAGAATGCATCTTATGCACACTTTCCTCAGGCTCCTGGGCCAGGACCAGGTCACATACCCAAGCCCTGCCTGCATCTTCCAGAAGGAAAGTTGATCTAGTAAGGAAGAATGGGGGGATGGCTGCTGGCTCTTTCTAGATGTTTCTTTGGGTAAATATGTGGCCTTTCAACATCTCTCCATCTGAGCCGGGTGGGATAGTATATGGTAGAGGTGAGGAAGCCCAACCAATCAAGGCGAAGTGCAGGAAACAGAAAACACTCTAGGTATTTTGTACAGAAAGATAGTCAATGTAGGGAATTAAATGTAGAAAGATCTGGAAGCTTGGAGGTGAGGGCACACTTTTGCCCTGTGGTAGGTCACACTATCCCAGCTACCACCTTGCAGGAAATTCTTGTCAGCATCCTAGTTGCACATCCATTAAGTGGTGACAAAACAAATGGAAGGAACATAGCGTCCGCTGCCGTGAAAACTCCTGTCTGCCAGATCCCAGCCAGCAGCCACCACACTGCAGGAAGAATGGCTCTGCCTCCCTCTACCTTCCAGCTCACCCCTACGGTGCTTCCCTCTGGTGGAGCAGTAGTGGGTGTTGGTGAGCATAACTGTCTTCCTCTGGTGGAGCGGTTGCATCCAGCAAGGGGTGGGGGGGCGCTGGGAAAGGTAGTCTTCAGCCTTTCAGCCCCTGAAACACACAGGAATATGGATGGAGCAGACAGGGAGGCTAGGCGCCAATAGGTCATTTCTAGCACAGAGGCTCAGGTGGTCTTTTAGCCTGTGTTGCCAGAAATAGAGCCTGACACAAGAGTCTGTGATCCAGAAATAGGAATTGGGGACAGAGAAGTGTGAAACAGGGAAATAGGAAAGCCAAAATGGTGGTGAGTTATTGCACAGGTCCCTGGTGTGGCTACTGGGATCCCCTATGAGAAGCAGGCAGGGTCAGGATAGCATGAACTCCTGGATCCTACCATCTATCGCTCAAGGTCTGCCCATGTCAACGTCTTTCCGTGCAGGAGTTGTCAAGTGGGTTCCTGCAGGTATCCCACACCATGGCTTCGGAGGAACACTGGGCAGAAACTGTTAGCTGAGTATCAGTGTGGTATAACACTTAGCTCATACCACCATGCATGTGTGTCCAACATGACTCCCTCTGTGAAACAAGATGGTAGGTAACTCAATGCTGCATTCCTCCCCCTGTTGGTTCTCAGAGTTGAGCACAGTGCACTTCCACCATTTGTGTCTCACTACCAACATGCCAAGACATGGTTTGAGGTGAAAGACGGGTTCCACACAGCAGTCGTTCACTCTGTCGAGTATATCACACTTACCTCATACTTCCATGTACGTGTTTTCAAACGTGACTAATTTAGGGATACACAATAGTGATCGAATGCTGCATCCAGCATAGCATTGTTTCCCAGATTGGAGCCTACTGCACTTGCATCATTCGTCTCCACACCTGTCTTTCAACACTACTAACATAGTGAAACAAGCTGTTATTTGAATAATGTGTCCCGCCCCCCACTCCCGGGTTGGCTCACAGAGTTGAAGGTGTGACGCTTTGCTCCTACCTCCATGCATGTGTTTTCCACATGACTAACTCTGTGAACCCAGATGATAACTCAGTGTTGCATTCCTCACCCTATTGTTTCTCAGAGCTGAGCATACTGCACTTCCATCCTTGGTCTCAGCATCTGTGTTTCCACATTGCTAACACAAGTGAAACTAGATGTTAGTTCAATGTTGGCTTCCACACAGTGTTGGTTCACAGAGCTGAGCGTATCGCATTTACCTCGAACTTCAGTGAATGTGTTTTCAAACATGACTCACATGCTGAAACAGCATGGTAACTGAAGCTCCATTCCGCACAGTGTGGATCCACACTGGTGAGAACACTGCACTTTTATTATTGTTCACTCCATCAGTTTTCCAACATTAGTAACTTCGTGGAAAATGTGTTAGTTGAATGCAGGGTCCGCCACAGGGTTCGTCACAGATTTCGGTATATAACACTTCCCTCAAACTTCCAGACATGTGTTTTCCAACATGACTCACTTAGTGAAACAAGATGGCAACTGAATGCTACCTTCCTCAAAGCGTTGTTTTACAGACCTGAGCATTCCACGCTTCCATCACGGGTCTCGCTCATTTGTACTCCATCACTACTAACGGAGCAAAACAAGATGTTCGTGGAAGGATGGGTTTCCCCACAGTGGTCTTTCAGAGCTCGGTATCTAACACTTACCACATACTTCCATGCACGTGTTTTCAAACGTCACTAACTTAGGGATACACGATAGTGACCGAATGCTGCATCCAGCCCAGCGTTGTTTCCCAGATTGGAGCCAACTGCAATTCCATCATTGGTCTCCACACCTGTTTTTCAACACTACTAACATAGTGAAACAAGCTGTTATTTGAATAATGTGTCCCCGCCGCCCCCCCACCCCCACCCCGGTTTGGCTCGCAGAGTTAATTGTATAACACTTTGCTCATATCTCCATGCATGTGTTTTCAACATGACNCCAAGGCTTCTTCCATCTTGAAGAAGGGGGCTGGTGGCCGCTCACTCAGAGTAATTCTCTGGATGCCCTGGTTCACGGCAAGATATCCTGGCAGTCTCCATGATGCCATGGTAAGTCTGGAATCTGAAAGAACACAAGCAGGTGAGAAGTTTAGTGGGTCCAGTCCATGTGCCCCACCTCCAGGGCTTTTGCCTAGCACCATAGGGTGAGAGGGTTTATCTTATTTTGAAGAATGTCACTCAGCTGCTACTGTAAGGCCTTAAGGATTAATATTTAAAACATCAAGAATAATCATTGCACGATCAAGAAGGAGCTGAGGTTGTAATGCAGACAGCCAGAGGTCTTTTTATTGATTGATTGATTATTTTATCTTTTTATTTTTTAACATGTCTTTTGAGCGTGATATATGTTTATTTCACAATGATTTGGCCTTGGGGATTATAATGGGTAAATCCAATCAAGGTGTAAGTACAACAATTTAGAAGGTGCATGTTGCCCTGTTGTTTTCCCTTTTTGTTAAAATTATATTTACTTATTTACTTCCTCACTTATTTATTTATTACCATTAACAAAAAAAATTTTTTTTCCTGTGGTTGTTGTAGGATGCACTCATTTATTTTTATTTTTTTGGCTCGGCAGTAACTTACATACTGATCATTGGTCGTTGAGGCAGGGGGCTAAAGGGCCAAAGTTAGGTTCTATTCCCCTGCCTTTTTCAGCAATGCCCACATCTATCTGTTTCAGCCATGTGGCTATTCATTTGTGGTATACAATGGTCTAACTTCAGTAAAGTGGCTTTCATGTATCTTAGTAAAAGCCCTTTATATATCATCCATCCTTTATTTGCTATAGGCATCCACTTCTCTGCTAACCAGGAACAGCACAAATGTGGAGGAGTTTGGAGGCTGGCAACAAGAGTATTGCCGTCATTTTCCAGCCTTTGGATCAAAGGAAGAAGAATTTTAAACTTAACCCCGTGTACTTTTAAAATTTATTTATTTTAGCCTTAGTCCTTCCTGCCCACACATAGAATTTTCTTTTTAAAGTTTTTCTTTCATAAATCCTTTACAATTTTTTTAAATTAGATTTTGTCCCAAGCCATTTTTTCTCTAAGTAACCAGTCTCATTTAGGACAAAATTACTTTCTTTTACCGTCAACAAAAATATATCTCCATATCTTATATTTATTTTTTATATCATTTTTTTACATACAGAGTTGTTTTTATTATTTTTTATTTTTATTAGTTTTAACTACATTTAACATTATTTTAACTCTTAGCTGTAGTCTCCAGTGAACACCAAGTAGTGACCAATTGTGAATTATCTGTTCCATCAGATTTTTTTTTCAATGGTAGGCTTATGAATCCATTAAGCATAAACATGGATTTAAATATTTTTAGTTGTATGTATGTACGTATGTATGTATTTAATAAGAAGCCAGAAGCATAAACTTCTGTTTAGTAAGCAATGCTTCAGCATTCTATTTGATTGGGAAGAGACTTCAATATCTGAATAACTTAATTTAATTTTTCACTTAAGCAAAACGTCAAAATTTTAGGTTGCCAAACACCCTGAAAAGTATCTTAAGAATTACTCATGAGGGGCGCCTGGGTGGCTTAGTCGGTTAAGCGTCCGACTTTCGCTNCGTGTACTTTTAAAATTTATTTATTTTAGTCTTAGTCCTTCCTGTCCACACACAGAATTTTCTTTTTAAAGTTTTTCTTTCACGAATCCTTTACAATTTTTTTAAATTAGATTTTGTCCCAAGCCATTTTTTCTCTAAGTAACCAGTCTCATTTAGGACAAAATTACTTTCTTTTACCGTCAACAAAAATATATCTCCATATCTTATATTTATTTTTTATATCATTTTTTTACATACAGAGTNGATACAGTGTGGTAGGAACCACTCCCTAAGGAGAGAGAAAAAAAAAGAAAAAAAGAAGAGGAGAGGAGAGAAGACTTCAAGGTCACCTAGATATGTGCCCAGGTTCCTACATCCCCCATGGCCTTGTAAACTGAGACAACTTAATCAGACTGCATGTTTATGTGTGTTACCATATTTGGGAGACAAAGAAATAGAAAATGTATTTAAAGAAAAACTATGCTACGTGATGTGGGCTGCCCAGTTCTTTGGGTACGAACCCAACTGAGCGGTGCCGGCACAAATAAAGTTGCTTCCTGGAAAGAAAAGCCTCGTTGTCACAACTCTCTGTGAGAGAATCCTGCAACAACAGGAGTGCTGATGCATAGGGGCACATGTACCCCGATGTTCTTAGCAGCATTCTCAACAATAGCCAAAACATGGAAAGAGCCTAAGTGTCCATCAACTGACGAATGGATCAAGAAGATGTGGTTCATGTATACAATGGAATACTACATGGCAATGAGAAAGAATGAAATCTGGCCATTTGTAGCAACAATGTTGGAACTTGAGGGTGTTATGCTGAGCGAAATAAGTCAGGCAGAGGACAGATACCATATGTTTGCCCGTATAGGAGGATTAGGAGGAACTGAACGGAGGACCATGGGGAAGAAGAAGGAAGAAAATAGTGGGGAGACGGAGGGAGGCAAACCATTAGAAACTCTTGAATGCTGAGGACAAACTGAGGGCTGCTGGGGGTGGGGGAGAGGGGAAGGGAGGTGATGGGCATAGGGGAGGGCACTTGTTGGGATGAGGACTGGGTGTTATATGGAAACCAACTTGAAAATAAACTATTTAAGAAGAAAAAAATAAAAATAAAAATAAAATACTGATTGTAAAAGGGCTGTGATGGACACAGCTGAACTGATGTTCACGATTCTTTGACTATTGGAAAGAGCAGGAGCAGGTCCACATGGCCCCCTTGCACATTTTGCCTGACTATAGGAAACAGCTGGAACTTACTGGCTTTATGAGCTTCTTAACGTCATTTTCCCATTGGAGTAAGGACCTGATCAGAGCCTGTTGATGAGGTGTTTTGAGGCTTGATATCATCCCACTCTTTTGGGGAAGGGGTAGTATCTTTTGGCTGCAAAGGCACCAGAGGCACAGCCTGATGATAGGGGCAGCCAGGTGTTTTCCCCCTTTTAGAGAACTCTAAGCCTTTCCATACATCTTCTGAGCTGAAAATGGACCAGGTGAGAATGACTAGAGGANGGCTTTTAATGTTTTTTCTATTTGTTCCCACACGTTAAGACCATAAGTTCCTTGTTCTGGGAAACAAGGGCAATTTTGTTGCATGGTTAGCATTAATTGAAGGAGAGCCTTATAGTTTAGAGTCATCCCTGCTGCCTCTCCTAGTGACTGAAGAATTATAATATAGAGCTTTTGTAGGGAGTCAGAGGCTGGGGAGGGAGGGAGGGAGTTTCCCATGGGAGATCTCTCACAAAGTTCCCTGACAGCGAATGCTAATGTAGTTTTGTGGTAGGAACCCCTCCCTAAGGAGAGAGGGGGGAAAAATGAAGAAGAGAGGAGAGAAGACTTCAAGGTCACCTAGATATGCACCCAGGTGCCTATATCCCCCATGGCCTTGAAAACTGAGTCAACTTAATCAGACTGCATGTTTATGTGTGTTACCATATATGGGAGATAAAGAAATAGAAAAAGTATAAAAACAAAACTATGTCATGTGATGTGGGCCGCCCAGTTCTTTGGGTACGAACCCAACTGAGCGGTGCTGGCACGAATAAAGTTGCTTCCTGGGCACCTGGATAGCTCAGTCGGTTAAGCATCTGACTTCGGCTCAGGTCATGGTCTCACGGTACGTGGGTTCGAGCCCCAC
Source organism: Crocuta crocuta (assembly GCF_008692635.1). Classification (NCBI taxonomy): domain Eukaryota; kingdom Metazoa; phylum Chordata; class Mammalia; order Carnivora; family Hyaenidae; genus Crocuta; species Crocuta crocuta. The sequence goes on from NW_027528812.1 coordinate 92,430, forward strand.
GTCGGGCTCTGTGCTGACAGCTAGCTCAGAGTCTGGAGCCTGTTTCAGATTCTGTGTCTCCCTCTCTCTCTGCCCCTCCCCTGCTCATGCTCTGTCTCTGTTTCAAAAATAAACAAAAACGAAAAAAAAAGTTGCTTCCTGGAAAGAAGAGCCTCGGTGTCACGACTCTCTGTGAGAATCCTGCAACATTGCTTGGGGACTCACCTGGGACTCGGAGACGGTGCATTTCCACCTCCCTTGCCACTGGGTAGGAGCGACCTCACCTGGCGCCAGTGGACCGCTTGATCCATAGGGGCCTAGCCTATCCAGGCGAGCCAGGGCGAGGACCCCGTGTGTGCTAATGGAACCCCTGAGGCCCAGGAACCAGCTTAAGGAGCACCGCCCATCTGACTGATAAGAACCCGGGTTCGTTTTGGTAGACCTGCACCTAAGTGGCAGAAGGGGAGCCTGATCACCTCCCAGAGTTGCACTAGTGAGTCCACAAGGGAAGAGGAATGAAGCTGCAACTCTAAGGCGCTGGATGTAGGGCGCTGGGCTGGAGTCCTTGTGTGAGTGTGTGTGACTGAGACGGACAGCGGACAGCGGGAAGGTTCCTGACCTGACCAAGGGCGTAAGTGAGTGTTGAGTCCTGATCCGCAGTTCCGTGGTGACCTCATATGGCTTAAGGTGGCGTCAGACTTCCTCGGGAGTCTGATCTGGGTCAGGGATTGAAACTGAAATCGCCAATGTTAAGAGGAGCCTGAAATATCTCCAAGCGGAGAGCGGCAGGAAACGGACAAAGCAGGTGTGCGTCCTTTCCAAACTGGTCCCCCTCCTTCCCTGGTCTTCCCCTTCTCATGCGTGAAAGTCGGCTGTTAGGGGGAGGAAATGGGTGGAAAGCAGAGTAAACCGACTCCCCTAGAGTGTCGGAGGCCAGCTCTGGCAGGTCCAGGGGTCCCTGAAGGATGGACGGTGTCGTTGAGAGAGAGAGTGAGAGAGCCCTGAGATTCTTTCTGATCACCAGGCAGGCATCTCTGTCCTGTCGGTTTTGGTGTCTTTATTTAAAGGTTCAACAACAATATGAGGTCAGAGAAAAGGAATTTTTACAATGGGAGGCCTTTTGTGATACCAATTGCAGAATTATCCCAGTCATAGTGAATTTATGACCAAGGAAATAACAGGATGTTCTTAGTGAAAGACAGGATAACATATAGGTTAAATTGTATATGGATAAACTAGGAGTCATTCTGACTGGCTCTCAAGAGGATGAATGTTTCTGAATTGGTTTGTCTGTGGAAACTACCATGGGGGTTCTGTATGTATCAGTCTTTGCATCTGGGTTTATGTTTTAATTACTCTTCTCTATCCTCATCCCAGCTGCCAGTGTAAGGGAGGATGTTTGTGGAATGTAGGCCTTGAGGAAGGGACTGCCATACATCACCAGTTAGAAAGTTATGTTGCCCTTATCTGTACCTTAGCTATAAATTAGGTTCTTCTGACATGGGACCAGACTCAATAGTAACTCTTGTGTTCTTAACCCCCTTTATTATCTAAGTCTTGGATCTGCAAGGCCCATAGGAAGAGCCTTTTGACAATCATCCACAGAGCTTTTATCTAAAATCTCTTTTGTAAAGTCAGGAATATGCTTTTCCTTATGAGGTACCTGTGTTCAGAACATGGGTGTGATATGGAATATTGTGATGCCTGGTCAATACCAGAGGCTTATTTCCAACATGAGCCAGTAGTAGCAGAAGGAGATACCAGTTTTGTTTCTCATGGCAGAGGCTGTGGAAACATTGCCATATCCTTGCTGTGGCTGCCATCCAGAGAGGCCGGTGCGGCTCCCGGCAACTACAGATCTCCTGAATTGGAAGCACCATACTCCCTCCTATATGGAGAAGCCCCAAGCTATGACTGACTTAATGCAGTCCATAATTCAGACCCACAAACCCACCTGGACAGACTGCCACCAACTTCTTTTGACTTTCTTCAATATAGAGGAATGTCACTGAATTATTTAGGCAACCATAAAATGTTTAGAGGAAAATGCTCCAGCTGGGACACTAGATCCCCAAGCCTATGCCTGGGCTCACTTCCCTGGGGAGGACCCCAAATGGGACCCAGATGACTTAAGTATAGATAGAGGACTTACAAGGATTGAGAGATATCAAGAAGCTCTTCTAAATGGTGTAAAGAACGGGGGGGGGGGAGGCCATAAATATGAGTAAAACATCAGAAGTGCTCCAAGGGCTGGAGGAGAGCCCTAGCCAATTTTATGAGGGATTATGTGAGGCATTCCATCTCTATTCTGGATCCCTTTGATCCAGAAGCACCCGCCAGCGGATGATTAATGCGGCTTTCGTAGGCCAGGCCCAGGGAGATATTCGGCGCAAGCTGCAGAAACTAGAAGGTTTCACTGGCATGAATATCAGTCAGTTGCTAGAAGTAGCGACCCAGGTGTTCATTAACGGTGCGTGACCAGGCAGCACGGAAGGAAGAATGCCAAAAGATGCAAAAACAGGCAGACTTGTTAGCTGCCGCCTTGGCGGAGCAGTCAAGACACCCCAGAAGAAAGCCCCGCAGGGAAAGGGCCAAGTCTGGAAAGGAGAGCAGCGGGGAGGAGGGCCTTGCCTAGATCGAAACTAGGCTGGAATCAGTGGCTTTGTGCCGTCAGTAGGGCCACTGGAAAAGTGAGTGCCCCCAGCGACTAGACGATTCTCAGCAAGATCCTAAGCAGAAAAAAAGGGGCCATGTGGTCCAGGGCTGGTACCAACTGGCCCCGCAGCCTCATGGGTCCCCCAAGAATGATTTTGTGGGGCTAGCCACCATGGAGGACTATGAGGAGGACTAGGACAGACCGGGCTCTATTTTGCTAGGCCCCCCGGGAGCCCATGGTCAGAAGGAAGGTGGGGGACCAACCCATTGACTTTATGGTAGATACTGGAGCACAACACTCAGCAGTGACCCAACCCATGGGCCCCCTCTCACGGAGACAAGCCACCATCGTGGGGGCCATAGGCAATCAGATACGTCGTCCCTTCCTGTTACCTCGACGATGCAGTTTAGGTGGCCACGAAGTCATCCATGAATTTCTGTACCTCCCTGACTGCCCTGTAGCTCTAATGGGCCATGACCTACTGGGAAAACTGCAGGCTCAGATAACTTTCAACTCCTAGGGACAGGCTGCTCTGACTCTACGAAAATCAGAGGCAAAGATTATGACTCTCACGATTCCCCAGGGGGAGGAATGGCGTCTCTATAGCCTCAAGGAAAAACAGCAATTGGTGTCTGAGCTTCCTTTTAAGGTCCCAGGGGTATGGGCTGAAGATAACCCACCAGGACTGGTGTGAAACATAACCCCTGTAGTTATAGAATTAAAACCTGGGGCAGAGCCCACCCGCCAGAGACAGTACTTCATCCCTCGCAAGGCACAGGTCAGGATCCAAAAGCACCTGGAAAGACTTTTAAAGTATGGGATCCTCAGGCCGTGTCAGTCGCCCTGGAACACACCCCTCTTGCCTGTTCAAAAACCAGGCACAGATGACTACCAGCCAGTTCAGGACCTGAGAGCAGTAAACCAGGTGACTGCCACCATATACCCAGTGGTCCCGAACCCCTATACACTTTTGGGGCTCATTCCTGCTGAAGCCACTTTCTTCACCTGTTTGGACTTAACTTAAGGTTGCCTTTCTCTGCATCTGCCCGGCCCCCCAGAGCCAACTGATTTTTGCCTTCCAAAGGGAGGACCCTAAAAATGGTGACAGGGGCCAATTAACCTGGACTAGATTACCTCAAGGGTTCAAAAACTCCCCAACCATTTTTGGCACTGCATTAGTCTCTGACTTAGGGAGACTCATAGGCAAGATGGCGGAGAAGTAAGGAGCTCCATACTTGCACTCACGCCTGTACCTCACACAGAAAAGATCTGAAGCCATTGGAAACCTTACAAAACCTGAGAGATTGGGAGAAAAAGGACGCAGAATCCACTGAGAAGGCCTTCTAACGTGAGTGCGAACTGGGGAAGATAAAATCAGGCTGGGATCGGAGACTCCAGGGTCGGAGGCAATCCCCCTCTGCTGGGAGTGAGGGGAAAAAGAGAGAGTCCGAAACAGAAAAACCTCTGCTCGGGGGAAAAACCTCCGCTCGGGGCATAGTGAAAAACCAAAAATTAAGTCCTCCATTAAGAGAAACCTCGGGCTGCATGTAGCCCCAGTCTCAGTCCCAGGAAAAGCCTCAGACTGTTCAAGGCTAAAGCCATCCTCAGACCGCCCTCAGTTCAGCTAATCAAAAAGTAAAAAGAAACATTCCTATGGTCTGAGTCAAGGCTGGGAACTGCAGATACAAACTAGCCCATTTCTCACCACTTGTCTGAACCCCACGTGGGCCCTTTGAACTCACTTCACAATTGGTCATTTTCTTTTTTCTTTTTCTTTTTTAATATTTTTATTTATTTCTAGGAGAGAGAGAGAGAGACAGCGTGAGCAGGGGAGGGTCAGAGAGAGAGGGAGTCACAGACTGAAACAGGCTCCAGGCTCTGAGCTGGCAGTCAGCACAGAGCCTGACGCGGGGCTCGAACCCACGAACCGCGAGATCATGACCTAAGCGAAAGTCGGATGCTTAACCGACTAAGCAACCCAGGCGCCCCCACAATTGGTCATTTTCAAAGGATTCTCAAAAGTCATGATTGGGTCCGACCAAAAGTAATGAACACCTCACAGATACTGAACGGTCAAAGCTGTAATTGTAATTGGTGCTTATGTGATGATGCTACATGTACTGTAACACCCCAATCCCTTACTCCTTAAAAACCCTGTTCGCTATTGTTCTTTGCTTCACCTTGCTGCCATGACACCAGCAGACTGGTGAGCCCCTGCTCGAGCTTGTAACAAAGACCCATTTGTACTTCCATCGGTGCCGGCTCCTTGAAGGTCTCTGGGACTCTCGATTCGGGCACAACAATAGAAACACCCTGCGTGCCAAATACCTGCACACCAGGTCCCCTTGCGCCAACTGGTCCCGGAGGGGCTGAGCGCACAGACTGCTTCTTTGTGCTGGCACCTGGCTGGCTGGACTTCTAGAGTAGCGGCGCGCCTGCCGCCATTGTCCTCCCGGCGGGCTTAGGCCCCTGGAAGAGCCGCGTGCGGACACCGGGCTGGAACTCTAGAGGGAAGGCAAAGAGCTAAAAACTGGCAGATTTGCCTGTGAGTTCGTGTTTCGGGTGACGAGCATAGAGGGACCTGGTTTTCCTCACTTCAGTGGGCTCAGCGCACCCGGCAGGCAAGCCCCTGCCCATGCTCGCCAGCCCGACCCAGAGAAGGAAGCAGCGATTCTGACTCCACCCCCAGAGCTCGGCAGGAGGCCTGGAATTGTCCCGAGGGAATTGCCTGGGAAGTTGTGTCTAAGGCAATTTCAGCGGGGTGCTCTGACTGGAATTTAGAGACTGGGACTGGTCTGGGTTGAAGAGTGCAACCAACTTTGGCTGCGCCCCCGGTACGAGTAGTTTACATGCCCAAAAAAAGCGAAGTGCAGCGCTTGGTTCAAGAAGGGACTGGAGCACGGCCACTCTCCTCCCTACAACCTCAAGGCAGAACTCCCGCCTGACACATTGGATCACGCCACGCCCATCCCTGCTTGAGAGCTGCCCTCCTCCCTTTTTTTCCTTTTTTCTTTTTTCTTTTTTTCTCTTTTCATTCTTTTTTCTCCAGAACACAGACTGGATTAACTCCGGTCACCGGCTTGCTTAAACAATCACAATTAGTCCATTCTGTAGATGTAATTCTACATCTACCAACATCTTCATCTCTTTCTCTCAGGAGTAATTAGACTATATAGTCTCTCTGGATAATACCAGCGTCCTTCTCTCACCTATCCAACCATATTCCACCCTTTAGCTCTTTGAAAAAAGCTTCCTATCCCTTCTGCTTGTTCATTCTATTTCCAATTTTGCCTCATCCCTGCCCTGTCTTCTCTCTCTTTCTCTATGCTCTTCAACCAGCACTGCATACACACAGCTATTTAACTGTAGCTGGGAAATCCGGTTATATGCNAATAAAAAATCCGATAATGAGATACATAATAAATTGGAGGCCTCCAATGCACGGATGGAAGAGGCAGAAAGGAGAATAAGTGATTTAGAAGACACCATTATAGAAAAACAAGAAGCTGACAAAAAAAGAGACAAACTGATCCAGGAACAGGAAAGAAGAATTCGAGAGCTCAGCGATACGGTCAAACGCAACAATATCCGTATCATAGGAATCCCAGAAGAGGAAGAGAGAGGGAAAGGTGCTGAAGGAGTCCTGGAACAAATTATAGCAGAGAACTTCCCCGACCTGGGGAAGGAAGTAAATGTGGAAATACAAGAGGCTCAGAGGACTCCCCTCAGACGTAACTTGAATCGATCTTCTGCACGACATATCATAGTAAAAATGGCCAAATACAAGGACAAAGAGAGAATTTTGAAAGCAGCTAGGGAGAAAAGGGCCCTAACATACAAAGGGAAACCTATCAGAGTGGTGACAGACCTATCTACTGAAACTTGGCAGGCCAGAAAGGAATGGCAGGAGATCTTCAATGTGATGAACAGTAAAAATATGCAGCCAAGAATCCTCTATCCAGCAAGCCTGTCATTCAAAATAGAAGGAGAGATAAAAACCTTTCCAAATAAACAGAAATTGAAAGAATTTGTCACCACTAAGCCAGCCCTACAAGAAATCCTGAGGGGGATGCTCTGAAGGAAAGGTTGCAAGGAACAAAGATACCAGAGACACCACCACAAACATGAACCCTACAAAAGATACAAAGACTCTAAACCCACATATTTCAATAATAACACTGAATGTAAATGGGCTGAATGCTCCAATCAAAAGACATAGGGTAGCAGAATGGATAAAAAAACCAAAATCCATCTATATGCTGTCTACAAGAAACTCAATTTAGACTGGAAGATACCTTCAGATTAAAAGTAAGGGGATGGAGAAATATCTACCATGCTACAGGAAATCAAAAGAAAGCCGGAGTAGCTATACTTATATCAGACAAACAGGACTTTAAATGAAAGACAATAACAAGAGATGAAGAAGGGCACCACATAATAATTACAGGGTCCATCCATCAGGAAGAACTAACTATCATAAATATCTACACACCGAATATGGGAGCACCTAAATATTTAACACAATCACAAACTGAAACAAGCTTATAGATAAGAATGTGCTAATAGAAGGGACTTTAATACTCTGCTTACAGCAACGGATAGGTCAACCAGACAGAAAATAACTAAAGAAATAATGACTTGAAAGACACATTGGACCAGATGGATCTGACGGATATATTTAGAACTTTACATCTTGAGGCCAGGGAATTTAATTTCTTCTCAAGTGCGCATGGCACATTCCCCCAGATAGTCTCTGACTTAGAAGCCTTCCCAGCAGATCAATATGACTGTGCATCAGTACGTGGATGACTTGACTGGAAGTCCCGGGAGGGTTGCACGGAAGGGACTCGGCAGCTCCTTACCCTCCTATGGAAAGCTGCTACAAGGTCTTGAGAAAAAAGGCCCAGACCGTCAAGAAGGGGTTAAGCGTCTTGGCTTCCACCTGTCTCAGGGGCAGTGTCAGCTCAGCCCAGAGAGGAAGCAGGCCATTTGCTCATTTGCTCGATCCCAACTCCCACAACCCGTGCCAGGTTCGAGAGTTTCTCGGGACTGCAGGTTTCTGTAGGATCTGGATACCTAAATTTTCAGTCCTGGCAAAATCCCTCTATGAAGCTACAAAGGGGGGAGAAAGGGAACCCCTGTTGTGGGAGTCAGTGCAGCAAGGGCCTTTGAGGAAATAAAGCGTGCCCTTACTAATGTGCCTGGTTTAGAGCTCCCAGACATGACCAAGCCCTTCTTTCTGTATGTCCACGAGCACACTGGTATTGCAGTGGGAGTCCTGACTCAGATGTTGGGATCATGGCATCGCCCAGTGGCATATCTCTCCCAGCAACTTGACTCTGTGGCCCCAGGGTGGCGCCCCTGCCTACAAGCACTACCAGCCACAGCCCTTTCAGTGTCTGAGGCTGACAAGTTAACTATGGGACAGTAATTAACAGTCCGAGTGCCACATTCGGTATTAACATTAATGGATTACAAGGGACAATTCACCAATGCCAGGATGGTCAGATATCAGGGAATGCTATGTGATAACCCGCACATTCACATAGAAGTACTACGGACCCTGAACCCTGCAACCCTATTGCCTGTTGGGCCAGGCCAGCCAGACCATGACTGCATTGAAGTCATGGATGAGGTGTTCTCCAGCAGACCAGACTTGCGGGACCAGCCTCTCAAAGACCCTGACGCTGAATATTTCACTGATGGTAGCAGTTTTGTAGAAAAGGGGGAACGTCTTGCAGAATATTCCGTGGTGACTCTCAACTCTGTCATTGAAGCAGAGGCCCTGCCCAAGGGGACTTCGGCACAAAAGGCAGAGCTAATTGCTTTAACCCGAGCCCTCCAACTGGCGGCAGGGATACATGTTAATATATACACAGACTCTAAATACGCCTTCGCCACTCTCCACTTACATGGGGCCTTATATAAGGAGAAAGGTCTAATAAACTCAGGAGGAAAGGACATAAAATATGGTAAGGAAATCCTTGAACTCTTAGACTCTGTGTGGGCCCCTAAAAGTGTGGCTTTCATGCATTGCCGGGGACATCAAAGGGGGGACACCACGGCTGCACTGGGAAACCGAAAGTCTGGCCGAGAGGTGTCGGGAGCCACACCAGCCTCTCTGGATGGCAGTCACAGCAAGGAAATGGCAGTGTTTGCACAGCTCCTGCCTTAAGGAACGAAAACTGGTATCTCCTTCTGCTACTACTGGCTCATGTTGGAAATGAGGCTACTGGTATTGACCAGGCCTCACAATATTCCATATCAGACCAATATTCCAAACACAGATACCTCATAAGGAAAAGCATATTCCTGCCTTTACAAAAGAGATTTTAGATGAAAGCTCTGTGGATGATTGTCAAAAAGCTCTTCCTATGGACCTCGCATATCAAAGACAATTGAGTCTGACCCTGAGACAAAGAGCCTAATTTAGAGTTAGGGGCAAATATCCACCCCCACCCATTTGTTTCTGCTTAGAGCATTTTCTGGCCTTGTTTATACTGATTGCTCCCTGTGAAGGAACCTATTGAGGAACTTCTTTTGTGATTATGAGAGCAGAGCTGTTCCTAGAAAGACCTGTTTTTCTTGATACTTCCACCTTAAACAAACAAGCTGTTGACCCCTGCCCACAGAGAAGTAACTTCACCCTTTTTATGCTGAAAACTTTGTCTGGTATGCTAAAGATGCCTTCCTTCCCCATAGGATAGGCATCTAAATCCCCTACCTCAATCGCTATTGTAAATGTTATGCATGAGTCTTCTACATATCTATGTTCCAGGAAATTCTTACATATCAAAGAAGTTTGTTATCAGAAACCATTGTCTAAGGCAAATGCCACTTCTGTGCCGTCCTCCAAACACTTAATGATAAAATAAAGTTGAGACCCAGTCAGAGCAGAGATGCCTGCCTGGTGATCAGAAAGAATCTCCGGGGCTCTCTCACTCTCTCTCTTGCCAACATAGTCCATCCTTCAGGGACCCCTGGACATACCGGAGCCGGCCTCCGACAGAGAGGCTAAGCTAGCAGCTTCCAAAGGAGCAATAAAATCAGCGGCTTTAACTGCTGCACTGTTCCCTAACCTACTGATGGAATGGGACCGTAATTACTCACACCATGAAAGTACTTGGTTTAAGCCTGAGAGTGGCAACTACCTCCCAGGTGGATAGTGGAAATTTGAAGATGGCCGAATAGCAATTCCTGAGGCCTTAGCTCCAGCCTTTGTTAAGCAGTACCATCAGGAAACTCACATCGGCTGGACAGCCCTTGAAACAATGTTAAGCCGGTATTTTTACATCCCTCGGCTCTCCAGCATAGCCCGAGTGGTATGTGAGCAATGTGAAACCTGTGCCCAAAACAACGCACATCAGAAGCCCAAGGCTGCCCCTGGGGTATAGAGCATCGGGGGAGCCCCCTTTGAAAATGTGATGGTGGACTTCACGGAGCTCCCCCGGGTTCGGGGATGTAAATACCTGTTGGTCTTTGTATGTACTTTCTCAGGTTGGGTAGAAGCTTTCCCTACCCGAACAGAAAAGGCACATGAAGTGGCCCGACTCCTTCTCAAGGAAATTATCCCACGATTTGGGATCCCTATCACTATGGGTTCAGATAACGGGCCAGCGTTTGTGGCTAAGGTGGTGCAGCTGGTGGCAAAAGGGCTAAAGATAACCTGGAAGTTACACACGGCATACCGACCCCAGAGCTCTGAAAAGGTGGAACGAATGAACAGAACCTTGAAGCTACAATTAAGTAAACTGTGCCAGGAGACCCACCTGCACTGGGACCAGGTGTTTCCAATAGCCTTGTTAAGAATCAGGTGCAGCCCCACTAAGCAAAAGGGGCTTATCCCTTATGAAATCCTTTATGGGCACCCTCCCCCAATTATTACAGGATAAGGGAAGATTTAAATGAGATTGGCAATTTAACCCTAAGAAAGCAAATGCAGGCTTTGGGCTCTACTGTAGCCACTCTACACCGATGGGTTAAAGAGCGATTGCCTGTGAGTCTGACCACAGATGCTCACTCTTTTGAGCCAGGAGATGCTGTAGGGGTAAAAGAGTGGAATGTCCAACCACTCAAACCCCTTTGGAGGGGCCGTTTACTGTCATTTTTTCCACCCCTACTGCAGTAAAAGTAGCCGAGGTGGGTCCCTGGATTCACCACAGCAGAGTGAAGCCGGCATCAGGAGACTGGGAGTGCATTCCTGATCTGTCCACGCCGTGTAAGCTGACCATACTGAAGAAGCAAGCTGCAATGGCGGAGACTCCAATGGGAGACTACAGCCCTGCTTTAGTCACTCCGGAAGCTGACTAATCTACGCATGGCAGAAGCTTGAGGAATCGCTGGTCCAGTGAAATAAATAGACTGTCCTTATTTCTTACATCTGCCTCTTACTGTAATGCACTGTCACCCCTTGTCTATCACTGATTATTGCAATTTTTGTTTTACTTCTTGCTATTGGATTGACAGAGGTTGCTCCAGCCAGCTGGATATGTGGGAGAACAGCCTATACAATACTCTTCAGGCTGGTCAACGTCATGTGTGCTGGGAACTATTCCCCCATCCTTCTTCCTACTCCCACGTGCAGAAGGAGAACATCTGGGAGTTCAAATATATGGAGACAGGAAAGTTCAAAGAAAGCGGCTTGCCTTGCAAATTGGCAACTGGAAAGATGATGAATGGCCTCCCAAACAAATAATTCATTATTATGGCCCTGCCACCTGGGCTGAGGATGGGTCTTGGGGCTACCGCCCCCCCATTTATATGCTAAGCCGCATAATTAGGCTGCAAGCAGTTGTAGAAATTATAACCAAGGAAACTGCCAGGGCTCTTAATTTACTTGCTAAGCAGCAAACCAAAATGCACAATGCCATCTACCAAAATCGCCTGGCCTTAGATTACCTGCTTGCTTCTGAGGGTGGTGTTTGTGGAAAATTCAACCTGAGCAACTGCTGCCTACAGATAGATGATGAGGGAAAAGTCATATAGGAGATCACAGATCGAATGAAAAAGGTTGCTCATGTCCGAGTCCAAACCTAGAATGGTTGGAACCCCAGGGAGTTACTTGGAGGATGTTTTTCATCTTTCAGGGTATTCAAAACCCTCATAGGTATTGTCCTCCTAATTCTGGGAGGATGTTTGATCGTACCTTGCTTGGCTCCCTTGATTATACGATTGGTATCCAGTCTCATTGAGACTATGGTTGAGAGAAAAACGGCTGCTCTTGTAATGATGTTATGGAAATATAAACCTTTAAGCCAGGATGATGATCTTTGACCCAAAATAGAGCGGTCTGAGCATCAAAGGGGGGAATGTGGTAAGAACCCCTCCCTAAGGAGAGAGGGAAAAAAATGAAGAAGAGAGGAGAGAAGACATCAAGGTCACCTTGATATACGCCCAGGTGCCTACATCCCCCATGGCCTTGTAAACTGAGACAACTTAATCAGACTGCATGTTTATGTGTGTTACCACATATGGGAGACAAAGAAATAGAAAACGTATTTAAAAACTATGCCATTTGATGTGGGCCGCTCAGTTCTTTGGGTATGAACCCAACTGAGCAGTGCCGATATGAATAAAGTTGCTTCCTGGAAAGAAGAGCCTCAGTGTCATGAGTCTCTGCGCGAGATTCTGCAACAGTTTCCTTTGATCTCTTCCCTCCTCAGGCTGACACCGTACACGTGCTTGTTTTTCTTGGAGCTCTTTAACATTCCTCAGCGTCCTGCAGTCATTATATTACTCCTTTGCCCATGTCTTGCTCCCTGACACCATAAGTCCATAGTCCCCTTTTCTTACACTTCAGGTCACGATCTGTCATAGACTCTGGGTCTAAAGTTCTCTCTTGCCTTAGCAAGAGAGCTGGACTCAGGATTAAAAAATAGGGGAGGGGCGCCTGGGTGGCTCAGTCGGTTAAGCGTCCGACTTCGGCTCAGGTCATGATCTCACAGTTCGTGGGTTTGAGCCCCGCGTGGGGCTCTGTGGTGACGGCTTGGAGCCTGGAGCCTGCTTCGGATTTTGTGTTCCCCTCTCTCTGACCCTCCCCTGCTCACACTGTCTCTCTCTCTCTCAGCAATAAATAAAACATTAATAAAAATAGGGGAGAAAGAGAGAGAGAGAGATGGCTAATGTCCCGAAAAAGACAAGAGCCCCAAATAAGGGTCCTCGCCTCGTATTTATTAAGATCAGAAGGCTTACAAACATGATGGGTGTGCACAAAGAAACCAAGAAGCTGTGGACCTCAACTCATGGGCATGAGGGAAAGGGGGTTTTTGGAGATATACAGTGTTTGGGGTTTGGGTCCATATAAAACATAATCTTGACCCCTAGCAAATGGGCAGGTGGTGGTTAATGGCAGAAAGGAGGCACCTTGTCTGTTTCTCTTAGCTAGCCTGGGGGATAGGACAGATAGGGTTACACATATCAAAGTTAATAGAAGGCATGTTTTGTTGCTGTTGTTATTGTTAACCATCTCCCCTCTGGGCTACTTCCCCTGCAGCTGCACAGCAGCAGAGTGCAGACAGAGGTCATTAACCCTCATTGCTTGTTTACCTAATGTGGTCTTTTCTTCCTGTGAAAGCAGCTTTCTGCTATATTAAGTGGGAGGGTACATTTGCACTACATGTCTAATCTTGTATATTACCTCATATACTTTTGTATTGGGAGCCTGTGTGCCTGTTCCTATTTTGGGGCCTATGCCCATCCCTCTCTATGTCTGGGGTTCTGCATCCCAGGTGAGAATTCTTGGGGTGCCTATCTTGTTTACCCAAACTCAGGTGTCAGCATCCTATGGCTTTTTATTTCTTTATGCCATGTTAACCCATTGCTATAAGCCCAGGGGATTACTAAAACTACCCCCCTCAACCCATCTAGCCCATCCCTCACCTACCCAGAAAATGAAATCAATGAATTGATAACATTGACAATTGCACCAAAGATACTTTGTAAGATTCTTAGAATTCAACCTAACCAAAGAGCTATGAGATATGTGTTCTCAAAACTTATGAAGGAAATAGAGGAGGACACATAGAAATGGGAAAATATTTCATGCCCATGCTTTGGGAGTACAAACATGGTTAAAATGCCTATACAACCCAAAGCGACTTACACATCTAAGGCAATCCCTGTCAAAATATCACCAGCATCTTTCACACACGTGGAACAAACAATCCTAAAATCTCACAAAAAACTCATAAAAGACCCCAAAGCAGCAAAGTAATCCTGAAAAAGAAAAGGAAAGCTGGAGGTAACATTGTGGAACATTTTCCAATGGCACTTAACAAATACAGAAAACGAAAACAAATTCTAATGACTTATTGTGACCAATAAGGATTCCAAGAATGCCTGTTTTATTTTATCTTTATGCTCATAGTTGAGCAGCAACATCATAAAATCAAATGTTTGACACTCAGATATTTACAATGAAGGAAGAGGTGAGAGCAGAATGTGTTCTCATGAAGTTTCCATGTTTCTTTATGACATTTCTTAATCAGAAGTGTTTCAAAATATTAAAACTCTTCATTTAGGTGACAGTTAGCAGAATTTGACAAAGTTCAGAACCCACAAATGACAGATTGCCTTTCAAGTGGATTTACACATTTCTATGTTTGTGTCAGGTATTAGTTCCCTGTTTGGAGATCACACAGAATTATTCAAAGCTCAACCTCTGGAAGGCTCCCAACCTTAGTCACATGTGATTTTAATGTCTATGCAGCTGAAGTCACACAGAGGGATGTGTTCCTGTGTGTTTAATGAAGTCCAAAGACAGGTATCATGCTGCCAAGCAATCAGATTAGATGTTAAATGGAGCAGAGAATATAAAACCTAAAATGCACTTCAGTGGAGGTGGTGCTGGAAAGAGCCCACATCCCCTCAGGGGCAAGAAGAGACTGAGGTTAGGGGTCAGAGACAGGAGCGACTTGTGTGTCCTCAGACAGTGAGAAGAAAACATTAGGTAAGCTCCCACTATGGTGCTGTGCTACCACATAGCAATTAGTTTTTGATGTTGGGGAAGAAAGGTTGCTCTTGTGTTTCTGAGAACTCAGTCCTTAGCAGGATTGTGTTGGCCCACGTGGTCTTTTCCTGCTCTCTACAAACCTCCTGGAATACCTGAACTTCCTTCATTCTGAGATACTAACGCCTTGTCTATGCAATGCCCATACCTGGAAGATGTAAGGAGGGAAAAAAGAATCTCAATAACTAAAAGACTGGAGACCATTTCCACAGACTTGGGTGTGGGCCAAGAGCCAAACAAGAGCCCCTGAATCACCATTGTTCTATCACTGAAGGGAAGGAATGAGAAATAGTGACAGCCCTTTTGCACACAGGGCTCCTAAGTATGTTCCTCCTTAGATCTGGCCCACTCATGATGGTGATGACACCAACCTTGCCCAGGGATGAGTGCAGGTGACTTCATGTGAAGCCTTCTCCCACTTTCATGTGAGATGAAGACATTTGGCCCACGGGGCCTCCCTTCAGATTTCCTTACCCTTTCATTAATGAGGTATTTATTAGGGAACATTCACAGACACCATCTGGGAACATTTTCTGATTTTAATCATGGAGTTGGGACTAGGTCTCAGTGATGTGGGATGGTCTGGGCAACAGGAGTCCATGAACCTCTTCTGCAAGCTCTACCTGGGCAAACAGAGGCACAGGACTCTTGAAACTGTTTAGCAGAAGAGGGTTGCAGGTGTGCCAGGGCAGATGAAGTTGGGAAGGATCTGCTCTCCTTTTTGAAGAAAGGGCCTAGGGCCAAATTCAGGAGCTACAGGGCTGTCCCTCAGACAGCGCCCAGTGCTTCCCTTTCCGGGGAGCCTGCACTCTACATCGTGTGTCATCGTATAGCAATTAACTGCTGATGTCGGAAAGGTAAAAGTTCTACCTCCTGCCGCCGGGAGCCTCACCGGCCTCTCTGGATGGCAGTCACAGCAAGGATATGGAAGCATTTGCACAGCTCCTGCCATGAGAAATGAAAACTGGTATCTCCTTCTGCTACTACTGGCTCATGTTAGAAATGAGCCTGCTGGTATTGACCAGGCCTCACAATATTCCATATCAGACCCATATTCTGAACACAGATACCTCATAAGGAAAAGCATATTCCTGCCTTTACAAAAGAGATTTTAGATAAAACTCTGTGGATGATTGTCAAAAGGCTCTTCCTATGGGCCTTGCAGATCCAAGACTTAGATAATAAAGGGGGTTAAGAACACAAGAGTTACAATTGAGCCTGGCCCTGAGACAAAGAGCCTAATTTAGAGTTAAGGTACAGATAAGTGCAAAATATAACTTCTTAATTGGTGATGCATAACAGTCCCTTCCTCAAGGCCTACTTTCTGCAAACACCCTCCCTTACAGGTGGCTAAGATGAGGATGGATAAGAGTAGCTAAAACATTACCCACAAACCAAAGGCTGACAAATTTAGGGCCTCCATCGTGTTCACACACTCAACATCAAATAGGTTTCCACAAACAACTCATTAACCAGCTCAAAAACATTCATTTGAGAGCCAGACAGAATGATTCTTAGCCCATCTATACACTTAACATATCACCTAACCTTAGCGTTATTAACTTAGAACAAATATGTATCTTGTCTTTTACTAAGAACACCCTGTTAATTCTTTGGTTATAAGATTTACTTACCCTCACTATAATTGGAATAGTTTTTGCAAGAATATTTCTGTAAAAACTGCTTCTGTACACTTTCCAAAGCATCTTATCACAAAGAGTTATCCATTGTAAAAATTCCTTTTTCTGATGTCATGTTATCATTTGACCTATAAATAAAGACACCAAAGCCGACAGGATGGAGATGCCTGCCTGGTGATCAGAATCTCGGGGTTCTCTCGCTCTCTCTCGCCGACACCGTCCATCCTTCAGGGACCCCTGGACCTGCTGGAGCCGGCCTCCGACATCCTGCCAGGAAGAACTTTGTGTCTGGCAGGATTCTGTTGGCATGAGACCATTGTTCTGCTCTCTGTCCACCCCTTTCACGAAAGCCTGAGCTCCTTACCTCCTGAGACACTCAGGGTCCATGCATGTAAGTCCAGTCACTGAGCGCGTTAGGGCACAAATTACTCAAAGATGAAAATATCAGAGCTAAATGTGCAGACTTGCCAGGAGCAAGATCCTTCTCTGTGAGTCACAACTGTCTGTCTACAGATAGGAAGGGCTTGAGAGCTGGTGACAGCTTTACACATTCCTGACCTTATTGAAGTTGGTGTGCATGACTTTGGCCCACAGAACTCCCTGGAATAGCTAGTGGATGTTCTACTGGTCTCCTAGGTACAGGACTTTCTTACAACTTGGAAACCAACCTGGCCCACGGACTCGTGCCAGGAACATTATCTACAGCTTCATTCTGGTCTCATATGACGTGAAGAACCTTAGCCTTCAGTGTATCCTTTTCAATTCCCTTAAACTTATCCTAACCGTGTGTTCACTGTGAGACATTCAGAGCCAGAGTCTGGCAGCCTTTTCCTCCAATTTTAATTGTGGATCATGCCAAGTTCCCAGACGTTTGGAATCGCTTGGGGGAACAGGTGCCCCTGGGGTATCGGCCACATCCACCTTGGGAGCAGGAGGTATTGGGGACTTGAATGTGTTAAGCACATGAGGATTGTTTGTGGGTAGGGTCAGGTGATATTTGGAGACAGTTGGCCTCACTTCACTTCTGTGGCAAATACTGATGGAGATGTGGCCTTTAGCTCCAGAGCCAGAAGTAAAAGAAAAAATAAAGCCACACTTATAGGGCTGATTAATTCCGAGTGAGCATACGTGAGAATTGTTTTCTACCCCCTTAACAACTAATTTCTGAACTCCAAGGAACCATGTGGCCCTCCTAAAAACTTGGGACATCGAAGCCTCTGTGCATTGGCTATTCCTGTGCTCTGTGCCCCTGCCATAGACTGCCTGCACATCCTACTTTCTGAGCCTCGAACGGTTGCCACATGCCCAGGACTTTTCTACAGCAGGTGAATGTGAAAGAGACTACTCAAAACCTGAAAAAAAACAGAACCTAGTCCCACAGACTTGGGCACCAGTCCATATGGAGACTTCGCCTTCTAAGTCATACTGCTTTCATCCCCTGGCAGGAAAAGCTCTAAAGCTGGCAAGTACCCCAAGCCCTCCTACACTGTTTGAGGTCAATTGTAGCGTTTTTGTGCTACTTTAGGATTCCCAGCTGTAGCTAAAATATGTTCCAGTTTAGTAAAGTCCTAGGACACCAAGCTTGCCTTGGGGATTTGTGCCAGTCACTTCATCACAGCTTTATTCCGTTATCATCTGAGATAAAGAATGTGGACCAAAGTGCATTGTCGGAGACCGGCTCTGGCCAGGGTCCAGGGGTCCCTGAAGGATGGACGGTGTCAGCGAGAGAGAGAGTGAGAGAGCCCCGAGAGTCTTTCTAGTCCCCAAGCAGGCATCTCCGCTCTGACTGGGGCTCAACTTTATTTTATAATTAAGTGTTTGGGAGACGGCACAGAAATGGCACTTGCCTTAGACAATGATTTCTGATAACAAACTTTGATTTGTAAGAATTTCCCGGAACATAGATTTGTAGAAGGCTCTTGCATAACCTTTATCAATAGTGATTGAGGTAGGTGATTTAGATGCTTACCCTATGGGGAAGGAAGGTATTTTTAGCATACAAGACAACATTTTTAGCATATAAAGGGTGAAGTTACTTATTCTTTTTTAAATGTGTTTTATATATTTCTGAGAGAGAGACAGGTAGCGTGAGCAGGGAAGGGTCAGAGAGAGAGAGAGAGGGAAACACAGAATCGGAAACAGGCTCCAGGCTCTGAGCTAGCTGTCAGCACAGAGGCCGACGCGGAGCTCGAACCCACGAGCTGTAAGATCATGACCTGAGCTGAAGTTGGACACTTAACCGACTTAGCCACCCAGGCGCCCCTGAAGTTACTTCTTTGTGGGCAGGGGTCAATAGCTTGTTTGTTTAAGGTGGAAATATCAAGAAAAACAGGTCTTTCAGGAAACACCTTTGCTCCCATAATCACAAAAGAAGTTCCTCAATAGGTTCCTTCACAGGGAGCAATCAGCATATTCAAGGCCAGAAAATGCTCCAAGCAAAAATAATTGGGTGGGGGTGGATTTCTGTCCTTAACTCTAAATTAGGCTCTTTGTCACAGGGCCAGACTCAATTGTAACTAGTGTCCTTAGCCCCTTTTATTATGTAAGTCTTGGATCTGCAAAGCCCATAGGAAGAGTCTTTTGACAATTTTGAAAAAGCAGGAAAATGCTTTTCCTTATGGGCAATCTGTGTGGGGAATATCGGTCTGACCTGGAATGTTGTGAGTCCTGTTCAATACCAGCAGGCTCATTTCCAACATGAGCCAGTAGTAGCAGAAGGAGATACCAGTTTTCATTTATCATGACAGGAGCTGTGCAAACGCTACCATTTCCTCGCTGTGACTGTCATCCAGCGAGGGCAGTGCGGCTCCCAGCAGTGCATCCCTTCCAATTCCCTTGGTCTTTTTCTGAACAGGTTTTCCTGTCAGGCGTTGAAGGTCCGAGCCTGGAAGGATTTCTCTTTTATTTTAATTGTGGAGTCCTGTTAAGTTCCCCTAAGTCCTGGAGAACGTGAGCAATGGGTTCTCCATGGGCTTACCTGTGAGACCTATCTTGGCAACAGAAGGCCAAAAACCTTGCAAAGGGGCCTGTGTCATTGGGAGGGAGTCATCCTCCCTTCTGGGCAAGGGGAGATGGATTGCAGAGGTCCGAGTCAGGAACCATGTGGTTCTTACTCAGACAGTGCCCAGTCTTCAGAACCAGCTAACACATGGCGATTCCTAAGGAAGTATTGCCCTTCTTTACGGAGAACTGTGCTCTGGGCAGGCTTCTGTTGGCCTGAGTGCGGTTGGTTACCCTGATCCCACTGACCCCTGGGATGTTCCTGCATTCTGAGAAGATCAAAGTTTGAGAATGAACTTTGTTCTTCCCCAGATTGTCAGGGCAGAGAGTCCATTCAAGGCAGGGACTCTGGGACCAGAACCCAGTTCCACGGACATGGCTGTCAGCCAGCATAGAGAAGCCAACATCCAGATAGATCACGAGCGCCTCTACCCACTGAATAGAGGAGTAAGGCAGGAGCTGTTGCAGGATTCTCGCTCAGAGAGTCGTGACACCGAGACTTTTCTTTCCAGGAAGCAACTTTATTATGCCGGCACCACTCAGTTGGGTTCGTACCCAAAAGAACTGAGCGGCCCACATCATACGGCATAGGTTTTTTTATGCATTTTCTATTTCTTTGTCTCCCATATATGGTAATACACATAAACATCCAGTCTGATTAAGTTGTTTCAGTTTACAGGAACATGGGGGATGTAGGCAGCTGGACTCATATGTAGGTGACCTTGAAGTCTTCTCTTCTCTATTCTTCAATTTTTTTCTTTCTCCTTAGGGAGGGGTTCCTACCACATTCCCCCCTTTGATGCTCCGACCCCTCTATTTTGCGTCAAAGAGCATCATCCTGGCTTAGAGGTTTATATTTCCATAACATCATTACATGAGCAGCCGTTTTTCTCTCAACTATAGTCTCAATGAGACTGGAGACTGATCGTATAATCAAGGGAGCCAAGCAGGGTACGATCAAACATCTTCCCAGAATTAGGAGGACAATACCTATGAGGGTTTTGAATTCCCCGAAAGATGAAAACCATCCTCCAAATAACTCTCTGGGGTTCCAACCATTCCAGGTTTGGACTGGGACATGAGCAACTTTTCTCATTCGATCTGTGATCTCCTCTATGANGGGAGTACTTATTTCCTCATAGAAGGAGTGAAAAACTTGGTGGGATGTGGCTGGATGGGTGACAGCGATCCTCTTAAAATATAGTACAGTCCCTGGGTCTCTGTCTCTTCCATAAATTCGAATACCAATTCGAATGCCCCATTGCCATTTGTAGTCTTCTAAATTAATGATAGTGAAATTTACAGGGTTACAGGCTT
>NW_027528812.1:113061-113435 GCF_008692635.1 Crocuta crocuta
TGTCCGGCTAATTAAGGCCCCCTCTTCCTGGTAAGATCGGACTTCTAACCAATCTTCATTTGGGGAGTACTGTGGGTCAAAGCAAGTGTATTGACTTCCCCAATGGCAGACGGAATAGGTGGTCTTGTTATGTATGCATGTCCCTTGGACCTTTCCCTGGCATGAGAAATGGGTATGATACAATAGTATGGTCCAGGTGGTTCCTTGGCCTGACCTGGTTATGCGATTGCACGGATCGCATGATGAGAGATTCAGGTTTACAAGCAGAGTCTAAATTAAAAACAACCAATACCAACAAAACATCCTACCCACAAGAGAAAAGTGAGTGCTAACAGAAACCTTTCGCCACATTTCCAGCTGGCTGGGGCAACCTC
>NW_027528812.1:113575-128119 GCF_008692635.1 Crocuta crocuta
ATATGCTGTCTACAAGAAACTCATTTTAGACGGGAAGATACCTTCAGATTAAAAGTAAGGGGATGGAGAAATATATATCATGCTACAGGAAATCAAAAGAAAGCCGGAGTAGCTATACTTATATCAGACAAACTGGACTTTAAATGAAAGACAATAACAAGAGATGAAGAAGGGCACTACATTATAATTACAGGGTCCATTCATCAGGAAGAACTATCAGAAATATCTACGCACCCAATATGGAAGCACCTAAATATCTAAATCAATTAATCACACACAGAAACAAACTTATAGATAAGAATGTGCTAATAGCAGGGGACTTTAATACTCCGCTTACAGCAATGGATAGGTCAACCAGACAGAACATCATGAAAGGAATAATGGACTTGAAAGACACATTGCGCCAGATGGATCTGACGGATATATTTAGAACTTTACATCCTGAGGCCAGGGAATTTACTTTCTTCTCAAGCGTGCATGGCACATTCTCCAAGATAGATCACATACTGGGACATAAAGCAGCCCTCAATAAATATAAAAGAAATGAGTTCATACCATGCACACTTTCAGATCATAATGCTTTGAAACTTGAAATCAATCCGAGGAAGAAGTCTGGAAAACCTCCAAAACCATGGAAGTTAAAGACTACCCTACTCAAGAATGAATTGGCCAATCAGGCAATTAGAGATGAAATTAAAAAATATATGGGAACAAATGAAGATGAAAATACAACAAACCAAACTCTATGGGATGCAGCAAAGGCAGTCCTAAGAGGAAAGTACATTGCACTCCAGGCCTATTTCAAGAAATTAGAGAAAGCCCAAGTGCAAAATCTAACAACTCGCCTCAAGGAATGAGAGGCAGAGCAACAAGAGCACCCCAAACCCAATAGAAGAAGAGAAATAGTAAAAGCCAGAGTGGAAATAAGCAACATAGAGACCAAAGAAACAATTGAACAGATCAATGAAACCAAGAGTTGGTTCTTTGAAAAAATAAACAAAATTGACAAACCTCTAGACAGGCTTCTCAAAAAGAAAAGAGAGAGAGCATACAAATAGACAAAATCATGAATGAAAATGGACTTATTACAACCAACCCCTCAGAAATACAAGCAATTATCAGGGAATACTATGAAAAATTATACGCCAACAAATTGGACAACTTAGAAGAAATGGACAAATTCCCAAACACACACTCACTACCAGAATTCACATGGGAAGAAATAGAAAATCTGAACAGACCCACACGTAGTGAAGAAATCAAATCAGTTATCGAAAATCTCCCAACAAATAAAAGCCCTGGACCTGATGGCTTCCCAGGGGAGTTCTACCAGACATTGAAAATGGAATTAATACCAATTCTTCTCAAGCTATTCCAAAAAATAGAAACTGAAGGGAAACTTCCAGACTCATTGTATGAAGCCAGCATCTCTCTGATTCCCAAGCCAGACAGAGATCCAGTAAAAAAAGAGAACTACGGGCCAATATCCTTGATGACTACAGATGCAAAAAGCCTCAACAGGATACTTGCAAATCGAATCCAACAGCACAGAAAAAGAATTATCCACCAAGATCAAGTGGGATTCATTCCTGGGTTACAGGGCGCCTTCAACATTCGCAAATCAATCCATGTGATCCATCACATCAACAAAAGAAAAGATAAAAACCATATGATCCTGTCAATAGATGCAGAAAAAGCATTTGACAAAATACAACATCCCTACTTAATAAAGACCCTCGAGAAAGTCGGGATAGAAGGAACTTGCAGAAACATCATAAAAGCCATCTACGAGAAGCCCTCAGCTAACATCATCCTCAATGGGGAAACACTGAGAGCTTTCCCCCTGAGATCAGGAGCACGACAGGGATGTCCACTCTCACCACTGTTGTTTAACATAGTGCTGGAAGTCCTAGCATCAGCCATCAGACAACAAAAGGAAATCAAAGGCATCAAAGTCAGCAGAGAAGAAGTCAAACTGTCACTTGTCGCAGATGACATGATCCTCTACGTGGCAACCCGACAGACTCCACCAGAAGCCCACGAGAACTGATCCAAGAGTTCAGCCAAGTCGCAGGGTACAAAATCAACATACAGAAATCAGTTGCATTTTTATACACCAACAATGAAGCAACAGAAAGAGAAATCAAGAAACTGATCCCATTCACAATTGCACAAAAAACCCTAACATACCTAGGAATGAACCTAACCAAGGGTAGAAGAGATCTGTATGATGAAAACTATAGAAAACTTATGAAGGACATTGAAGAAGACACAAAGAAATGGAAAAACATTCCATGCTCATGGATTGGAAGAATAAATATAGTTAAAATGTCAGTACTACCCAAAGCGATCTACACATTCGATGCAATCCCAATCAAAATTACACCAGCATACTTCTCAAAACTAGAAAAAACTATCCTAAAATCTGTATGGAACCACAAAAGACCCCGAATAGCCAAAGTAATACTGAAAAAGAAAACCAAANAGTGGCTAAAATGAGCAAATCTAGATGCTGGCGAGGATGTGGAGAAACGGGCACCCTCCTACACCGTTGGTGAGAATGTAAACTGGTGCAGACCCTCTATTAAACAGGGTGGAGCTTCCTTATAAAGTGAACAATAGAACTCCCCTATGACCCAGAAAAGCACTGCTAGGAATTTACTCAAGGGATACAGGAGTACTGATGCATAGGAGCACATGTACCCCAATGTTCAGCGCAGCACTCACACAAAGGCAACCAATGGAATGGGAAAAGATAGTTGCAAATGACATATCAGATGAAGGGTTAATATCCAAAATCTATAAGGAACTCACCAAATTCCACCCCCGGAAAACAAACAACCCANAGATGCTGGCGAGGATGTGGAGAAACGGGCACCCTCCTACACCGTTGGTGGGAATGTAAACTGGTGCAGACTCTCTATTAAACAGGGTGGAGCTTCCTTATAAAGTGAACAATAGAACTCCCCTATGACACAGAAAAGCACTGCTAGGAATTTACTCAAGGGATACAGGAGTACTGATGCATAGGAGCACATGTACCCCAATGTTCAGCGCAGCACTCACACAAAGGCAACCAATGGAATGGGAAAAGATAGTTGCAAATGACATATCAGATGAAGGGTTAATATCCAAAATCTATAAGGAACTCACCAAATTCCACCCCCAGAACACAAACAACCCAGTGAAGAAATGGGCAGAAGATATGAACAGACACTTCTCAAAGAGGATATCCAGATGGCCAACAAACACATGAAACGATGCTGAGCATCCCTCCTCATCAGGGAAATACAAATCAAAACCACACTGAGATACCACCTCACGCCAGTCAGAGTAGCTAAAATGAGCAAATCAGAGAATGCAAGATGCTGGCGAGGATGTGGAGAGACGGGCACCCTACTACACTGTTGGTGGGAATGTAAACTGCTGCAGCCCCTCTGGAAAACAGGGTGGAGGTTCCTCAAAAAGTGAACAATAGAACTCCCGTATGACCCAGCAAAAACACTGCTAGGAATTTACTCAAGGGATACCGGAGTGCTGATGCATAGGACCACATGTACCCCAATGTTCAGAGCAGCACTCTCAACAATAACCAAAACATGGAAAGAGCCCAAGTGTCCATCAACACACGACTGGATCAGGAAGATGTGACTTATCTATACGACGGAATTCTACATGGCAATGAGAAAAAATGAAATCTGGCCATGTGTAACAACATGAATGGACCTTGAGGGTGTTATGCAGAGCAAAATAAGTCAGGCAGAGAAAGGCAAATACCATATGATTGCAAGAATAGGAGGATTAGGAGGAACGTAACGATGGACCAAGGGGGAGAAGCAGGGGGGAAATAGTGGGGGAGGGGGAGAGAGGCAAACCATGAAAGGCTCTTGAATACTGAGAACAAATGAGGACTGATAGGTGTGGGGGGAAGGGGAGAGATGTGCATGGAAGAAGGGACTTGTGGGGATGAGCAACTGGGTGTTATATGGAAAACAAGTTGACAATAAACTATGTGTAAAAAATAAAAACTAAAAAAAATAAATTGGAAAAAAATAAACACACAGAAAAAAATTAAAAAATAAAAACGCATGCATGGCTGTAAAAGTCAGTTTGATATATACTCTACTCTGAGGAAGAACAATGCGTGGACCCCTCATTCAACAACCATCATCATTCACTAGGTAGACAGTGAATGAGAACAGACACTGAGACCACTGAAGGAACCGCAGGGTGTTGGAATCTGGGAAACACATCTGTGCTGAATGAAGCATTCAGTTACCACATGGTTTCACTAAGTTTGTGATGTTGGAAAACAATGCATGGCAGTATTAGCTCAGTGTGATATCCTCAATTCTGAGAAAGAATTTGTGGGGAAGCCCACATTCAAGTACCGTCCTCTTTCACTAGGTAGACAGTGACTGCAAACAGATCCTGAGACCAATGAAGGAAGTACGTGGTGCTCGACGCTGGGAAACAATGGTGTCCCAACTGCAGCATTCACTTACCATATTGTTTCACTAACACAGTAACACATGCATGTCAGTAAGCGCTCAGGGTGATATACTCAACTCCGAGAAAGAACACTGTGGGGAGCCCCTCCTTGAACTACCGTCATCTTTTACTTGGTAGACGATGACTGAGAACCGATGTGGAGACCAAAGGAGGAAGTGCGGGGTGATCGACTCTGGGAAACAGCACAATGCTAAATGCACTGCTCATTACCATAGGGTTTCCTGAAGTTAGTGATGTTTGAAAACACATGATGGCGTGAGAAGCTCATTGTGAATATACTCAATGGAGGGAAGAACTCTGTGGGTCGCCCCTCATTCAAGTACCATCATCTTTCCCTAGGTATACAGTGACTCCAAACAGATGCTGATGCCAAAAACGGACGTGCGGTGTGCTTGACTCTGGGAACCAGCGCTGTGCTGAAGGTGGCATTCACTTACCATATTGTTTCTCTAAGAGAGTCATGCTTGACAACGCATGCATGGCTGTAAAGCTCCGTTTGATAGACTCTACTCTGAGGAAGAACAACGCGTGGAACCCCTCATTCAACTACCATCATCTTTCCCTAGGTAGATAGTGAATGAAAATAGAGGCTGAGACCAATGACAGAAGTGCAGAGTGCTCAAATCATGGAAACAACACTGTGCTGAAAGCAGCCTTCAGTGACCATAGTGTTCCCCGAATTTACTAATGTTGCAAAACACATGCATGTCAGTAGAAGCTCAGTTTGATATAGTCAACTCTGAGAAAGAACACTGTGGGCAACCCCTCATTTAACTCCATCATCTATCACGAAGTAGATAGTGACTGAAAACAGATGCTGAGACCAATGAAGGAAGTGCGGGGTGTTCAACTCTGGGAAACAGCAGTATGCAGAATGCAGCATTCAGTGGCCCTATTGTTTCAAGAAGTCAGGAATGTTGGAAAACACATGCATGGAAGGATACATTCAGATTGGTATACTCAACTCCGAGAAAAAGCCCTGTGGGGAAGCCCTCATGCAACCACCGTCCTCTTGCACTAGGTAGATAGTGACTGAAAACAGCTGCTGACACCAAGGAAGAAATACAAGATGCCCGACACTGGGAAACAACACTGTTGGAATGGCAGCTTCCGTGACCCTATTGTTTCACTACGTTAGGAATGTGTGAAAACACATGCATGGCCAAGAAGTTCATTGTGATCTATTCAACTCCAAGAAAGAACGCTGTAGGGAACTCCTCATTCAAGTACCGTCATCTTTCACTGGCTAGAATGTGACTGAGAACACATGCTGAGGCCAGTGAAGGAAGTGCAGAGTGCTCCAATCTGGGAATCCACACCGTGCTGAATGGTGCAATCAGGTACCCTATTGTTCCACAAAGTTAGTAATGTTTGCAAAAGCAGGCATGGCAGGAGAAGAGCAGTGTGATAGACTCAACTCACAGAAAGAACACTGTGGAGAACCCCTCCTTCAACTGCCGTCCTCTTTCAGTAAGTAGATAATACTGATCACAGACGTTGGGAACAATGAAGGAAAAGCAGGGTGCTCAGTTCTGAAAACAGCACTGTTCGAATATCAGCATCAGTTACTGTATTGTTTCCTTCAGATAGTGGTGTATGAAACCACATGCACGGCAGTATTAGCTCAGTGAGATATCCTCGACTCTGAGAGAGAACAGTGTGGGGAACGCCTCATTCAAGTACCGCCAGTGTCACCGCGTAGATAAAGACTGAAAACTGATGCTGAGACCAATTACGGAAGTGCGGAGTGCTATACTCTGGGAAACAGCACCGCGCTGAAAGTAGCATTCAGTTACCATATTGTTTCACTAAGTTAGTCCTGTTTGAAAACACACGCATGGCAGTATCAGCTCACTTGATATCACCAAATCCAGGAAAGCACACGGTGGGGAACCCCTCATTCAAGAACCGTCATCTTTCCCGAGGTCGAGAGTGACTGAAAACAGATGGTGAGACCAATGAAGGAAGGACATGGTGCTCGAAATGGGGAAACGACCCTGGATGAATTGCGGCATTCAGTTACCATCGTGATTCACTAACATAGTAAGGTTTGAAAACACATACATGTCAGTATGACCTTAGGGTGATGTACTCTACCCCGAGAAGGAACCCTGTGGGGAACCCCTCTTTCAACTACCTCATCTATCCCTAGGTAGATTGTGATTGAAAACACTTGTTGAGACGAATGAAGGAAGTGTGGGGTGCTAACCTCTGGAAAACAGCATGGTGCTGAATGCAGCATTCAGTTACCACACTGTTTCACCAATAGAGTAATGTTTGAAAACATATGCATGGAACTATAAGCTCAGTGTGATACACTCAACTCTGGGAAAGAACACTGTGCGGAACCCCTCATTCAAGTACCGTCAAGTTTCACTAAGTAGATAGGGACTGAAAACAGATGCTAAGACCAATGAAGGAAGTGCAGGGTGCTCGACCCCTGGAAACAACACTGTGCGGAAGACAGCATTCAGTTAACATACTGTTTCCCTACGTTAGTAATGTTTGCAAACACTGCATGGAAGTCTAAGCTCCAAGTGATATACTCAACTCTGACAAAGAACACAGTAGGGAACCCCTAATTCAACTACCGTCATCTTTCACCATGTAGTTTGGGGCTGAAAACATGCTGAGACGATTGAAGAAAGTGTGGCATGCTGGACACTGGGACACAACACTGGACGCCGCCCTAACCCTAGCCGGGCCTCGGGACCCATGGGAGGCTGGGTACTCATTCCGAAAACCGCACGGGCCTGAGGCTATGAAGCTGTGCCAAACTCCTCAGCACGCAGAGGGGACAACGGCCACGACGTTCGACGGCACGTAAGCCTTGGCAACACAGCCGTCCGGAGGCACCGTCGAAGCCGGGTCCCCCGAGGTGGCGGGCCCTCAAGCCCAATGCTAATGCTGGGCGGCACGGCGCCATGTGCCCTCAACTCAGCCCTCCAGATAGAGCTTGGCACTGCCAGCGGATCGGTTCCTGGCAGGTCCCTGGGTCGCGCCCTAACCCTAGGCCTAGGCCTCCACCACCCCCTAACCCAAGTCCTGCCCGTCAGGCTCCCCAGAAGCCTGCACCGAGGCCCGCCCCGGGTATGGGTTCTCACTTCAGCCCTCCCTGGAGAAGTCGGGACTGGTGCCGCTTCCGCCCTGGCCGCTCCCTCGGACGCCGCTCTAACCCAAGCCGTGCATCGGGCCCCACTGGGGGCCGGGTCCTCATGGCAAAAACCGGACGGCCCTGAGGATCCGAAGCGGTGCCGGATTCCTCGGCACGGAGAGGTGACCTCGGCCAGGTTGGCCGGGAGCGGCCGCCTCAGCGGCACGGCCGTCCAGAGGCACCCCCGAAGCCAGGTCCCCCGAGCGGGCGAGCCCTGGGAGCCAAACACTAAGGCTGTCTGGCACTGCATCACGCGCCCTCACCTCTGGACTCTGGGGGGAGCGCGGCACGGCCGGCGGATCGGGTCCTGAAGCGAACCGGTCTTGGACCTAACCCTAGGCGGCGAGCACCCCCTAACCCTAGGCCTAGGCGTTGCCCCTAGCCCCGCCCCTCAGGCTCCCCAAAGCCTGCGACGAGACCGGCCCTGGGCATGGGTTGTCCTTCAGCCCTCCCTGGAGAAGTCGGGACTGGTGCCGCTTCGGACCTGGCCGCTCCCCAGGACGCTGCCCCAGCCCTAGCCGGGTCTCAGGCCCCATGCGGAGCTGGGTCCTGTTTGCGAAAACCTCTCGGGCATGAGGTTCCGAAGCGGTGCCGGATTCCTCTGCACGGGAGAGGACCACGGCCACGAGATTTGCCGGGCATTGCAGCCTCGGGAGCACGGCCGTGCGGAATCAACCCGAAGGCTGGTCCCCCGAGGGGGCGGGTCCTGGGAGACAAACGCTAAGGCTGGCAGCACCCGCCAGGCACCCTCAACTCAGGCCTCACGGGGGAGCGCGGCACTGGAGCAGATCGGGCCCTGGCCGGTCCAAGACTCCGGCTCTAACCCTAGCCTTAGGCGTTGAGCACCACCTAACTCTAGACCCGCCCCTCAGGCTCCCCAGATGCTGGCGCCGAGGCCCGCCCTGGCCATGGGTTCTAACTTCAGCCCTCCCTGGAGAAGCCGGGACTGGTGCCGCTTCGGCCGTGGCTGCTACCCCGGAAGCCGCCCTAACCCTAGCCGGGTCTCAGGCCCCATGCGGATCTGGGTCCTCTTTGCGAAAACCTCCCGGGTCAGAGGCTCCGAAGCGGTGCCGGATTCCTCAGCACGGAGAGGGGACCACGGCCATGGCATTCGCCGGGAGCAGCAGACTCGGCAAGGCCGTCCGGAGGCACCCCCAAACCCGGGTCCACGGAGGGGGCGGCCCTGGGAACCAAAAGCTAAGGCTGGCCATCACCGCACAAGGCGCCCTCAACTCAGGACACCTGCGGGAGCGCGGCACTGCCAGGGTTCGGGTCCTGGTGCGTCCCGGGCTCGGGCCCTAACCATAGCCGTAGGCATCGACCGCCCCTTACCCTAGCCCCGCCCCTCAGGCTCTCCAAAAGCCTGTGCCGAGACAGACCCCGGGCATGGCTTCTCACTTCAGCCCTCTTTGGAGAAGCCGGGAATGCTGCCGCTTCGGCCCTGGGCGTTCCACAAAAAGCCGCCTTAACCCTAGCCGTGTCTCACGCCCCATGCGGGGCCGGGTCCTCATTGCGAAACCCGAAAGGGCCTGAGGCTCCGAAGCGGTGCCGGATTCCTCGGCACGGAGAGGGGACTACGGCCACGACATTCGCCGGGAGCAGTAGCCTCGGCAGCACGGCCGTACGGAATCAACCCCGAAGCCTGGTCCCCCGAGGGGGCGGGTCCTGGGCACAAACGCTAAGGCTGACTGGCATCGCGCCAGGCGCCCTCAACTCAGGACACGTAGGGGAGCGCAGCACTGCCAGCAGATCGGGCCCTGGCGCGTCCCGGGCCCGGGCCCTAACCCTAGCCCTAGGCGTGGAGCAACTTCTAACCCTAGCCCCGCCCCTCAGGCTCCCCAGAAGCCTGCGCCGAGGCCCGCCCGGGGCAAGGTTTCTCACTTCAGCCCTCCCTGTAGAAGTCGGGACTGGTGCCGCTTCCATCGTAGCCGCTCCCCCGGACGCAGCCCTAACCCTAGCGGGGTCTCAGGCCCCATGCAGGGCCGGGTTCTCAATGCAAAAACCGAAAGGGCCTGAGGCTCCTAAGCGGTGCCGCATTCCTCCGGATGGAGAGGAGACCAAGGCACAGGGGAGAGGGCAGCCTCGGCACCACGGCCGTACGGAGGCACACCCGACGCCGGGTCCAACGAGGGGGCGGGCCCTGGGAGCCAAACGCTAAGGCTGGCCAGCACCCCACAAGGCGCCCTCAACTCAGGACACCTGGGGGTGCGCGGCCCTGCCAGAGGATCGGGTGCTGGCGCGTCCCGGGCCCGGGCCCTAACCCTAGCCGTAGGCGTCGACCACCCCCTAACCCTAGCCCCGGCCCTCAGTCTCCCCAGAAACCTGCGCCGACACCGGCCCCGGCTATGGGTTCTCACTTCAGCCCTCTTTGGAGAAGCCACGAATGGTGCCGCTTCGGCCCTGGCCGTTCTACAAAACGCCGCCCCAAACCTAGCCAGGTCTCAGGCCCCATGCGGGGCCGGGGCCTCATTGAGAAAACCGAAAGGACCTGAGGCTCCGAAGCGGTGCCGGATTCCTCGGCACGAGGAGGGGACCATGGTCACGACATTCGCTGGGCAAGGCAGCCTGGGCAGCACGGCCATACGGAATCAACCCTGAAGCCTGGTGCCCCGAGGGGGCGGGTCCTGGGAGCCAAACGCTAAGGCTGACCGGCACCACGCCAGGCGCCCTCAACTCAGGACACCTGGGGGCGTGCGGCACTGCCAACGCATCGGGCCCTGGCGCGTCCCGGGCTCTGGCCCTTAACCTAGCCCTAAGGGTCGACCACCCCCTAACCCTCGCCCCGCCCCTCAGGCTCCCCAGAGGCCGGCGTCGAGACCCGCTCCGGGCATGGGATCTCACTTCAGCCCTCCCTGGAGAAGCCGGGACTGGTGCCGCATCGGCACTGGCCGCTCCCCCGGACGCCGCCCTAACCCTAGCCGGGTCTCAGGCCCCATGCGGGGCCAGGTCCTCATTGCGATAACCTCTCGGGTCAGAGGCTCCGAAGCGGTGCCGGATTCCTTAACACAGAGAGGGGACCACGGCCATGGCATTCGCCGGGAGCAGCAGACTCGGCAGCACGGCCATCCGGAGGCAACCCCAAACCCGGGTGCACCGAGGGGGCGGGCCCTGGGAACCAAAAGCTTAGGCTGGCCAGCACCTCACAAGGCGCCCTCAACTCAGGACACATGCGGGAGCGCGGCACTGCCAGGGTTCGGGTCCTGGTGCGTCCCGGGCTCGGGCCCTAACCGTAGCCCTAGGATTCGACCACCCCCTAACTCGGGCCCCGCCACTCAGGCTCCCCAGAAGCCTGCTAGGAGGCCCAGTTAGGGCATGGTTCTCACTTCAGCCCTCCCTGGAATATCTGGGACTGGTGCCACTTCGGCCCTGGCTGCTCCCCCAGACGCCGCCCTAACCCTAGCGGGGTCTCAGGTCCCATGCGGGGCTGGGTCCTCATTGCGAAAACCTCTCGGGTCAGAGGCTCCAAAGCCGTGCCGGATTCCTCAAGACGGAGAGGGGACCACGGCCATGGCATTCGCCAGGAGCAGCAGACTCGGCAGCACGGCCGTCCGGAGGCACCCCCAAACCCGGGTCCACCGAGGGGCCGGGCCCTGTGAACCAAAAGCTAAGGCTGGCCAGCACCTCACAAGGCGCCCTCAACTCAGGACACCTGTGGGAGCGCGGCACTGCCAGGGTTCGGGTCCTGGTGCGTCCCGGGCTCGGGCCCTAACCGTAGCCCTAGGATTTGACCACCCCCTAACTCTAGCCCCGCCACTCAGGCTCCCCAGAAGCCTGCTAGGAGGCCCAGTTCGGGCATGGTTCTCACTTCAGCCCTCCCTGGAAAATCTGGGACTGGTGCCAGTTTGGCCCTGGCCGCTCCCCCGGACGCCGCCCTAACCCTAGCGGGGTCTCAGGTCCCATGCGGGGCTGGGTCCTCATTGGAAAAACCTCTTGGGCCTGAGACTCCGAAGCAGTGTCGGATTCCTCGGCACGGAGAGAGGACCGCGGCCATGACATTCGCCGAGAGCGGCAGCCTCGGCAGCGCGGCCGTCCGGAGGCACCCCCGAAGCTGGGTCCACCGAGGGGTGGGCTCTGGGAGCCCAAAGCTAAGGCTGGCCATCACAACACAAGGCGCCCTCAACTCAGGACACCTGGGGGTGCGCGGCCCTGCCAGAGGATCGGGTGCTGGCGCGTCCCGGGCCCGGGCCCTAACCCTAGCCGTAGGCGTCGACCACCCCTAACCCTAGCCCCGGCCCTCAGTCTCCCCAGAAACCTGCGCCGACACCGGCCCCGGCTATGGGTTCTCACTTCAGCCCTCTTTGGAGAAGCCACGAATGGTGCCGCTTCGGCCCTGGCCGTTCTACAAAACGCCGCCCCAAACCTAGCCAGGTCTCAGGCCCCATGCGGGGCCGGGGCCTCATTGCGAAAACTGAAAGCACCTGAGGGTCTGAAGCGGTGCCGATTCCTCGGCACGGAGAGGGGACCACGGCCACGCCATTCGCAGGGCAAGGCAGCCTGGGCAGCACGGCCGTACGGAATCAACCCTGAAGGCTGGTGCCTCGAGGGGGCGGATCCTGGGAGCCAAAGGCTAAAGCTGACCGGCACCGCGCCAGGCGCCCTCACCTTAGGACACCTGGGGGAGCGTGGCACTGCCAGCGTATTGGGCCCTGGCACGTCCCGGGCTCGGGCCCTTACCCTAGCCCTAGGCGACGACCACACCCTAATTCTAGCCCCGTCCCTGAGGCTCCCCAGATACCTGGGCAGAGACAGGCCCCGGTTATGGGATCTCATTTCAGCCCTCTTTGGAGAAGCAGAGAATCGTGCCGCCTCGGCCCTGGCCATTCTAGAAAATTCTGCCGTAACCCTAGCCAGGTCTCAGGCCCTATGCGGGGCCGGGGCCTCATTGCGAAAACCGAAAGGGCCTGAGGCTCCGAAGTGGTGCCGGATTCCTCGGCACAGAGAGGGGAGCACGGCCACGACATTCGCCGGGAGCAGCAACCTCGTCAGCACGGCCGTCCGGAGGCACTCCCGAAGCCGGGTCCACCGAGGGGGCGGGCCCTGGGAGCCAAACGCTAAGGCTGACCGGCACCTCGCCAGGCGCCCTCAACTCAGGACACCTGGGGGAGCGCGGCACTGCCAGCGCATCGGGCCCTGGCGCGTTCTAGGCTCGGGCCCTTACCCTAGCACTAGGCTTCGACCACCCCCTAACCCTAGCCCCGCCCCTCAGGCTCCCCAGATGCCGGCGTCGAGGCCCGCCCCGGCCATGGGTTCTCACTTCAGCCCTCCCTGGAGAAGCCGGGACTGGTGCCGCTTCGGCCCTGGCGGCTCCCCCGGAAGCCGCCCTCACCCTAGCCGGGTCTCAGGCCCCATGCGGCGCCAGGTCCTCATTGCGAAAACCTCTCGGGCCTGAGGCTCCAAAGCGGTGCCCGATTCCTCGGCACAGAGAGGGGACGACGGCCACCGTATTCGCCGGGAGCGGCAGTCTCGTCAGCACGGCCGACTGGAGGGACCCCCGAAGCCGGGTCCACCGGGGGGGCGGGCCCAGCGAGCCAAACGTAAGCCTGGCCAGCATCGCACAAGGCGCCCTCAACTCAGGACACCTGGGGGAGCCCGGTACTGCCAGAGGATCGGGTCCTGGCGCGTCCCCGGCCTGTGCCCTAACCCTAGCCCTAGGCGTCGACCACCTCCTAACCCTAGACCTGCCCCTCAGGCTCCCCAAAAGCCTGCACCCAGATTGGCCCCAGGATTGGCTTCTCACTTCAACCCTCTTTGGATAAGCCTGGAATGGTGCCGCTTCGGCCCTGACCTATCCACAAAACGCTGCCCTAGCCCTAGCCAGGTCTCAGGCCCCATGCGGGGCTGGGTCATCATTGCGAAACCCGAAAGGGCCCGAGTCTCCGAAGCGGTGCCGGATTCCTCGGCACAGAGAGGGGACCACGGCCACCACATTCGCCGAGAGCGCAGCCTCGGCAGCGCGGTCGTCCGGAGGCACCCCCGAAACCGGGTCCACCGAGGGGTGGGCTCTGGGAGCCCAAAGCTAAGGCTGGCCATCACCGCACAAGGCGCCCTCAACTCAGGACACCTGGGGGTGCGCGGCCCTGCCAGAGGATCGGGTGCTGGCGCGTCCCTGGCTCGGGCCCTAACCCTAGCCTAGGCGTCGACCACCCCTAAACCTAGCCCCGGCCCTCAGGCTCGCCAGAAACCTGCGCCGACACCGGCCCCGGCTATGGGTTCTCACTTCAGCCCTCTTTGGAGAAGCCACGAATGGTGCCGCTTCGGCCCTGGCCGTTCTACAAAACGACGCCCCAAACCTAGCCAGGTCTCAGGCCCCATGCGGGGCCGGGGCCTCATTGCGAAAACCGAAAGGACCTGAGGCTCCGAAGCGGTGCCGGATTCCTCGGGACAGAGAGGGGACCGCGGCTATGACATTCGCCGAGAGACACAGCCTCGGCAGCACGGCCGTCTGGAGCCACCCCCTAAGTCGGGTCCAACGAGGGGGCGGTCACTGGGAGCCAAACGCTAAGGCTGGCCATCACTGCAAAGGCGCCCTCAACTCAGGACACGTGAGCGAGCGCGGCACTGCAGGAGGATCCGGTCCTGGCGCGTCCTAGGCTCGGGTCCAAAACCTAGACCTAGGCTTCGAAAACCGCCTAACCATAGCCCCAACACTCAGGCTCCACAGAAGCCTGCGCCGAGGCCAGCGCCGGCCATGATTTTCACTTCAGCCCTCCCAGGATAAGCCTGGACTGGTACTGCTACCACCCTGGCCACTCCCGCGCACTCCGCTCTAAACCTAGCAGGGTCTCAGGCACTATGTGGGTTTCTCAGCTAGAACAGTGTGCACTTTCTAAGTTGCTCTCCATATCTGTATTCTGCCAAACACTACTAGCGTAGTGGTA
>NW_027528813.1:0-681 GCF_008692635.1 Crocuta crocuta
ACTGTACTTGCCAAATACCTGCACACCAGGTCCCCTCGCACCAACGGGTCCCAGGGGGGGCTGAGCACACAAACTGCTTTTTTGTGCTGGCTCCTGGCGGCTGGACTTCAGAGCAGCGGCGCGCCTGCCGCCATTGTAGCTCCCAGGCTGCTGGGGCCTCTGAAAGAACCGCGCGGACACTGGGCGTCCTCGCTCCTGGCGGGCTGGAACTCGAGAGGAAAGGCAAAGAGCTAAAAACTGGGAAATTANACATGCCCAAATTAGCGAGGTGCAGCACTTGGTTCAAGAAGGGACTGGAGCACCTTCACTCTCCCCCCCACAACCCCCAAGGCACAGGTCCCGCCTGAGGCATTGGATCACGCCACGCCCATCCCTGCCTGAGAGCTGCCCTCCTCCCTTTTTTTCCCCTTTTTTCTTTTTTTTTCCCATTTTTTTCTCTTTCTTTTTTTCTTCTTCTTTCTCTTTTCTCTCTTTTTTCCCCAGAACACTGACCTGATTAACTCTGGTCCCCAGCTTGCTTAAACAATCACAACAAGTCCATTCTGTAAATGTAAATTCTACACCTACCGACATTTTCATCTCTTTCTCTCAGGAGTAATTAGACTATATAGTTTCTCTGGATAATTCCAGCCCTTTTCTTACCTATCCAACCATATTCTACCCTTTACCTCTTTGAAAAAA
>NW_027528814.1:0-891 GCF_008692635.1 Crocuta crocuta
AAGAAACTCATTTTAGACCTGAGGACACCTTCAGATTGAAAGCAAAGGGATGGACAAATATCTATCATGCTACTGGAAGTAAAAAAAAGCTGGAGTAGCTATACTTATATCAGACAAACTGGACTTTAAATTAAAGACAGTAACAAGGGATGAAGAAGGGCATTATATAATAATTACAGGGTCTATCTATCAGGAAGAACTAACAATTATAAATGTCTACTCACCGAATATGGGAGCACCTAAATGTATAAAACAATTAATCACAAACAGGAACAATTTTATGGATAAGAATATGCTAATAGCAGGGGACTTCAATACTCCACTTACAGCATTGGATAGATCAACTAGACAGAAAATCACTACAGAAATAATGAACCTGAATAGCACATTGGATCAGATGGATTTAACAGATATATTTAGAACTCTACATCCTGAGGCCAGGTAATTCACTTTCTTCTCAAGTGCGGATGGCACATTCTCCAAGATAGATCACATACTGGAACATAAAGCAGCCCTCAATAAATATAAAANAAATTGAGATCATACCATGCATACTTTCACATCACAATGCTATGAAACTTGAAACCAATCACAGGAAGAAGTTTGGAAAACCTCCAAAAACATGGAGGTTAAAGAAAACCCTACTAAAGAATGAATGGGCCAATCAGACAATTAGAGAAGAAATTTTAAAATGTATGGAAGCAAATGAAAACGAAAATACAACAATCCAAACTCAATGGGGTGCGGCAAAGGCAGTCCTAAGAGGAAAGTCCATTGCGCTCCAGGCCTATTTCAAGAAATTAGAAAAAGCGCAAATACAAAATATAACAGCACACCTAAAGGAAGTAGAAGGAGAGCAACAGGAGCACCCCAAACCCAGTAGGAGAAGAG
>NW_027528815.1:0-8071 GCF_008692635.1 Crocuta crocuta
AAATGCAAGGACACAGAGTGGCATGTAGTCTTTAAAACCATACTTTAAAAGCATCACATATGTCACGCTTAATTTAAGACACTTTGGTCTCTTCCAACACACTTCAGAAGCTCACTCACAGAGAGGCCAGCTGCTGTGCAGCCCGCTCGATCTTTTTAAATTTATTAGCATTATGGCCAAAGCCAAGTGAACAATGGCTCCCTGAAAAAAGAAGGGGCACGGAGTGCGAGCCACGAGCCTCCTCTGGTTGTATCTCTATGAATCGAGGCTGATCTGGGAGGTCAGGAGGCCACGGTGGAGCAGGGGCCAGAGCTTGTCTCTCTGACCTCAAGCAGCAGTAGGCAGGCAAGGGGAGGAGGAGACTAGCACAATCAGGGGCGATCTCCCTGAATGGATCTGCAAAGTCTGAAATGCCCATTTCCTGTGAATGTATGCAAAGAAGCCTATTCTCCTGGGAAGTGAGTCACCAGGACCAATAGTTGTTGAAATCAGGCGGGAGTCACTCAGGAGCATCGGTCCACCTGTCCTTCCTTCCTTCCACAAACCAGCCTCTGGGCTCGGTGCTGGGGGCGCAGCCACGGTGCTCACAGTCCCCTCCCGGGAGAACAGCGCCGGGAGACGGCAAGAGAAAACACCTCCATTCAAAACCAAGCAGTTTGGCAGCTTTTCTCTCAGATTCAGAGGCGTGGATTCATTCTAGCAGCTGCTGCAGATCTTTCGTAATTACACCCTTAAATCCGATCTGGGAGCTCACCCGTCATTCACTCAGCCGTCTCTGGGTGCCGTTTCCTGGGAATGCCACCATCTGGTGAGGGGTGTGAGCCAGTCCTCACACCTTCCAGTGGCTTCTGGAATGTGACCTGGCCTCCCAAATCTGCAAACCCATCCTGCGTGGTGCCCTGCGCCAGGCACCCAGGGCAAGCCCGCGCCCACCCAGCACGTCCACCCACGGGCCCCACATGGAAGGGGCCCGATGTCTAATGTCACCGGAGTATATGTCTCTTCTCCTCTCCGTCCCCATGGCAACAGCCCTGGCTCATCCGTTCATTCATTCATCCGTTTCTTCCTTCCAATACACCATTATTGAGCACCTACCACATACCGGGCTCTGGGCCAGGTGCGAGGGGCACAGCAGTGAATAAAACATGGAGAAAGCCCTGTCCCCACAGCGCTGGCAATCAGGAAGATCGGAATAAGCAACATAAATAAGCAAGGTGCATTGAATGTTAGACAAGGGACAGTAAAGAAGTTAGTGGCCAAGGAAAATTCAAGAAGAAGGACATTTGAAATCCGCCTCCTTGCCGACATTCCCGTCTCTGCTGGTGCCTCCTCCAATCTATTCCAGCAGCAGTGACGTCACCCGCGTTGCTCAGAGCACACACGTGTCCAACTCCTTCCCCGAGACCCCACAGGATCCGGATGCCCTTCATCTCCACCCTGCCCATCTGTCTGTCTCTCACACACACTCACATACTTAGTACCTCAGCACGACGAACCCTGGACAGGTCACAAGGCATGCTAATGCTTTTCCTCGCCTCCACACCTCTATACTGCCATCTCCTATTGCCTGACCAATCCCTGTTCATCCCTCAGTCCTGAGCTCCAAAATGCCACCTCTTCCAGGAAGTCTTCCCTGATGCCCTAGGGCGCTTCAGGTGCTCAAAGCCTATCAAAGTCTTGGTGTTTCTACCTTGCCCAGCACTCGATCACACATGTGGCAACTGCCTGTTTCTTCCACTCAACTGGACAGTCCTAGGTCCAGTTCACAGCTGTATCCCTGGGCCTGACACCAGAAGGGACATAAAGCCAGTGGTCAAAAAAAGTATCTGGAGGGAGACCATCTCTGAGAGAAGAAGATAATAGCATCCAGTGTAGGCACGGCTGTAGGAAAACTGATACACTTATCTGCTCCCAGGACTAATGTAACTCAGGAAAGCAATGTGGCAATATTCATTCCCAACTACTATTTTTTGACACTCCATCAAGAGTCAGGCACCACGCTGCATGACTCTGCACCTTCTGCCTTCTCTCATTTAATAGTCTCGGCAAATTATTACCGTAGGAAAATACAGTTCTGACAATGAGGCAGATCATATGCTACCGAAAGGCAGAGCTAGGGTTGGAATCTTCTGAATAGAAATCAAGTGCTTTTCCCCAATATACTCACCCTGCCCCCAGCATGCATTTATTTTTTTAAATGTTTATTTATTTTTCAGCAAGAGGGAGAGTCCACATGTAAGCAAATAGGGGAGGGGGAGAGAGAGAGGGAGTCACAGAATCCAAAGCAGGCTCCAGGCTCTGAGCTGTCAGCACAGAGCCTGCCACGGGGCTCGAACCCACGAACTGTGAGATCATGCCCTGAGACGAAGTCAGACACTGACCCGGCTGCACCACCCAGGCGCCCCGCATTTATTTTTGATTCTGTAACCTTGCTTCTAAGAACGTATCCTATGGAGGGAATCTAAAGGAAGAGAAAGCCATCTAGGCAAAGCTGTCCACTACAGAGTCATTGATGCAAAAGCAAAGAAACAACCATGCCTGGATTCGGGCTCATCACCCTTATTTGGAAAAAAAAAAAAAAAAGAAAAACACAAAACCCGGGACTCCTACGCCATTTGAGATGTCAAGAAAGTTGCCACGTCAGCAGGGAAACCAGACCTCCAGGGTCCAGCCAGCCCAGGACATCAGGAGAGGCATGAGAACCCTGTCCCACCACAGAAGCAGATCTGCTATGACCCAGCCTTACAGATGAAGAAGATAAAAGCCGGAGCAGGAAGCAACCTCCCCGCGGGCAGCTGGAGTGACGCTGACCTCACCCTCCTCGCTGTCAGATTTCTTCCAGAGTCCACATGGGCTTCACTAGAATAACTGCTTTTTACGATGTTCAGATGCAAAGCACACTTCACAACCATTCGAATGCTGTTATTAAAAAAAAGATGCAAAAAAACAGAACACAAGCAATGTTGGCAAAGACGTGGAAAAACTGGACCCCTGTGTACCACTGTGGGGATCTAAGATGGTGCCGAGGCTGTGGAAAACAGTAGGGCGGATCCTCGAAAACAGAACCCAGAACCACCGTACGGCCCAGCAATCCCACCCATGAAAGCAGGGTCTGGAGCAGATACAGGCAACACCCAAGTTCAAAGCAACGTTACTCATAACAGCCAAAAGGTAGAAAAAACCTAAATGTCTAGCAATAAACAAAATGTGGCATCTCTGCACAGTGGAATATTATTCGGCCTTAAAAAAGAAGGAAATTCTGGGGCGCCTGGGTGGCTCAATTGACTGGGCGTCCGACTTCGGCTCAGGTCACGATCTCAACGGTGTGTGGGTTCGGGCCCCACATCAGGCTCTGTGCTGACGGCTCAGAGTCTGGAGCCTGTTTCAAACTCCGTGTCTCCCTCTCTCTCTGCCCCTCCCCTGCTCATACTCTGTCTCTCTCTCTCAAAAATAAATCAACATTAAAATATACGTTTTTAATAAAAAAAAATTTAAAAACGAAAAGGAAATCCTGACCCACGCTAAAACATGGATGCGCCCTGTGGACATTACAACAAGCCCAACCAGCCAGTCATGAAAACGCAGATACTGTATGATCCCACTTGCAGGAAGCACCTAGAGTCATCATATTCATAGGGACAGAGGTAGAATGGGGGGTGCCTGGGGCCGGGGGAGGAGGAGGGCAGCTGGTGTCTAATGAGGACAGAGTTTCAGTTGGGGAAGGTAAAAAAGTTCTGGAGACAGATGGGGGTGCTGGCTGCACAATATTATGAATGTACTTGATGTCACTTAATGTACACTTCGGAACAGTTAAGATGAGAGGGGCCTGGGGGGCTCAGTCGGTTAAGCGTCCGACTCTTGATTTCGGCTCAGGTCATGATCCAAGGGTCATGGGATCCAACCCCGCGTTGGCCTCCACACTGAGTGTGGAGCCCGCTTAAGATTCTCTCTCTCTTCCCCCCTCTGCGCCTCTCCCCCACTTGCGAGGGTACTCTCTCTCTTCTCTCTCTCTCTAAAACGAACGAACAAAAACGCCCAGGTTTGGATGGTAAATTATTCCATCATCCTACTTTTTTGTTATTTGTGGTAGAAATCACATAATGTACAATTGATCGTCTCATCCATTTCAAAGCGTACGACGCAGCGGCATTTGGTAAATCTACCCCTGTCTAGCTGCAGAACATTTTCGCCACCCCTAAAGGAGCCCCCGAACCTCTTAAGCACTCCTTCCCCACTCCCACTCCCCCACCCCTGGCAGCCAGCACTTCTGCTTTCTGTCCCCATGGATTTGCCATTTATGGGTATTTCATAAAAATGGAAATCACAACAGTATGCCCTTTGCCCTAAAGTTGGTCTCAGCTCCTCTGCTAACTCGAAATGAGAGCTTGGCAAGTCCCTGCTCCCTCTGAGCCTCAGTTTCCCCACTGGTGAAACACGACGTTGAACAAGGGGTCACTAAATTCGCTTGGATTTTACAGAGTCTGCCATTCCGATTCTGCCATTCCGGCACAGACTCTTCGGGGCTGTGCCGTCCACTTCTCTCTGCACTCGCTGCTTCATCCGCCACGGAGCCCAGCTTTCTGGAAGCTGAGATGCAAATTCCATATCCCCTGGGCCCCCATGCTTCCTGACTAACAAGTGGGGCTCAGTAAAGGGCTGTTCAGGGGTTAAATAAAATTTTCACTCCCCTACTGACGAAAGTAGTGAGTCAAGTTTCCTACTGAGTGAGCACGAGCCCATTAAGAACCACCTG
Source organism: Crocuta crocuta (assembly GCF_008692635.1). NCBI lineage: Eukaryota > Metazoa > Chordata > Mammalia > Carnivora > Hyaenidae > Crocuta > Crocuta crocuta. The sequence continues at coordinate 4,754 of NW_027528815.1, forward strand.
AATTAGCAGAGGCTCGACTTCTGTCAATTTCAAGTTCCAAGGGCTTCCAGTTCAGCACACCTGACATTCCAGACTCTGGGATCCCGGAAACCGGCCGAGGGGTCTTTTCCCAAACTTGCTCTGCAGCCCCAGATATGAGTAGGACACACTCACGCCTGAAGCGGAACCCAAACTGCTTCGGCCCAACACCACCCCTCGTCCGGTTGCAAACGCGATCTGGAGAAAGAATGGTACAGCTTATCTTTACGCCTCTATTTAAACATCCGCCTTTTTAAACCTCATTAGCCTGTTCCTTCCTACTATTTGTGCTATTTCTGGATTGGCTGCGGCACTCGCTGAAGCCATTAATCAAGCTGCTTTTTTGTTTGTTTTTCTCCACATCAGGGATGGGCACGCTACAGTCACCTAGCCACATCCAGCCCACCGCATTTTTGTAAATAAAGTTTTATTGTAACACAGCCGTGCTCCTTTATTTCTGTATTATGTACAGCTTCTCCCAAGGTAGGAAGACAGAGCTGAGTGGCTGCCACAGAGGCCATATGGCCCAGAAAACCTAACATATTTACTACATGGCCCTTTACAGAAAGAGTTTATGGACCCCTGCCCTAGATTGTGGAGAACTCAGTGCCCCGAGACGAGACTGGACTTTCCCAAAAATGTGACATTCCCTTCTTTAAAAAAGTCAAAACTCTTACAGGATTCTGGCTGAGACCCGCCCTTCCATTAGATCTCTTCAGGTGCTCCGCAAACAGCAGAAAACTTCACAAATACAGATGAGCAAAAAATATTTTTAATACTCCTAAAGCCTACCATCCACCAGCCCCTGTTAGCATTCTGATGTACAATCTCACTGTAAATGAGAACTTTTTGTCAAAACTAAAATGGAATCAGACGTGCAACTTAGGAACTTGCTTTTTCTTTTTTCTTTTTTATTTTTTTTTAATATTTTTATTTATTTCTAGGAGAGAGAGAGAGAGACAGCATGAGCAGGGGAGGGTCAGAGAGAGAGGGAGATACAGACTCTGAAACAGGCTCCAGTCTCTGTGCTGGCAGTCAGCACAGAGCCCGACGCGGGGCTCGAACCCACGAACCGCGAGATCATGACCTAAGCGAAAGTCGGACGCCTAACCGACTAAGCCACCCAGGCGCCCCGCTTTTTCTTTTTTAATTTCAAAACGTATCATAGGCATCTTTCACACTGACAACTGTGCAGCCTACACGGTCCTTGCCAATGCTTCCGGAGCGTTCCATCATACGGGTATCTCAGCATTAGATAATCCATCCCCCAATATGGGATCTTTAGGCTGTTGCCAATCATTGACCAGTAGAACCAACACTGCAGTGAACACCCACATGCAATTATTTTCCCAAGATAAATTTTGCCTAGAAGCGGGCTGACAGGTTCAAAGGATGCACACCTTTTTTAGAGCTTTTGATATACTCAGAATGGACTTTCACACCTAAGGGAAACACAGCCCAGGCTGACTTAATTCAAAGCTTAGGAGGTCAGGGTTCTCAACCTCTCCCCGGGGGCAAACCCAATAAAGATGTCTAATGAGCAATAAACCGGGGCCCCTGGCCGGCCATGCCCTCACTTGTACCTTTACCGGCGCTCCTTTATGGCCAGATTATCACAGACTTGACTATGAGATTTGCAAGGGCAATTAGAACAGCTCACATAGACGGGAGAGGCCGGGCCCAGCCCAGAGGCCGTGTCCAGCCTGGTGGTGGAAGAGGGAGCAGGAAGGAAGCCCCAGCCCCGGAGCAAATGTCCACAGAAGAGGAAGCTCAACCCCAAAGCTCAATTCAGCACAACACACTGCACCATGCCGGCTGGACCCAGAAAGATGTGCACACGACACGCTCTCTCGTTAGGGAGGCTGAGAAGTGCATAGTGCATTTCAGAAAAATAAAAATAAAAAAAATTTTTCCCTCCAAGTACAAATAGATTTCTGGCGGAATTAGCTTATGCTGGCCCAAGAGCTGCCTTCTGTGCAAAGCTCAAACCCTAAGAAGGTGTGATCCTCTCTCTCCTCAGCTCTAAAATAATTGGCTCTCACCATCCATTGCCTTGGGCAAGGTATTCAAAGGCCTGCCAAAGATAACTAAGTTGGGAGTAAAGGGGCCTGGGTGGCTCAGTCGGTTTTGGCTCTTGGTTTTGGCTCAGGTCATGATCTCACAGTTGGTGAGTTCGAGCCCCGCATCGGGCTCCATGCTGGCAGTGTGGAGCCTGCTTGGGATTCTGAATCCCTCTCTCTCTGCCCTTCCCCTGCTCTCTCTCTCAAAAGTAAATAAATACACATTTTAAAAAAATAACTAAGTTAGTCTATACTGCAGGCTCTGCCTACACTCCCAGATTCCCAACTGGGTCCCATGACTTGAGGATCTTTTTCACGTATTCCTTCTCCGTGGGCAGCTTTTTACCCAGAGCACCATTTCCATTTGCCCAAATCCCACCCATCTTTTGAGAGCGGTTTAAGGGACATCTCTTCCAAGAAGCCCACGCTGACTTCCTGAGCCAAAGTGACTTCCAACCATCTTTGGCAATTTGCCTAATCCTAACGGCTCGTATCAGAGATAAGGCTGAGGTCCTTCCTCTTTCAAAATATAGAAGCCCCACCCTACCCGACCCAGGGCATAGACTCTTCGGCTCAGAGTTCTCCTCCCCCAAACCTCGCTGAGACCTGGCACAGAGAAGGGAGAATGAGGTAGTGCTGGGTTCCCCAGAGGTGGGAGGCAGCCCAAGTGGGACCCAACATGGTTTTAGGTGACAGGAAAGCCGCTGTGAATGACACTGTGTGAAAACTATTTCTGCCTGATTCTCATGGGCGTCTTCTCACAAAGTCCCTGACACGGTCTCTGCCTGGTGCTGTTGTGACTTAAACACTCACATTTCCATTATCTGGCAATATCCCAATTTAATAAGACAAAGCAAAACAAGAACTCAGACCATTAGCTGCAGCAGCAGATTTTTAAACATCATTTTATTTTCATTGTATTTAATTTTACTGTTGTTTTCTATTTGAGACAAGAGACACTAGTTTACTATTCACAAGAGAGATTTTCATGAAGGTTCTATTACAAATTTATTTAACTGGAGGAAAAGCAAAAAGTCTACAAGTCAAATAATAGTAACAGGGGCTATGCAGATATGGCAAGTGCCCATGTGCTGGAAATGACAAGTATAAAGGAAAGAATATAGAATCGAAGTCAAAACATGAAGATGCAAGCTCTCAGGTCGGTTTCCTTCTTTTTAGTTTTTGTAAAATGTTTATTTTTGAGAGAGAGAAAGGGCGGGGGGGGGGGGCAGGGGGGAGA
>NW_027528815.1:8140-14130 GCF_008692635.1 Crocuta crocuta
GGGGGGGGGGGGCAGAGAGAGACAGAGACAGAGGCCCCAAAGCAGGCTCCATGGAGACAGCAGAGAGCCTGACATGGGGCACAAACCCCCAAACCATTGAGATCATGACCTGAGCCCAAGTAAGACACCCAACTGACTGAGCCACCCAGGTGGTTTTCCTTCTGAAGACTAACAAGCCAGGGACCACTGTCCTGCCCTTTACAGCTAGAAGCATGGCAATGTGACCCACCCCTGACCAAACGGACAGAAGAGGAAATAGCTAGATTTCTAGGGAAGCTTTTGCTTTACTGATAAGAACAGGCAGGTATAGCTTACGGTGCCCCCTCCCCTTCTTCCTACCTGGAACTGATTCGTGATGCCGGGAGCCAAGGCAACCATCTTGAGACCAGGAAATCACAAGCACTATTTTAGGACAGTGGCATGGAAAAGATCTTAATGCAGCTAAGCCACTCCACTAACTCTGAGCCACCCCCCTCTAGATCTTTTTTGTTGTTATGTAAAGAAGAATAATGTACTATGGAAGCCATCTTAGTGTTTCTTTACATGTGGGCAAAAGCATTCCTAATGGACACAAGGTTCGGGCACAAATTGGCTAAGTGGACAAGCATCTTCTAAGCCTTGGCAAGCCACTTCACCTTTTCTTTTTTTTTAATGTTTATTTTTGAGAGCGAGAGAGAGGCAGACCACAAGCAGGGGAGGGGCAGAGAGAAAGAGGGAGACACAGAATCTGAGGCAGGCTCCAGGCTCCGAGCTAGCTGTCAGCACAGAGCCCGACATGGGGCTCAAACCCACAAACTGTGAGATCATGACCCGAGCTGAAGTCAGATGCTTAACCACCTCAGCCCCCTAGGCACCCCAAGCCACTTCACCTCTTAAAGCTCAGTTTCCTCATGGGTAAATAAAGTTCAGTGATACCCACCTCAAAGGAGTCTGGTGATCAAAGGCAATGGCACACATGTCAGTAGACCTGGCACATAGTAGGTTTCTCTTCATGCAAACAAGCAAACAGGATGTGAAGCCTAACGGAGGTGTTTGGGGGTGGGGGTGGGGTGGGTTTGTTTGTTTGTTTGTTTCTTTGTTTTTTTGGTATGTTGTTTTAGTTTGGTTTGGTTTTTTGGGGTTTTTTGGCGGGTGGAGGAGAAATCTAAATTCTTTAAGACCTAAAGGAATAGCTCTCTAATGAAGGAATTTGAGAGAGACAGTGATCTGGGGAGTCTACCCTTACCCACTGGCACACCTGGGGAGAGAGGAAGGCTGGCCAACTGTTCACAAGGCCGGCCTGACGTCCAACAGGGGCCTGCCACCCACACAAGCTTTATTAACAACAGAGGGGGTGGTGCGCTGGGCCGGCTCAGTCAGTGGAGCATGCGACTCTTGGTCTCGGGGTCGTGAGTTCGAGCCCCACACTGGGTGGAAAGATTACTTAAGTAAATAAAACTTTAAAAAACCCCACACAATCCTTATTTACCAACAGAGGAAGTGCCAAAACAACGTAAATACCAAAGAGCATCCTCCAAAACTAGGTATCAATGAGAGGATGGTCAACACCACCCCCGGGTCAATGGTGTCCGTGTCCGGTCCCCACCGCACCCACGCCCACCAACCATTCTGTCCGTGTCACATGCAAGCCGTCCGCGGCACTAACCATGCAGGGACAGCTAATGTGTCCCCTCCTGGGAAAACCAGGAAGGTAACTGTGCCTCCCACGCCCTTCAGGCAGCTGGCTGACTCCTCCTGGACCAGCTTCCCAGCACCGCCATAAACCTGTCAGGGCCTGGCGTGCTGCCGGCCCCGGGGCACAACACACAGGCCTCACCTAGCACAGAAGCCTGTCTCCAGTAGCCACAGAACTACACCTGGCCCAACTACCAAAGAGACACCCCCGCGCGCTGTTCCAAGTTCATTAAGGTGTGTGCTCCTCTGACCTCTTAAGAGCTGAGGGGCGCCTGGGTGGCTCCATCGGTTAAGCGTAGACTTCGGCTCCGGTCATGATCTCACACGGTTCGTGGGTTCGAGCCCCGCGTCTGGCTCTGTGCTGACAGCTCAGAGCTTGGAGCCTGTTTCAGATTCTGTGTCTCTTTCTCTCTCTGACCCTCCTCTGTTCACCCTGTCTCTCTCTCTCTCAGAAATAAATAAAAAACATTTAAAAAAAAAAAAAGAGCTGAGCCCTGGGAAAGCCTGTTAGGAATAATTTCCACCATCCAACCACAAACACTCATGGAGCTCTGATTCTGTGCCAGATGTCACGGGGAATGCATTTCCCCACTTAAAATCCACCCTCTGAGGTGGGCTGCGTGACGGGGCCCCACTTGACGGATGAAGACGAGGAGTCCTGGGGAGGCTTAACAATTTGCCCAAGGAGCAGAGCAGGATTTGAACTCAGGCAGCCTCACTCCACCCCCCACCGCCGCCCCGCCTTGTTCGTCTTTGCAGTGTCCAGAGCTGCTGTGTCATTCGGCGCCTCCCGTGGACTGGGCGCCCTCCCACAGGCTCTCCGTGCATGATTTCTGTCGCTCCCTTCAATGACCTCCCAGAGTTGATGCTGCTGTTATCCCCATTTTCCAGGTAAAGAAACTGAGGTTGCAAAGGCAAGGTGATTTGCAGAGGTTAGTTGCTTAGGAAATTAGCAGACCTGGGACTAGACTCAGGCTGTCTGTCTCTGGAGTACAGGGCTCTGCCATTTGGTCCTTCACTCCCACTGCCTCGCACTGGGCTGGGCCGGCTCAGAGCAGATTTCTGGGCAAGTCTAGGGGCACGATGCCCTTGTTCTTGAAGCACCGGCTAGTGGGAGAAGCAGACGTGGCCCCAGAAGCTGAGGTTGAGACTGAGGTCCACAGGAAAAAGAGCTTAGAGTAGACAAAACAGACAAAATAATGCCCTCCAAAGATATCGGGGCCCTAACCCCCACCCCCAACCTTTGAATCTGTTACCTTTACCAGCAGAAAGGACTCTGCAGTCTGAAGGGAGGCACTTCGGCTGGGGAGGAGACCCTGGCTTATCTGGATGGACCCCGTGTCCTCACGAGGGGCCTTAGAAGAAGGGAGGGAAGAGGGCCTGAGTCAGAGAGAGAAAATGTGATGAAGAGAACAGATCAAGGTGCTGCAGGACCACAAGCCAAGGATGCAGCGGCTTCTGGAAGCTGGAAAAGGCAAGGAAAGAGCCTCCAGAAGGAATGTACCTCTGACAGCCCGTTACTAGACTTGACCTCCAGAACTGTACGGTAATAAACTTGTGGCAGCCACTGAATTGTGGTCGTTTGTTACAACAGTCATAGGAACCTCATATGGAGCTTAACTTGGCTGAGGAGAAAGGGAGTGGAGGANGCTCGTGAACTGCGAGATCACGACTGAGCCAAGATCGGAACGCTTAGCCGAATGAGCCACCCTGGCGCCCCTGGTTCTGCAGTCTTGATCACACCCCCAACGGCTCCTTGCCTTCCCTGTCTCACCTCCACAGCTGCCCCATACTCCCTGCAAAGAACGACACTCATGCTCACATCCCTGCCTCAGCGGGGAGCCCAATGGAAAACACAGAAGGGTGCTCAGTGTCCCAACCTTGACTGGTGGTTACCAATGGCAACCAGGAACAGCACCCTTCCCCCAACCAAACTGCCAAGCACTCCCTAGATGCTTGGGGAAAAACACCCAGAGTGATTTTCTTCCTGGATCATTAAACCATGGCATCGCACCGAACACAGAGTCCAGAAACGAAATGAGCCTGCATGACTTTTAACACAGGAAAATGGCAAAGAGGTGATCCCAGGTGTGTCTGGGCCAGAGAGAAGAATGATTTTCCTAACCCAGAGGTGGGGACACAAGCCAGAGCTCCAACTAGAATCTGGGGAACCCAATTCATGATGTAATTATTCTATATCTACAAGCAATTTATGTATATAACTATATATAACTATGTATTGCTTATACGTATTATGTATAATATAGTGGTATTTATTACTATATGTATTTTATGCATTTATATGTACTATATAGCTTATATAATACTAATCTATGTAATATACAAATGTATACTTATTTATATGACACAGAAATTGCTTGGCCCAAGGATTCCATAAATGCAGGTTCTCCCAGCTACGGAATCTTGTGTAAACTGCCCACAGGACCACACAGCAGGCATGATCTGGAAACCATCGACTTGGACCCGGAATCTGGTTAGTTTGTTTGTTTTTAAGGACAGAAGGCTGTAGTGAACACCTCAGAAATACACAAATACACATGCACACACACAGGGGAAAAAAAGTCTCCAAATGACCACCAAGTACATGAAAAAAACTCATCTTCACCGGTCACCGAGAAAGCAGAGAAAGCAAGATTAAAATCACAGTGAAAAACTACTCCACGTCTCCCATAACGGCCCAAATCACAAAGACGGACATTTGCAAGTGCTTTCGAGGATGCAGAAGGTGCAAATGGTCTGAAACCTTGTAAAACTGTTTGGTGAAGGCCACGAAGGCCGCCCTACAGCTCACCCGTTGCTGGGTGCCCAATAGAGATGGATGCTCACTCCACAGAAGACGCGTACATGGATGTTCCTGGCAGCTGCGTTCATAATAGCCAGAACCTGGAAACCACCTAGCTGCCCGTCAATGGTGACGGGATAAATCAATTCCGGCATATGCATATGATGGGGTATCCCACAGCAATGACAAAAACGAACCACCGTGACATGAAGAACACAGATACATTCCTCAGACATGAGCCGCAGACGCACAACCAACCCAAAACGGGTGTGTGTGTACGAGTACACTTACGTGAAGTTCAGGAAAAAGGTAAAACTACCGCACGGTGATTAAAGGTAAAGCAGCAATAATCTTTGAGGCTTATGGGTGGAAAGAGGTACAAGGGAGCATTTCTGGGAGCCTAGAAATGTTCTATATCCCGATACCAGGGGTGGTTACATGTAATGTACATACATCAACAGGCATCTAGTTTATACTTAAGGTTTATATACTTTTCGTAAGTAAGTTATACCTAAGAAAACCTAAAAACCAAAGCCTAAAACTTCAGTAGCCTCCAGGTGCTCACCAGAGAAAGCCACACCCTTCACCATAGCCCAGGGTGATTGTGATCTGTCCTGTCCACTCCCATGACTCCTCTCTTGCCAAATCCTCCCCACCTTTTTTTCCTCCTGGCTCCAGACTTACTCATCCTGGAAACCAGTTTGCTTTGACAGGGAGGGTGTCCGGATCTAGAAAGAAATCCACCCTCAGAAGGCAAAGACACCTGCAGGGATTGGCCTGAGTGATGTCAGCACCCACATACACTAATGCAGCAACGGCTCCCTGATTAGATGCCTCTTCCTCTGGGAAGCCTTCCCAGACCCACACCCCAGGTAGGAGTCCCACAACTTGCTGCTTCTTTAGGACACTGACCCCTCTGTTTTAAGTTGATTTATTTGTCTGCCTTGCCCCCGGGGGCTGAGACCCCTCTGTTGTGCTCCCTGTTCTGTCCCCAGAGCCTAGCAAGATGCATGGCACTAATAGGTACCCAATCAACATTCGTTGGAGCAAATGGATGTCTGAATGAGAAAATGAGTGATTTGAGGGAGGTTAAGAATAGGTTGGAGTAGGGGCGCCTGGGTGGCTTAGTCGGTTAAGCGTCCGACTTTCGCTTAGGTCATGATCTCGCGGTTCGTGGGTTCGGGCCCCGCGTCAGGCTCTGTGCTGACTGCCAGCTCAGAGCCTGGAGCCTGTTTCAGTCTGTGACTCCCTCTCTCTCTGACCCTCCCCTGCTCACGCTGTCTCTCTCTCTCTCTCCTAGAACTAAATAAAATATTTTTTTAAAAAAAAAAGAATAGGTTGGAGTAGGGGCGCCTGGGTGGCTTAGTCGGTTAAGCGTCCGACTTTCGCTTAGGTCATGATCTCGCGGTTCGTGGGTTCGGGCCCCGCGTCAGGCTCTGTACTGACTGCCAGCTCAGAGCCTGGAGCCTGTTTCAGTCTGTGACTCCCTCTCTCTCTGACCCTCCCCTGCTCA
>NW_027528815.1:14333-51619 GCF_008692635.1 Crocuta crocuta
GGCTCTGTGCTGCCTCCCAGCTCAGAGCCTGGAGCCTGTTTCAGTCTGTGACTCCCTCTCTCTCTGACCCTCCCCTGCTCACGCTGTCTCTCTCTCTCTCTCCTAGAACTAAATAAAATATTTTTTTAAAAAAAAAAGAATAGGTTGGAGTAGGGGCGCCTGGGTGGCTTAGTCGGTTAAGCGTCCGACTTTCGCTTAGGTCATGATCTCGCGGTTCGTGGGTTCGGGCCCCGCGTCAGGCTCTGTACTGACTGCCAGCTCAGAGCCTGGAGCCTGTTTCAGTCTGTGACTCCCTCTCTCTCTGACCCTCCCCTGCTCATGCTGTCTCTCTCCCTTAAAAAAAAAAAAAAAAGAATAGGTTGGAGTAAATAATGATTCTATGTACGTACACCTCAGTGTATGGAAGGTGAAATCTGGGCCCAGAGAGGGTAAGTGTCTTGCATAAAGTCACACAGCCAACAAATTCAGCATAGAACCTCCAGGAGACCTGGCTGCACCCTCCTCCTCCCAGTGCTGCACCCTTCCCTCATCTACTGGGAGGGCTGTCTGCTAACAGTTCACAGGTGCAACCTTTTCCAGGAGAGTCATCCTCCTACAGTCTGGCCCTGGACCCCCACCCTTCCTGTAAGCCCCCCACAAACCAAGGGCATCCATTGCCAATGGCACACTTCTATGGGGCTACCCAAGGCGGCTTCCCCTTGTCCCCAGGCAGAATCTGTTCTGTGGCTGCAGCGGTCCCCAGGGAATCTGACTAAAGCTAAACTTGATAGAGATCACACCCCCGCTCTGCCCCCTCCTGAGAGCGCAGCCCCAGTCAATTTCTTCCTCAATGAGCATCTCAGGCTCTGTTTCTTGGGACCCCGACCTGAGACAGAAGGCAAGGCTTTGCATTATCTGCAGGGGGTGTGGCCGGCAGGCACTGCCCCCTGAATGTAAGTGTACAGTGAATGACAGTGCCAAGTGTGACCTCCCGAATGCCAGGAGCCCAGCCATAAGGAGATGCAACATCCGCACGCTTTGAGGCAGGGAGTCTCCCCTCTACTCCCAAGCCCTTCATTCTTTATATCTAGAAGATACGCAGAAGGATCCCATCTGAACATCCTTGCTTCCCAGCCACCAGCAGCAAAGCTCTAAAATGCCCCTCATTGCCTAGACAGTGCCGTCCACCAAGACAACCTGCTCAAACTTCAGCTCTTAGATCAGCCACCGGGGCAGGCGGGGGGTCGGTTCCCCATGAGTCACTGCGAGCCCCTCCCCTGAAGGCACCGTACCGGGCCAGGTTACAGAAAACACTATCCGATCTCCTAAACTGGGATAAACACCACCTGCTGTCGGTTCTCCCAGACCCTACTTTGCCCAGCGTAATCACCAGTTATTAAGAGCTCAGAGGATGCCGTGTTTGGGGGTTAGCATGCAGGACGGGTGGCCAGGAGACGCCGGTCTCCCTGCCCTGTCTGTGGCCCTCTGTATGACCGTTCAGAGCATGGGCTTCTGGACTCCACCCGCTGGGCGTCCAACCGCATCTCGGCCTCTACTAGCTGTGTGATCTTGGACCAGTCGCTCCACCCCTCTGAGCCTCGGCTTTCTTGTCTGTACTTCACATGTTTTCGTGAAGATTAAATGAGGTCACATGCAGACTTCACATGTCAATGGCTGTCCTCTTCAACAGTTGTTATTATTAATCATTTAGAGTGGTGGGGGGTTGGGGGGCTGCAGAGTTAGACCACTAGACTTGTGCACAGGTGCAGGAAAGCAGCAGGAAGCAGGAAGGAGAGGCTCGTGTGGTGTCTCAAACAATACAAGGAAGCAAAGACACCTGGGACGCATATACAGCAGGCGCTCAGCATACAACCACTAGACTTGTGCACAGGTGCAGGAAAGCAGCAGGAAGGAGAGGCTTGTGCGGCGTCTCTAACAATCGAAGGAAGCAAAGACACCTGGGAAGTGTATACAGCAGGCGCTCAGCACATAGGAGGTCCGCTTATTATAAAGCAGAAGGTGAACCCAAGGAAAGGACCTCTCTGGTTCAGAGATCCTTTTATGTCCAAAGCGGCAGCTTTGCACGACAGCCCCGGACCCATGGCAGAAGCAGGGACCAGTAGCCTCCCCCGCCCCCGCCACTGCCTCTAAGCACAGGCTGGGCTGCACCTGAGCCGCAGTCGCCCTCTGGCCATGCCTTGCGTGGCAGCCACCAAGGGAAGAGGGGGCCTCACCCAGATCCGCCTGCACAGCGGGCAGCTTTCCAGCGGTGCTGTGACAACTCAGAGGCCTTTTCTGTAGCCTCCCCAAGGCTTCCAGCGGGCCGCCCACAGGGTAGGCTGCTCATTAGCATCTTCTCATGGTGCCCCACCGCCCAAATGAACCACTTGCTCCCTCCGGCGTCCTTGACTCAGGCTCTGCTTCTCGGGAAGCCCGACTTAAGACACCCCTCACTCCTAGAATCTGACTCCTAAGAGACAGATCTGCTCAGAACAGCCGTTCGCCCCTACTGTGAGGCATACCCTGCTGTGAAATGGGTCCACAACTCCCAGGGGGCCTACAAGACCATGTGAGGTTCTACCGTGTGCACGGGCCAACTTTTTCAAAGTTGCTCTTTTACCAATTTAGTCCAAAAAAAAAAAAAATGCATTGACCCACTGTGTGCCAGACCCAGTGCTTGGTGACAAGGCCACAGTGAAGAACTCAAAAGTCAGAGTCACTGTTTACACAAAGTTTAGAGTTAGGAAGTGAAAAGGACTGGGAATGGAGAGGTCAACACCAGGATAAAGATGGCAGCATGGGATACGGGAGGAGACGGGAATGGGGTCTCTGATGCCAAACACAATTGGGCCCCATGGACTCGGCGATTAAGGAAGGCTTCCTGGAGGAGGTGACATTTCAGCTGCATGACCTAAAGGATCAGAGGGAGCCAGCCAAGGGAAGACCAGAAGGTCCAGAGTCATGAAAGAGCTCAGGGCATCGACGGAATAGAAATTTCTGCTAGCAGGGCTACAGTGAAGTGGAGGAAAGCAGCACGGCCTGAGTCTGGAGAGAGTGGGGTATGGGGATCTTGTAAGGCTCTGAGGCCGCCTGTAAGAGTACGTTGGGGGCTCTCTGAGAATCGCCTTCCTCTCCCAGCCTCCCCCTGCATTCTGATCTGCCTTCCCGAGTGGGAGAGGTTGGAGTTACCTCCTGCCTGCCAGGAGCCTCACTGGGCCCCCAGTCCCAAGGGGAGGGTGTCTCACATGTCACCTCCTCCATCCTGTGCATCTAGGTGAGAACTGCTGGCTTCAGGGCAGGGACAGGGAGAGGCAGGGAGAGCTACTTCAAGGAAGTGGGTATCTGAGTTGGAGGAAAAGCTTTTGGTCACAGGTTATAGCACATGAGCTCAAATTCATGCCTTTGTGACCCTGGACAAGTTTCTTGTCTTCCTCAGCCTCAGTTTCCTCCCCTGTCAAATGGGTAGATAATCCTATCAACTTTTTTAAAATTTTTTTTACATTTATTTATTTTTTGAGAGACAGAGTAAGACAGAGCGTGAGTGGAGGAGGGTCAGAGAGAGAGGGAAACACAGGCTCCAGGCTCTGAGCTGGTTGTCAGCACAGAGACTGACGCAGGGCTCGAACCTGCGAACTGTGAGATCATGACCTGAGCCGAAGTCGGACACTTAACCTACTGAGCCACTCAGGCACCCCTCCTATCAACTTCCAAAAGCAGCTGAGAGACTGGCTGAGAACATAAAAGCACTTGGCACCATCTATGTACTGATTCCATTTTTCTGATCATCTACTACGCACCAGGCACCACACATGGACCCAGGATACAGCTGTGAACATGACGGGGCCGGCTCGAGTGCACAGGGGAGACGCACGAAGCTGACCCGAGTCAGTAATTCCAACGACAAGGTTCTCTGAGCACACAGTAGGGGCCCCCCTAAAAGCCCAGAGCCCACAGCCACAACAGGAACCCTGCAAGCTAAGACTGTCTCCAGGCAGAGACCGGAGTACGGCCATATGTAACGAGTCCAGCTCCCTAGGGGCCGTGCTCGGCTGTGCCAGGCCCCTACCCCCAGCCCTGAACCCCAAAGACAACCTCTCGAGAGGTTAACGGCGGGTGTGGTCAATGCCAAGGGAGGCGTCTGCCAGCGCGAGCATGAATCACGTCCTGCCTGCTCTGGAGAGGGGGAGGGCCCACCAGACCTGTGTCTGAAAACGCTGATCCGAGCAGCCTTGCCAAGCAGGGGCCGGGAGGAGGCACGGGAGCGGCCACAGGGAGGCAGGGCAGACCCCCGGGGAGGTCCGCCCCTCCCCACGCTGGGGGAACGAATGGCCCCACCCACACACTTACTGTGCCTGTCCCCAGCCCTCAAACTTTGGACAGAGGTTCCCTCCCGACTCCTCCCCATTACCCTGCGACTAAGCGTTATTATTGTTTTCCCCACTGGCGGAAGGGGGAAACTGAGGCTTACAGAGATTAACTGCCTTGTCCGAGGTCACTCATCCTGCCGCATGCTTGAGGCCGAAAGTCTGAATCACTGGCAGGAGTAAAGAGAGGGGACAATCCTGAAAACATGGAGGAATGGGTCCCCAAAGCCAGCCAGAGTGACGGGCACTGCCTGGGCCGGCCCTGTGGCAAGGCACTGTGACAGAGCAGTCAAGGGGAGACCCATAGTCCTGGCTTGTGACTTTGGCTATGTGTCCTGAGTCTCAATTTACCTCCATGGGCAGAAAAGGGCCCAGGACAGGGGCGCCTGGGTGGCTCAGTTGGTTGAGCATCTGCCTTCAGCTCAGGTCATGATCTCACAGTTTCACGAGTTCAAGCCCTGCTTCAGGCTCTGTGCTGACAGCTCAGAGCCTGGAGCCTGCTTCAGATCCTCTGTCCCCCTCTCTCCGCCCCTCTCCTCCTCTCTCTTTCTCTCTCTCTCTCAAAAATAAACATTAAAAGAAAAAAAAAAGGGCCCAGCACAGCCATGGAGCCCTGGGCCCTTCCCGCAGGTGAGCACAGAAGACCCAGCATCCGAGCTAGCACAGAAGTCTGAGGCCGGCACACTGGAAGGGGTCCCCTGCAAGGCCGGGTCACCACAGGGCCACCGCGGCTCCACGCCTCAAGGAAGGGCACGGCGAGGGTGCAAGCCAGCGCCTGCTGAGACATGCGTGTCAACACCCGGAGGTGGCCCGTCACCCTGGGGCCGTGCTGAGCCCAACGCCAGCGCCCAGGGCCACCGCCCATGTGTGCCCGCGTCTGGCACACGCGTATGCAGGAATGCTCGGGTCCAGGGACTTGGGCGGGCACAAGATGCACGTGTATACGTGGGCTGTGAACCAAGCTGGGGGCAAGGCCGTTTCAACAGTGAGCGGCATACAGGTTTGCTGGTCAGCCCTGCCGGTAGTGAAGGAGGGAAGGGAGTGAGGTGGCGGTGAGGCTGAGGGGCAGGGAGCAGGTGGGAGGCTGGACGGCAGTCGTGGGGGCCTGCCAGCCAGGTGTGCAGCTGTGGGTCTGAGCAGCTGTCTGTGCCCCCAGCTGGGGGGGTGGGGGGTGGTCGTGCAGTGGGACGCGGCTGTAGTTAAAAGCATAGACTCCAGAGGGAACCTGGGTGGCTCAGCGGATTAAGCATCCAACTCTTTGATTTTGGCTCAGGCCATGATCTCACGGTTCCGGAGTTTGGGCCCCACACTGTCAGCGCAGAACTGCTTGGGATTCTCTCTCTCTTCTTCTCTCTGCCCTGCCCGCCCCCCTCTCTCAAAATAAATACACTTAAAAGAAGAAAGAGCATGGACTCTGGAACCATCTGCCTGGGTTTATATGCTGTGTGATCCTGGGCAAATTATGGCGCCTCTCTGAGCCGAGGTGCCTCATCTGTAATATAAGAATAATAGGGGCGCCTGGGTGGCTTAGTCGGTTAAGCGTCCGACTTTCGCTTANGTGTGGGGGAGTGGCGTGAGGATTACATTCGTGAAAAGCACTAGCACAGCGCCTGGCACATGCTAAGTGTTCAGCAAAGAGCACCTCGTATTACAACTGTGGTGACGATGACGTCTGTGCATCCCCATGTGTGTGCAGGACGTCAAGGTAGGGCTAGAAGTGACCTCATGTGTCTGTGGGGGGTGGGGGTGGCCCCCATCTTTACCTCATACTCTGGGGGCCAAAATACAAATATGTTCCCTGCCCCTGTCCTAGCATTTATTCACCCCCAAGTCAACCAATTAAAACGCAAAAGAAGCCAAGGTGTCATTTGCACAACTCAAGAATGGCCATCTGGGAAGCAGGACACTAACCGTGTCCCCCAACTCCCCGCCAGCGGCCCCTCCAGAGACAGCAAGGAACGGCAGGCAGGTAGCACCCCTGTCCTCAGGTGGCTCATGGTCAGGGGTGGGGGGATATGGGCGGAATTCGAAGAGACAAAAAACCCAAGACAGATGTCAATACACACTGATGAGAGGGAAGGGAACACATCGGGAAGGTGCAATAGAAGGATGACAGCAGGAATGGCTTATGCAAAGGTCCTGAGGCAGGAGGCCTTTGGGTGCGGGGGGAGGGGCGACCGTTCACCACACCCCAGGGCCTGAGGGTACCAGATGCACGAGGCTCTAGAGATGAACCCACAACGTGTGGAACAATCTAAATGTGCAGCCGCTGGGGACCAGTCAAACAGACCACAGCTTCTGACTTGTCAGCAATTTTCTATACTTCTTCCAGAGGAAACTTACACACTGGTGACAGAAGAAACCAGTTCATGGCATGTTGTTAAGTGAAAGATAGGAAGCTGCAATCCTGTATAGATCTGGGGTTCTGCAAAGTAATAATAATAATAATAATAATAATAATAGCAGCAATTATAATCAGCACGATCCATTTGTAAGAAAAACTAATGCACGCTCAAAAATACACAAATCCCCCTTGCCAGAATTTCACAGGGGATGGGCCTCTGGATGACCCTTCCTGCTCTTTGGACTTACAATGTTTTATCAAAAATAAAAATTTATTTTTATGTTTAGCAAAGAGTGAGGAAAGCTTCCTGCCCTCTCCTGCCCAGATCCCTGAATCCCAAGGAAGTTTCTGGAGCGGTGTTTTCCCGAGGGCAGCCTTTTTGTGTTCCACTCTCCAAGAAACAAAGCCCGCTGGGCAGAGGCCACTGGCGGGTGGACACTCAGCCGCGCACCCTCCCCGCGCCGACACTGCAGCTAAGACAACAGCAAGGGTTTTCACGGGGCCACAGGGAGGGGGCTCTGGAACTCTCGCTAAGCCTCGGGAACGCATCCCACATAGTTTCTTCTCCACCCGCGGACCCTCCCTTTCCTGTGGCTCAGGGTCAGCCCTCCTCCCACACTCTCGCCTGGGGCCAGCGTGTCCCCCGCGAGTCCTGACCAGCCCTGAATTCCTGGGGCCTGGAAGCCCAGAATCTTCCATCTTAAAGACCACACAGCCCAAGATCCCTTGTTCCACCGGCAAGGACACTGAGCTCCGGGAGCAGATGTGAGCGGCCCCGGGGACATCCAGGAACCCAGAGCAAGGTTCACACTTGAACCTGGGCTTCCTCACCAGGACCACTCATCTAACCAATGTGCATTAATTAAGCACCTACTATGTGCCTGGCGCTGCTCTGACCACCGGGGATGTAGCCGCAGGGCTAGGTGATAAGAGGCAAGGGTTGGGGGAGCAGCCCTAGTCTGGGGTGGCAGCAGGGCGAATGAGGAGGACTCTCTGAGGAGGTGACATCTGAGCTGACACCTAAAGGAGCCTGCCATGCAAGCAGCCAAGGAAAGAAAGAGTGTTCCAGAAAGAAAGCCTGGGAGGCAGGGCCATGTGAGGAAAAGTCGTTTTGAAAAGCGGTGGCAGCCGTGTCAGCAGGGCCTCCCCAGAAAGGAGCATGGGTCTGCTTCGACGTGGGACAGGAAGCCCCTGGAGGGCCTTAGTGACCCTTCTGGAAGCTCACCCGGGGCATCCTGGGGAGAATAAACTGTGGAGTGCAAGAGTGGAGGCCGGGAACCAAAGAGGAGTGGGAGTGGGGTTAGGGGTGGGAGATGGGGGTGGCCTGGACCCGGGAGGTGACAGTGGGGGAGATAAAGAGGAGACAATGGGACTTGGGACCATCCACACAAGAGGGTGGAAGAGCATGAGACCTCCCCCCCCAACATGAAGCCAAGGAGAGTCAGAACCGAAGGGACCCCAGAAAACATCAATTCAAACCCCCCACAGCGTGGGGGCAGTGAGGGTACTGGGCTTGCTCATCCAACACCGAGGGCAGGGAGTCAGAGAGATCTGGGTTCACATCCTGAATCCACTACTTAACTAGTTGCAGGGCCTTGTGAGTCACTTTCTCTCCCCAAGCCTCAGTTTCTTGCCTGTGAAATGGGGATAATGATGCCAAGTCCAGCCGGACCTGGAAAGCCTCAGTACGGTGCCCGGGGCAAAACAGCTCCCTCTCCCTTTCCCTCCATCTTCGGGTCTGATGCCTGCCCGCAATTCTCAGAGGAGTCAAACTGCCCCGAAGACCAGCTTTAACCAACTACCGTAAACAGTGACTCGCTTCCCAAAGGATCACATGAAGCAGAAATGGGAATCCTTCCCAAGGAGGGGTTCGGAACAGAGACACCCTAAACATAACAACTGCACTCCCAATTCCAGGACTGGAGCTGGTGGGGAGGGGGGTATCTTGACCAGCAGATGACACTGGGCTGTGCAGGGCGGGGCTGGCCATCCATGTCTGGCTGTGACATATCCCTCTCCTGCCCTGAAAGTGGAGCAAAGACAAACCTAACTCGGGGTTCAGAGGCTTCAAGGTCAGGCTCAAGATCCAGGCTCAGCTTCGGAAAAAAAATCACTCTCTCGTCCTGTGCCTCAGTTTCCCCACTTGTAAAGCACAGAGAAGGAGCCTGGCCCTGCGGGAGTCTGGATGATTGGCTGTTGGGGAAGGGCTGCATGGGCTGGGGGCTCAGGAGACCCGTTCCCAGGGCCTAAAGAATGGCCACAGAGGGGCGCCTGGGTGGCTCCGTCGGTTGAGTGTCCAACCTCAGCTCAGGTCATGCTACCACCCTTCGAGCCCATCTCTGTGCTGATGGCGCCAGGCCTGGAGGCTGGATTATCCCGGCGGGCTCTAAATGCCATCAAACGCGTCCTTGTAAGAGCGAAGCACGGGAGACTTGCCTACAGAAAAGGCCACGTGACAGCTTCCGCAGGGAGACCTTTGAAGTTCCCTGAGCCGTCGCCTCCGAGGCTGGAGCAGGCAAGGAAGCGGACGCTCCCTCAGACTCTCGCAGCAGCCAGTTTCTGCGCAGTCTGACCTCCAGAACTACGACAAAATAAACGTCGGTTGTTTTAAGCCAGGAGGTCCGTGGCAGTTTCTTGCCACCGGCACAGGAAACGAATACAGAGGCCTTCACCACGTAAAGCCAGAAGGACTGGATCAATATAGCCAGATGCAATGCTGGACTGAATTAGAATTTCTGCAGGTGAAGCCCAGACACGGGTGTTTTTTTAAGAGCTCCCAGAGAGATGTCGGGGTCCATCCAGGGGTGAGAAGCACCAGTCTGGGGGAGCTGCGGGGCTCGGATGCACAGCCCCTTCACACGCAGGCCCCCAGTGCGCTCATTCCCTGAACCGCGGCCACCTGTCACTCAGGCGCCTCCCCGCAGGGCTGCAAGTGCTTGAGGGCAGGGGTCCCGCTTATCACCCTTAACTCAGCATCACCGGGCAACTGTCACAGCAGCTGGTACATGCCGAGCCCCGTGGCTACGGAAGCAAACAAGACACAGACCAAGGAGGGATGACAGCATCAAGCCCAGAAGCACTAAGACCCCCCGGGGGTGGGGGGTCGCCCTGGGGGTAGAAGATACAGAGTAGCAGAGGAGGGAGGACCAGAAGCTGCCCGAGGGAAGCGTCTGCAGGGGGGACATCTTGAAGCGAACACAGAATCCCAGGGCAGTGGTGCGTCGTTCACAACCCTGTGCACTCCCCCAACACTTTCCAAAAGCCCTACTCTGCCCAAGGGCTTGCTCTTACCCTGGGGGTCTGGGTGCGAGACAGGCCAGAAGCGGCCAGGAGGGAGCACCCCAAAGCAGCCTTCAGCCAGTGATGGAGAGGAGCTGGTGTACCCACCACCCAGCTCCCCCGCCCTCAGGGTGATAACGGAGATGCAGTTGTGATGGCGGGCTTATGTCCTATGGTACAAAAAGCTGATAATACTTACTATCTGGTCCTGTACAGGTGAAGTTGGTCCCCACTACCCTGAGGTGTGGGCCCTTGTCTGTCATCCCCATGGGTGAGTCCCTGGGGCCTGAATAGGGTTAGGCACAAACAGGTACACAAACAATAAGGGGGTGAGTGATTAACACAAGGCCCCGCCCCCAGGAGGGAGTTGAGCATCACCTAGGATTGCAATGCATGGATGAAGGAAGAAAGGAAGGAAGGAAGGAAGGAAGGAAGGAAATGGAAATATACACCTCAAGGAAGACACAGGCGTCATCCCTTAGGGTCGCCCAAAGCCCTCCGTGGCGTTTCCAACCAGGATCTGACATGCCCTGGGCGGGCGTCCCCTCCAACAGCACCCGCCTGGCCTTGACATTTTTGTGGGCCCAGAAGCTCTAAAGGGAGACATGATTCATTCTGCAGAGCCTTTCACCAGGAGAGGAAGGAAACCAGCCCTCAGATCCGGAACCAAATTTAACTTCTATGCTCCACATCCCCCCCACCCCAAACACACACACACACACACACACACACACACCATCTCTCTGCCTTGCTGGGGAAGGGGACCATCTCGCAGCCAGGGTGGGGGAGGGCATCAGCAATGACTGGCTCAGCTCCCCCCACCACCACCACAAAGGAGCCCACCACAGCTCTCTCAAAACACAGTTGGAGAAAAATTGCCAACCCAAAGAGGGTATTCCACAGTAATACCTTCCTCCTCCCGGCTCTCAGCACTGAGACAAAAGGGGAACTAAAAAAAAAAAAAAAAATCCCAAGAGACTAAGCAGGAAATAAGGGCCTTGTACCGTACTGGGAATCTGAGATCCAGCAAATAAATTGGTCTCTCAGGAGGCATCCTCAGCGCCGGGAGACAGCACCTGATTTTTGTTTTCCATCCCAGTGGGGGGAAATTGACATGTTCACTCTTTGGAATGTTATAGCTGAACAGATACATATTTTTACTTCCCAAGAAAAAGAAAGTTTTGTTTCCATGCCAATAGACACCCCAAAGTCAGAGAGACATCAGCTCAGAGGTTCTGGAATGGTCGCAATTACCCTGCCAGGCAGTTTGGGCCTTGGCCCCAGATTTTGTCACCACCCTCCAAAATGTTCTTTGGTGGACACGTCAGTGTTTACTGTTCTTTGCCTCCGTTTTTTCTCCTCCAGAGCTCGGTTCTGAGTGGGGAGGATCGCAGCGGCTCACAGATACCGGGGGAATTAATTCCACACTCGCTAAGTTGCCGAGGCTGCCTTGTCCCCATCCTGTGGCCAAATCTTCCCTTGGCTGGGCAGGTAACTCAGCACAGGCAGGAACATGTGTAAGATCAATGCTGCCTGTTCTAGGCCATTTCCTCTGTCCCAGGAGCCCCGCTGTCTTTCAAGGACCAAGGACCTTCACAAGAAGCAAAGCTCACACCTGAGCATTCGCAAGACAGAAGGCATTCGCAAGGACCCCAAGTGTGCTTCATCCCAGCTGTGTGGCCCTGGAAAATCTGCTTGCCCTCTCTGCGTCTCTACTTCCTCAGGGAACATTAGTACTGCCCTACCTACCTCCCAGGGGACTGAAGATTAAAACACTCAAGGGAGGTAAAGGGGCTCAGGAGTAAACCTTGAAGCACGCACACTGGCAGTCACCACCATGCCCCTGCCCAGGCTTTTTGCAAAAGGAATTCCGATCGCGTCGTGCCCCTGCCTGAATCCTCACAGGCGCTCAGAATTAAATCCATCCCCTTTCCAGGGCTCCGTGACCGGCCCCCTAGTCTCTCTGCCCTCAGCCCTCACTGCCCCCTTACTACTCTGCTCTGGTCACAGTGGTCTCTGCTCTACTTGCCGGGGAAAGCCTTTGCACCTGCTGGAAGGACACTCTCTCCCCACCCCCTCACGCTCGCCACACACACAGCCTTTAGGTCTTAGTCTTAATGGCCCTTCCTCAGAGTGGTGGGTTGAATAGTGCCCCCCCATCCCCCCCGCCAAATTCATGTCCACCTGGAATCTTAGAACATGGCCTTATTTGATCTTTCCAGATGTAATCAAGTCTTAATGAGGTCACACTGGATTCGGGGGGGGGTGCCCTAATCCAATGACTGGTATCCTGTAAAAAAAAGAAGATGCAGGGGCACCTGCGTGGCTCAGCCAGTTGAGCGTCTGACTCTTGATTTCTGTTCAGGTCATGATCTCACAGTTTGTGGGTTCAAGCCTCACCTCAGGCTCGGCACTGGCAGTACAGAACCTGCTTGAGATTCTCTCTCTCTCTCTCTCTCTCTCTCTCTCTCTACGGANGAGATTCTCTCTCTCTCTCTCTCCCTCTCCGGAGCCTGCGTGAGATTCTCTCTCTCTCTCTCTCTCTACGGAACCTGCTTGAGTCTCTCTCTCTCTCTCTCTCTCTCTCTCTCCCTCTGCCCTTCCCCTGCTTGTGTTCTCTCTCTCTCTCTCAAAAATAAACTTAAAAAAAAGAAAGGAAGAAAAGAAGATGCAGATATACACATACAAGCCAAGAAACACCAAGGATTGCCAGAAGCCACCAGAATCTGCAAAAAAGAAGACCCTGGAGCCTTTGGGGGAGGGCAGCCCTGTGGAAACCTTGATCTTGGGCTGCTGGCCTCCAGAGCAGGAGAGAATAAATTTCTGCTGTTTTAAGTCACCCAGACTGCGACTGTCTGTACACTCAGAAAAGCCTGAGATGACCCCTCAGAGCAACGACATCCCCCAGACTTTCTTCTAAGTATCCTGTTCATCTTACCCACCCCCCACCCTGCCCCACCTCGCAAGGTTCTGCCCCCTCTTCAGCACATAAACTCCCAGAGAGAAGGGATCTGGGCTGTCAGGTTCCCTGCAGCGAACAGCCCAGGTCCTGGCCCACAGCGGCCATCCAGTGGTATTTTCCAAATGAATTCATTTGACAGATGCACCAAGGGAGGCTCAGAAGTCAAGGGACTCATTCAAGGTCACAGTCCAAGGAGAGGCAGGGGCCAGCAGGAGGACCACTGGCCTCCACCCTGAAAATCCGGGGAGCCAGGATGCTGATCCCACCCCATAGGGGCCTGGGCCCTACAGAAGAAGCTCCCTCTCCCCCTGACTTCCCCAGGGACCAGGCCCATACCCTCTGGGCTCTGAATCTGACCAAGACCTTGACCTCCTTGGCAGGGACCTGCCTCAGCTCAATGAACCTGTAGATAAACGCTTTGGTCCTCTGAGTTTCTGGGGCCACTGTGGGATGAGGGGCGCTCTGGACTCAGGCTATGGCGCAGTTCCAGCGATGGCCACGCAAGAAAGTGGCCTTGCCCACTGGGACCCACACTCTCGGTCAACCCCCCCAGCCTCCGGACCTCACGTCCTCACTGCCTGACTGCATTTACGAAGCATGGCAGGTACGCAGTCAAGGGCTGGACGTAGGGCACGGACTCACAGAAGAAAAGTCGGTCCTGGGGCGCCTGGGTGGCTTAGTCAGTTGAGCGTCCGACTTTCATTTAGGTCATGATCTCGCGGTTCGTGGGTTTGAGCCCCACGTCGAGCTCTGTGCTGACTGCCAGCTCAGNCTTAACACCTTCTGCAACCCTTGCTCATGGCCCTTTTAACAGAGAGCAAGACTTCCAGTTCAAATTCAGGAAGGGATGGCAGCACCTGATGACACCTGATGATACCGCCTGCTTCCCTGTTTGTATTCTTTTTTAAATTTTTTATTTTATTTTATTTTTCATATTAGAGAGAGAAAGCAAGCATGATTAGGGGACAGGGATAGAGGGAGAGAGAGGCAGAGAGAGGGAGAGAGAGGGAGAAAGAGAGAGAGAGAGGGAGGGAGAGAGAGTAACTCAAGCAGGCTTCACGTTCATCAAGAAGCCTGACACAGGGTTCGGTCCCACAACCCTGGGATCATGACCTGAGCCGAAATCAAGAGTCGGACCTCAACCAACTGAGCTCCCCAGGAGCCCCACCTTTGTTTGTATTCTCAAAGTAAACATCTATTGATGTCCAGAGATGCTGGTTTTTCCGATTTACAATAATGGCACAAAATATTCTTACTATTTTATGCTATTAAAACATTGAGTGAATAATAACGCTGGAGGCACACCGACATGGCAAAAATCGGGATGGTGTGTGAATGACAGAGCTTGAGGGCCTCGGCACTCATTCATTCATTCACTTACTAACTCACACATTGATTCAAGCAAAGAAGTAGACACACACACGTCTGTGGTAAATCCCTGAGCTCCAGGCAGTCACGTAATACGTTATATGGCCAAGCCTCTCGGGCCAGGTGCCTCTAAGAATCATCTGGGGGGATGGATTCCTTCCCCAGTGAGCCAGCAGTTGGGCCCACGGTGTCTGCAGAGAATCCTGGAAGAATTAAGGCCCGCACCTGATGCATTTCTCCCCCAAACATCACACATGCCGGGGTGTGCCCTGGGTCAGTGAAAACCAGGTTCTTTATTAGTTCCTCAGCTTCTAACAAAGGCCAGCCCTTTGTGGGGCCCTGGGTACGTCCTGTGAAAGTTCATAATCAGGTGGGGGGGAAGGGNCCAGGCTCAACACATAGAGATTCTAAGAATCTCCCACAAAAACCAGGCACCAGCCACACCCAGTAGGATGACTGGTAAAACAAACAAAAAACAAAACAAAGAAACAAAAAAACAAAAAGTAAACAAAAAACAAAAACAAAAAAAAAAGCAAAAAAAAAAAAAAACACCCAGAAAAGAACAAGAGCTGGTGCGGCTGTGGAGACACTGGTGCCCTTGAACGCTGCTGGTGGGAACGCAAAATGGCGCAGCTGCTGTGGATGACGGTATGGCAGTTCCCCGAAGAATTAAAAATAGAATCGTCACAGGATCCAGCAATCCCACGTGCGAGTGTCACCCAAAAGAATTGACAGCAGGGCCCCGGAGAGAGATCTGTGTATCTATGTTCACTGCAGCACTGTCCAGTCGCTCAAGCGTGGGAGCGACTCCAGGCTCTACTGACAGAGGACTGAATAAAGTGTGGTCGATGCCCACAGGGGGATATCATTCGGCCTTAAATAGCAAGGAAACTCTGACATCTGCCGCAACATGGGTGAACTTTGAGGACACGATGCCAAGTCAAAGAGTCAATCACAAAATCCAAATACGGCATGACGCTCCTAGAAAAAGTGCTCAGATTCCTGGAGACAGAGGCAGAATGGTGGCAGCCAAGGGCTGGGGCTGCGGGGATGGGGAGTTAGGGTTTAAAGGATACAGACTTCCAATTTTGGAAGCAGAAGAGTTCTGGAGACAGAGGTGGGGATGGTGGCCCAAACCATGTGAATGCATTGAATGCCACTGAACTGTATGCTGCAAAATAATTAAGATGGTAGATTTCCGTCACTTCTATTTTTCACCACAATCTAAAAATAAGTACATTGTTTTAAAAAATCTGGCACCCAGCTGCCTGGGTTCACATCCCAGTTTAACCGGTTGCTAGCTAGGGGGCCTGAGGTGAGTTAACATGCCTGTCTGTGCCTCAGTTGCCTCATCTGTAAAATGGGTATAAAAATAATACCTGCCTCACAGGGCCATTGGGATGATGAAGTGAATCCGTATAAAGTGCTCAGCAGAGGGCCCGGTTCATGGCATGGGCTCCAGATGTTAACAGCCATATTACTGCAGTGACTGTCAGTACTACAATCCCCTCAGTACCCTGCTGGGACTCTGAGGTTTTGGAGAGCACCCCCGTGGCTCTGTGGGTGCAGGGGATGAATCTTGGACCTTGCGCTTTGTTTAGTATCAGCTGCCACTTATGAGTAAGGAACAGACTATGCGCCGCACGTGGGGAGGGGAGGAAGGCAACTCAGGGAGGACACAGGTTAATGTGGTGCAAAGTCAGACGTCCCCACCCAGAGCCCCGTGCCCTTGGTTTGCTGGGCAGGGCAGGCCAACTCTGCCCTCTCTGGGCCCCGGCGACCCCGGCTCCTCCAGCCCCAGCCTCCTGGGAATCTTAGGGCAAGAAGCCAAGCCCTTAGTCCCAACACTCGGCACATCAGACCCCCGGGGCCCCACCTGAAGCCCAGAGGTGGGGCGACAGACGATGGATGTCCCCAGGAAGCCACAGGGGTAGGGCATCTCTGAAACATCCAGGCCCCTGTTCCTGCCCCACAGGCTCCAAGAGCCCAGACCTGGGAACTGTCCTCCCGGATAAAGTTGGGGGTGGACCCCCACCCCGCCACCATCCACCAGCCAGCCTCACTTGGGCTGCCGGCCTCGACAGAGTCCCTGGCCTTCGACCAGACATTTCATCCCAAATCCCCACAGGAGGAGCCCCGGTGAAGCGCATCCCCAATATTGCAAGGTCATCCGATAAACGCACATAGGTATGTGTGCGGCTGACACTGAGGGAACATTGTTACTGTCATCACATTAACAGCAATCATTATACCGGCTGCCAAAGACAGTCGGGCGACCTGCCCGCGCCAGGGCAATAAACACTTCACAGACAGTACATCGGTTCACTCTCACGACAGCCTGCTACAAGGCGACTCTACAGTCACTCCCGTTGTATGAACACAGAACCTGAGGCTGCGGGTTAAACTCGCCCAGGGTCATACAAGCAGCAAGTGATGAAGACAAGACCTTGAACACAGGCTTCTGTGATACAAGAACCCACCTGCTCTGCTCTGTCCTCTTCCCCGATGACAGGGCCATTTAGTGAGGGCCCATCCTTAAAGAGCCCTTTGAAGGACGCATCACCAACACAGGTGACTTGTCCAGAGGCAAGACTGGAACTCGGGTCCCTGTGTGGAGCAGTGATCAGCCTCACCGGGCTGTGACTCCAGAGGGTCCCATCCCGTTTCTGTGTCCCCGCCTCTGACTGGCAGGGTCCCCACAAGGCTTTGTCCACCCAGGGCAAGTGGGTGGCATTTTCCCGGCACAGCCCAGTGGACTCAGGCCCGCCCAGAGGCAGACGGCCATGCACCAGGCTGGGGGTGGATCCTGGCATGAGGGGAACAGATGGGGAAGGGGCCCCAACCCATTCCCCTACCCTCAGGGGTGCTGGGTGTTGAGAGCCTCTTCATGTCTCAACCTGCCTGGTGGGCTCTCCATCTCACCTATGCGACACCCGACGCTTACAGGCAGCCAGTGGGCATTCAGGCTCCACCCAGACATCTCAGGAGCCTTAGCACCCCCCAAGAAAGCCCACACCTGCTGGAGGCGGGCAGCGTGGTCAGGTCCCTCCAGCAACAGCAGGGGAAAGGGGAAGGCGAGGGGACGCAGGGGACGNGGCCCGGTTCATGGCATGGGCTCCAGATGTTAACAGCTATATTACTGCAGTGACTGTCAGTACTACAATCCCCTCAGTACCCTGCTGGGACTCTGAGGTTTTGGAGAGCACCCCCGTGGCTCTGTGGGTGCAGGGGATGAATCTTGGACCTTGCGCTTTGTTTAGTATCAGCTGCCACTTATGAGTAAGGAACAGACTATGCGCCGCACGTGGGGAGGGGAGGAAGGAAACTCAGGAGNAGGCAACTCAGGGAGGACACAGGTTAATGTGGTGCAAAGTCAGACGTCCCCACCCAGAGCCCCGTGCCCTTGGTTTGCTGGGCAGGGCAGGCCAACTCTGCCCTCTCTGGGCCCCGGCGACCCCGGCTCCTCCAGCCCCAGCCTCCTGGGAATCTTAGGGCAAGAAGCCAAGCCCTTAGTCCCAACACTCGGCACATCAGACCCCCGGGGCCCCACCTGAAGCCCAGAGGTGGGGCGACAGACGATGGATGTCCCCAGGAAGCCACAGGGGTAGGGCATCTCTGAAACATCCAGGCCCCTGTTCCTGCCCCACAGGCTCCAAGAGCCCAGACCTGGGAACTGTCCTCCCGGATAAAGTTGGGGGTGGACCCCCAGCCCGCCACCATCCAGCAGCCAGCCTCACTTGGGCCGCCGGCCTCGACAGAGTCCCTGGCCTTCGACCAGACATTTCATCCCAAATCCCCACAGGAGGAGCCCCGGTGAAGCGCATCCCCAATATTGCAAGGTCATCCGATAAACGCACATAGGTATGTGTGCGGCTGACACTGAGGGAACATTGTTACTGTCATCACATTAACAGCAATCATTATACCGGCTGCCAAAGACAGTCGGGCGACCTGCCCGCGCCAGGGCAATAAACACTTCACAGACAGTACATCGGTTCACTCTCACGACAGCCTGCTACAAGGCGACTCTACAGTCACTCCCGTTGTATGAACACAGAACCTGAGGCTGCGGGTTAAACTCGCCCAGGGTCATACAAGCAGCAAGTGATGAAGACAAGACCTTGAACACAGGCTTCTGTGATACAAGAACCCACCTGCTCTGCTCTGTCCTCTTCCCCGATGACAGGGCCATTTAGTGAGGGCCCATCCTTAAAGAGCCCTTTGAAGGACGCATCACCAACACAGGTGACTTGTCCAGAGGCAAGACTGGAACTCGGGTCCCTGTGTGGAGCAGTGATCAGCCTCACCGGGCTGTGACTCCAGAGGGTCCCATCCCGTTTCTGTGTCCCCGCCTCTGACTGGCAGGGTCCCCACAAGGCTTTGTCCACCCAGGGCAAGTGGGTGGCATTTTCCCGGCACAGCCCAGTGGACTCAGGCCTGCCCAGAGGCAGACGGCCATGCACCAGGCTGGGGGTGGATCCTGGCATGAGGGGAACAGATGGGGAAGGGGCCCCAACCCATTCCCCTACCCTCAGGGGTGCTGGGTGTTGAGAGCCTCTTCATGTCTCAACCTGCCTGGTGGGCTCTCCATCTCACCTACGCGACACCCGACGCTTACAGGCAGCCAGTGGGCATTCAGGCTCCACCCAGACATCTCAGGAGCCTTAGCACCCCCCAAGAAAGCCCACACCTGCTGGAGGCGGGCAGCGTGGTCAGGTCCCTCCAGCAACAGCAGGGGAAAGGGGAAGGCGAGGGGACGCAGGGGACGTGTCACATGGAACGAAGTATGAATTAAGAAGCAGGGATTCTCAGGTCCTGTCCCTTCCGTTCAGCTCAGCTCCTAGCTGGCTGTGTGACCTTGAGCGAAGCATTCATCTACCTCGAGCCTTTTGTTCCTTCCCCTAGAAAAGAAAACTTCCAAAGGAAAGACACGAAAATCCAGACAGCCTCGTTAGGGCCCGGATCCAACGCCCGCCCCTTGGGGATTCTGCTGTCTCGCTTGGCAAACGGGGCATTGCCAAATGTGGAGCAATCCTCCCCCGGGGGGACGCACTGGCTCCATGTTCCCGGCTGCAGCAGGGCCAAGCGCCGGGCTCAGGGCGGGCAGAGGGACGATCAGGCTGTCGCAGGACCCTGAGACCACACACTGGTCAACTAGTCCGCTCCCCGGGCAGCTGCCTCGCCAGTGCGCTGCAGGGCACGCAGGCCCACGCTGCAGCGAGGAGAGTGCGGATGGCGCAGGGAAGCCCATCCCCGCTGCTGAATAAACCACAGTGCCCGTCCTCTGCCAGTGACTCAGCAGTGTCACTGCCACGTGCCAAGGGAGGCCAAGTGAAATGAACAGGGACTTTGGGTCTCGGTTCTTGCCATCCCGGCTGTATTTCCCGATTCACTTCCCTCTCTGAGCCTCAGTTTTCTCATCTGGAGAATGGGATCAATGTTGCCCCCCCGGTGGGGCCGACCTGAGGCTGTACCATATGAAATCGCGATATTCCACCACTGTTGGACCTGTAAACCAGCCCTTTCATGTTTCAACCCAATACATGGACGGGCACGGTGTACAGCCCGAGAGCAGTCAATGCTGGCAAAACTGAGGCCAGCGGAATGCGCTTTCCTCGTTCGTGGGACAAGTGGAACTTCTTGTTGCACCTGCTCCCAAATATGACAACACACAACCACACGGTTCACCTTAGTTTAGAAGGCAAGGTCCCAGGTACACCAGAGTGTGTACAGGATATGCTACCAAATGTGCTTTCTTTTACGTGATCTATTTCCACATGTATTACATCAGCTATAACTAGCCTATCAAATATCTTTAAAATGTTTACTTAAGTGTTTAAAAGAAGAGTCAGAGGCACCTGGGTGGCTCAGTTGGTTAAGCGTCCGACTTCAGCTCAGGTCATGATCTCACTGTCTGTGTGCTCAAGCCCTGCGTTGGGCTCTGTGCTGACAGCTCGAAGCCAATAGCCTGCTTTGGATTCTGTGTGTGTCTCTCTCTCTGCCCCTCCCCTGCTCATGCTCTGTCTCTCAAAAATAAATATACATTAAAAAAATTTTAAGTCAAAATGTGGTTATGTCCATACAATGGAATATTAGTCAGCCATAAAAAAAAGGAATGAAGTCCTGATACACTTTATGACAAGGGTGAACCCTGAAATGTGACACTGTGTGAAAGGAGCAAGTTGCAAAGACCACACATTGTATGGCTATGAAATATCCAAAACAGGCAAATCCTTAGAAACAGAAAGTAGATTAGTGATTACCCAGGGCTGGAACAGTTGGAGAGAAGCAGGGAATGATGGCTAATAGGTACAGGACTTTGGGGTGCCCCGGGCTGGCTCAGTCGGGGGAGAATGTGACTCTTGATCTCGGCATTGTGGGTTCAAGCCCCACGCTGGGCGTGGAGATTACTTAACAACAAAATCTTACAAAATAAGTACAGAATTTCCTGTTCTAAAATTGACCACAGTGAAGGCTGCAGAACTCTGTGAATATACTAAAAACTGAATTGTACACTTTAAAATTGTTTTTCTATTTACCTTTGGTCTTTTAGTGAAGTCTAACTGGCATATAGCATTATAATGGCTTCAGGTGTTCAACATAATGATTCGATATTTGCATACACAGCAAAGCGACCACCATGATAACTCTAGCTGACATTGGTCACCACACATAGTTACAAAAATTTTTCTTGTGATGAGAAATTTTAGGATCTCTTCTCTTACCAACTTTTTAAAGTTTCATTTGAGAGAGACAAAGCCTGTGCATGGGGGAGGGGCAGAGAGAGAAGGGGAGAGAGAGATTCCCAAGCAGGCTCCGCACCATCAGCACACAGCCCAACATGGGGCTCGAACTCATAAACCACAAGATCACGACCTGAGCTGAAATTAAGAGTCAGATGCTTAACCGACTGAGCCGCCCAGGTGCCCCTCTTAGTCAGTGTTATGAATTAGAGTCACCACGCTGTATGTTACATCCTCCTGATATTCATTTTATAGCTGGAAGTTTGTACTTTTCAACCCCCTTCCCCGACCTTACNCTGTTCTCTGCATCTATGCACTTGGTTTGGGGTTTTCTTTTGTTTGTTTGGGAGTGGAGGACTTTTTCACATTCCACATATAAGTGAAATCAGATGGTATTTGTCTTTCTCTGACTTATTTCACTTAGCATGATGCTTTCAAGACCCATCCATGTCACAAATGGCTTTCTCTTTTATGGCTGAATAATATCCCCTTGCATATATACCACATTTTCTTTATCAATTCGTTCACTAAAGGATGTACATTGCTTCCATACTTTATCTAGTGCAAATAATGCTACAATGAATATGGGCTACAGATATCTTTTTGAGTTAGGGTTTTGTTTTGCTCAGATAAATACCCAGAAGTGGAATCGCTGGATCATATGGTAGTTCTTTTTTTTTTTTTATAATGAACATGCAGTATTATTAGTTTCATGTGTACAACATAATGATTTCACAATTCCATACATCACTGTGTGCTCACATGGTATAGTTACCACCTGTCACAAAACGACATTATTACAATATTCTTGACTATATTCCTGAGGCTGTACTTTTTGCCTCCATGATTCATTTATTCTACAACTGGGAGTTTGTAAGGTATTTCAATTTTTAATTGTAATTTGGATTGTATACTCCAAATGGATAGATTCTATGGTGTGTGACTTATATCTCAATAAAACTGCTATTTTAAAAAGCGAGTCAAGTTCAAGAAGAAGGGTAACTGAGTAACAGACCAGCTGGAACACAAATAGGAACAATTTTCAGGATGATACAGGATGGACTGGAACTTGGGAAGCACCGAATTGATAACGTTGGATCTCCAAAGCACAAGCTGTATGTGGGTTCAAATGCGTTTGCCTCTCTGGACCTCGGTGTTCTCATCTGGAAAATGGGAACAATTAGAGCTCCTACTTCCTGAAGCCACCATGAGAACGGAGTTATCCCAGTGTCTGGTGTCTCCTAGGAGACCAATAAACGGCAGCAAGGTTACCTGTCACCATCACGGCTTTGCAAACCAACTGAGGCTCACGGAGGGTATGGGACCTGCCCAAGGTCACAGGCTGGGAAAAGCAGAGCTCGCAATCTGAACCCTCTTCAACCCACCTACCCAGCGGAGAGGCCTCACCCAAGCCTGCCCCATCCAGGCTGGTAAATCTTTTCCTGAAGGGATTTGCTGAGGGCTGCTAGGTGACAGGGCTTCCCAGAGCTGCCAGAACTCTCCACAGAGCAGGCCAGCAAGGGGGCAGGCAGGAGCCTAGCACGGCGCGTTCCGCACAGGCATCCCCTGGGCATCACTACTATTCATTCTACTCATTGGTGTCTTCACCCAGATTTTCTTTGGGACACGCCAGCCACTCACGGGACAGATATTTATTGAGCGCACCTCCTGTACGCCAGGCGCCGTCCTGGGGGCATGATGGTGCACGAGACAAAGTCCCTGCCCTCCGAGGGTTACAGTCCCAGAGAGGGGACAGACACTAGAGAAACACATACAGAACCCTCAGGCTGCAAGCCGGGTCATGTACTGAGAGGGACAGGAGTGGACAGGGGAGGGGCGGGGAGGACTCTCCTCCACCCCACACCACCATCCTCTCCCAACAGCAAGACTGCAGCCTCCTCACTGCCCTCCAGGCTTCTACTCTGCCCCAATCCCAAGTCAGTTCTCGGCTCTACAGCCAGAAGAATCTCTTTAAGACCCAAACCCACATCCTACCACACTGGGCGTCCCCCCTTACCATAAACCCCACGCCGCCCTGCACCTCTCCCCTCGCTTCCTCTGCTCCTTTGGTTCTTCCAGCACTTACAGCTTGTTTCTGCCTCAGGGCCTTTGCACCTGTCAGTCCCTCTGCCCAGAACACTTCCCTCCAGGCTCTTCAGAGAGCCCCTTTGTCACCTTTAGGTCTCAGCTCAGAGTTAATTTCCTTAAAGAACCATTTCCTTCCTCCCATCTAAAACAGATACGGGCCTTTCACATCACCTTTTATTTTCTCCATTGCTCTTAACCACTAACTAAAACTGTCTATTTTAATGGGCCCGTGTACCTGCTTCTTCCCACTAGAATGTCTGGCCCATAAGGCATGGAGTCCTGTTGGATCTTTAATAAGAGATGCCTGGAACAGAGCAGGTGCTCAAAAGTGGCATGTGATAGATGGATGACGAGTGAATAGGTGAGTGAATGGATGTACAGAAACATGGATGGATGGATGGGTGGGCAGAAAAAAGGGTGAATGGGTAGATGGGTGGATTATGAATATGCAACATATGCACTGTTAGGAGTGGGTGGATGGATGGATAGATGAATGATTGCATGGATGGGCAGGTGGGTCGGTGGAAGAAAGGGTGAATGGGTGGGTATATGAATATACAACATTGCACTGATAGACGGATGGATGGGTGGGTAAATTAATGGGTGGGTAGATGATGGATACATAGATGATTAGATGATCCGTGGATGGATGGGTGGAAGAAAGGGTGAATGGGTAGATACATGGATGGGTGTATATACAGATGGAAAGCATGGATATATGGATGTTCTATGTAGGCACCGATAGATGGATGGGTAAATTAATGGGTGGGTGGGTAGATGCGTAGAAGAAAGGGTGAATAGGCAGATATATAGATGGTTAGATATATGGATGGAAAGGGTGGATATATGGATGCTCCTATGATAGACAGATAGCTGGGTAAATTAATGGGTGGGTGGGTAGATGGGTGGATGGATGGGTGGATGGATCGATCGATCGATGGACAGAATGGGTGGTTGGATGGATGGATAGGTAGATGGGTGGGTGGATAGAATAAAATGGTTGGGTAGTTATAAGGATGGATAGAAGGAGCACTAGAAAAATAGATGGAGGGTAGGTGGAAGAATCAATAGATCACAAGATCCTTTGAGTGGGTCTGACCACGTGTGCATGCGTACAGCATCCTGAATTCAAATTCCTCAGGAGTATGGTTTTCTGAATGGGTGAAATGAGATAGAGCACGTAAAGCATTAACAAGTGCTCAGTAAACATTAATCTTATCATTTTAGTTGTTACTAAGCACTATGGTATCTGTCTAGGTGTCTAACATTTTGGCTGATTTTTGTGGACTGTTTTGTGCATGTGTGTTTTGCTTATGTTCTACCACAAATCCGTACTGCTTTTTGTAATAAGAACCACCCTTTACAACAATTCGATATTGTTTTCGTAAGACCACCACCCACAGAGTTACGCTTAGAGCTCAGCATCTCTAGCAACACCTCGGGTTTCAGTAGAAGGGAAACCCAGGGACCAGCCAGGATCCCGGCCTGGCCCTTCCTCTACCCCCTCACACCAGACACACCTGGAAGCTGAAATTCCCCAGGTTCGTTCTCCCTCTAGAAGCTCTATCAAAGAAACCCCTCTGGTAACAGCAGCACGTGACAACTACAGCCTGGTCAAGGAGACGCCCAGGCCATGGCCCAAGCCAGGAGCACGCAAGGCCAGGTGACCTCCCAACACTGTCTACAAGCCAGACTCCTTCCTCCACGGGCCAACCCCCCCCCCCTCCAAATACCAGTCTCTGGGTGCAAATTCAGTACCACCTCCTACAACAACAGCCAGGTGATATGCTTCCAAATTGGGGAGAGATTTGGGATGTGCCAGATTATGGGTGCAATATTCAATCTGGAGAACTTGAGGGGCACCTCCAAGGTTCAATGGCCATCCTTCAGAGCAGTGGAAGTGAGTGAACAGGGGCTGGAGGGGGCCACGACCGGGGGTGGGAAGCAACAACGAAATCAAGTGGTGGGTTTCAGGATCAGCCCCAGAAGAAGACCCACCCGGGCAGGCACTGCAAATTATGGACACTGGGTTGGGTTGAGTTGTCCGCCTCTCATACAAACAGCTCCCTACAGCACCAGCAAAAGTAATAGTCACCACTATGGCACCTGTTTTATTGACCACTTACTGTGTGCTGAATGTTTTATCACAGAGATAAAGGTGTGGTGCTCTGATTAAACATACTCCCAAGCAATGCGCCATCAGACAGCAAGACAGTAAGTAGTATTATTGGCAAGAGCGACTACAACTTCTTATTTTTTCCTTTATTTTTTAAATTTTTAATGTTTATTTATCTTTGGGAGAGAGACAGAGCACAAGCAGGGGATGGGGCGGAGAGAGAGGGAGACCCAGAATCCAAATCTGTCAGCACAGAGCCTGAGGCAGGGCTCGAACCCACGAACCGTGAGATCCTGACCGGAGCCGAAGTCGGAGGCTTAACCGACTGAGCCACCCAGGGGCCCTGCGACTACAATGCATTACCAGGATTCAGTATGATGGTCGCAGCAAGTACTTAGCACCAGATCTGCTCAGTCAGCGTTTTTGTTATAAACACAGTAAATGATGACAGTTGGGAGGAGGAGGCATTAACTGTGTGCCTGGTTGTGCTAGAAGCCTCTCCAACCTGTGGCACAACCTTATAGGTGAGACCTCTTAGCCCCATTTTACAGACAAGGCAATGGAGGGCAGATCAAGCGGTCTAACTCACCCTTGGTCATAGAGCAAGTAAGGCGCGACATCGCTTCCCTCCATGGATATCACCAACCCTAGACCCCCCTCTGAATGCCATGAACCCACTCTCCGGGTCCCACTGGCGTCCAGGTGACTTCCTAGTCTTCACACCTTCCTCGAGGCACCCAGAGGACCTGCCTCTTGTTCCAGGTGTGGCTGAGCCCATCCTGAAGCCACAGCTGCAGCCAGAGGAGGAGGAGGAAGGGCTCCTGCCGAGCTCATCTTACAGGGGCCCCTTCCAGCCCACTGGGACCATCTGCCCGCTTCAACTTGGACAACGCCCAGGCCTCGGTGGGGACAGGAAACGTCCCCGGGCGATAAAGATCAGGCCTGGCTCGTAAGAGCACCCAGAGTGCTTTGTGCGGCCCAAACTCCCGGCCCAACCCCCGTTCGGAGCAGCCCCCACCTCTGAAATGAAACTGAGCTTCGCTGGGCACTCCCGGGAGGAGGTGGTCTGGGGGTCCCCCCAGCCGAATGTCCAAATCCACCAACTGTAGACGGTGACCTTCCTGGAAAGGGGCTCACCGCCCACAAGAAATACGCAAATGTATAAAACAATAGCTGGCAAAAATTCTGCATTTGCTCTGTGCCGGGGACCTCTCATCCCCTCACATACGTTAACTCACTGAATCCTCACACAGCCGCACTTTACAGGAGAAACTGAGGCTCAGAGAGGGGACGTGACCTGCCTGAGGCCCCACACCTAGAACATCACAGGGCCCGGATTTGCACCAAGCCACCTGAGAATAAAGCCAACATCCTGAACCCCCAGAATACCGCGCTGACGTCTTTCAATCATGTGTACGTATGCACGGTGTGAGTGACAAATCTAAAGCTCATCCCTCCAACTACTGCCACCAGTTCTCCTAGAAGGAGGGTTAGGAGTTCTGTCTTCCTCTGGTTTATCTGTATTTCTAAATGTTCAACAGTGAGGGGCACCTGGTGGCTCAGTCGGTTAAGCGTCCGACTTCGGCTCAGGTCATGATCTCGCGGTTTGCGAGTTCGAGCCCCGCGTCGGATTCTGTGCTGACAGCTCGGAGCCTGGAGCCTGTTTCAGATTCTGTGTCTCCCTCTCTCTCCAACCCTCCCCTGCTTGTGCTCTGTCTCTCTCTCAAAAATAAATAAGTGTAGGGGCGCCTGGGTGGCTTAGTCGGTTAAGCATCCGACTTTCGCTTAGGTCATGATCTCGCGNAAAATAAATAAATAAATAAAAAGCTATGCTTTAAAAAAAAAATAAGTGTAAAAAAATAAATTAAAAAAAATAAGAACAAAAAGAGAATGAAAATTAGTAATCTGTTAAATGAAACAAGAGTCACTTGACAGGAGCAGTGCGAAGCCACCACCAGCCGGGTGAGGAGGTGACAGCCATATAAGACAGAAGGGCCACCAGCTGTAAACCAGAAGCACTCCAGGGAGATACATGCACACAGTGGGGGCTTTACCGAACATCACCATCCACCCAACAGAATGGACCCTGACTCGCCTTTCACCCCACATTCACCCCCCCCGTTCATTCCCCGCTCCCCCACACTCACCCCCCCGTTCACCCGAGTGAACTCGCTGAGAGCCCCCAGCCAAGCTGGGAGGCAGGTGTCGGCATCCCCGTTTCACAGGTGTGGACACTGAGGCAGAGAAGGGAAGCCAGTCCCGTGGTGAGTCACAAACCTGGGCAGTGTCTCCGGGTGGCTGCTGTGGCCCACGAAAGAGCCACCTTTTGGGGATGACTCGGGCCTCAGAAGGGAAACCAAGTAACACCCAGAGAACCCCGGGGCCCCGGCTCGCCCCCAGGGACCGGGGGACACCTGAGCTGACCCCAACGGGAGCCAGGGCAGACAGCCCACCCTCGCTCTGCCGGCTCAGCCAGCATTCTGGCCGTTTCAAAAATGCCTCCAGAGCTGTTTAAAAGCTGCCCCCCACGTCCAACAAAACCCCCTTTATAAGGAACCGAAAGAAGGAAGAACAGGGGCTGTGATTAAGGCCTCTGGACAAAGGCGACACCGGGAGGCATCATCACCGCCGCTCCCGAGTCGGTGCCGACCGTCACCAGGCACGTGTGGCCTCTCCAGGAAGGTGGTGTCTACTAGTTGCCAAAACATCCCCTCTCGTCCAGATCCTGGGTGCATCATGGGAAACAGTGTGGCTTCAAAGCTGACGGGGGGAAGGGGGGAAGACCAGCACCCCCTGGACCCCCCGCCACCACCAACACAGCCCTGGACACACCACCCTCTTCTCTGTCCTGGGACAGGGCAGGGCCCTGGCAGCCCTGAGACCCAGGGCCCACGGCAGGCCCTGGTATGCAGCAGGCACATAATAAAGGACAAAGATGAAAGTGATCAACCATCCCAGGGGAGGAAAGGAAGCACTACTGGACGGGAGGGGAGAGGTGCTATTTCCCACGGGGTCAGCCGGAGGCGGGGAGAAGGCAACGGGCGGCCCTGAGTGCTATTCGGGGGATTCTGGGTTTGCAGAAGGCAGGCCTGAGGTCGAGTCCAGACTCTGCAGCTTTTACCTTACGCTGAGTGAGCCCTGAGGCTCTGGGAGCTACCCATCCAGTTGTCCCTCTCCTGGGTAAAGAGGCTCAGAGAGGGGAAGGGGCTTACCCGAGGACACACAGCAGAGAAGCTGGTCCCAGAGCTCAGGGTCCCAATTTCCAGCCCAGAACACATGCTCCTACACTCCGCGCCCTCCCATGACCTGGGATGCCCTCACGTGCCCAGCACAGTCCCCAGCAAGCAGGTGATCAGTTCCAGAACCAAAGACAAGAGTTTCCAGGGCTGGGACCTAAAATGAAAGAAATGATCTTGGGCAGCTCTCCCAGGCCAAAGGGCCCTGGGAGTTCCCCGACCAGTCATGCCCCGGCCCAGCCCAGGGCACAGGGCAGGGCTTGGTGGGCACAGTGCCCACCAAGGCCCAAGCTTCATGTCCGGGCAGGTCGGCAGGCGCGTGTTCACACGGTGACCTCGGTGTACCCAATGCACCCGCTTTTGGCGCCCCTTCTGCCGGGAGGCCCCGCACACCCCGGGTTTCCTTCCCCCAGCAGTGCCTCACCACCGCACGGGTAAACAGGCCGGTCCCAAAAAGGGCTTTCATCACAGAGGACACAACAAGAAAACAAATATAAACAGAGTCAACTGGGAGTCGCAGCCTGACCTGGAGCCTTTGAAAATACAGTTAGGTCCCCAACCGGGTGGGGGGGAGGGGGAAGACATCCCACCGAGGACACTCACGCACAAAGGGGCTCTAGGGCTCCCTGCCTGCCACTAGCTGGTAGCTGTGGGCAAGGCGCTTCACCTCTCAGACTCAGTTTCCTCATCTGTAAAATGGGACCAATGCCAGCACCTTTCTCCGTAGGTTGAAAGGATACAGGAAAGGATTAGATACAATGATGCACAAACCCGCCTGGTGGGCAGCAGAAGGAGGGGGTCAGGACACAGGGGCTGCAGTCAGGCTGCATGGACCCGCATCCCCCTTCCCAGTAGTGACCCTGGGCATGCGACTCCCTCTCTGGGCCTCAGTTTTCTCTCCTGTAAAATGGGGGCATGAGAATCAAATTAAATACTGATGAGCACGGTGCCTAGGAGAGAATGAATGCTGTCTACTTACTGGTTTTATTTTATTTCAAGTAGGGGGCACCTGGGTGGCTAGTCGGTTAGGCATCTG
The DNA here is from genome assembly GCF_008692635.1 of Crocuta crocuta. Lineage (NCBI taxonomy): Eukaryota > Metazoa > Chordata > Mammalia > Carnivora > Hyaenidae > Crocuta > Crocuta crocuta. Next base: position 43,849 of record NW_027528815.1, read on the forward strand.
ACTGCGGCTCAGGTCATGATCTCATGGTTTGTGGGTTCGAGCCCCGCATCGGACTCTGTGCTGACAGCTCAGAGCCTGGGGCCTATTTCGGATTCTGTGTCTCCTTCTCTCTCTGCCCCTCCCCTGCTTGTGCTCTCTCTCACTCTCAAAATAAATAAACATTAAAAAAAATATTTTATTACACATAGCATCAGTGTTCTCAAAAGCCGAGTCTCAGCAAGGGGAGGAAACGCAGCCTCAGTCATGAACCCCAAACTTCTGAAGGCACGGAGGCCCGGGCAGAAACGACCTGGCTCACACAGGCTGTCCTTTCCCGCCTCCAGTGACATCTTGGTCCATCTGAGACTCACCTCCCGGATGAGGAAACGCACAGAGAGATGAGGTGAACTTCCCGGGGCCACACAGGATTCCCATGCATGGGGCACCCTGGAAACTCTACCTCCCCCACCCAGCTTCCTCCCAGGCCTCTTTCCTGGCTGGACTGGGGCCGCCCCAGGTTTGAGAGCGCAGTGTGGTTGGGAAGGCACTGGGCTCCTCCCCAGCAAGCAATGCCTGCCCTGGGGAGAGAAAGGCATGGGCACAGGGACCCATTCAGACAGCCCTCCGGCTGCAGCCGAAGGGCCAGGGTACCTGCTCAGAAGCAGAGGTCCTAAAAGCACCTCTCGGCTCGCTCCTCTCCCCCCAAGGCCCTGGGGGTTCCCAGGACCAGAAGCAACCTCGCTGGGCCTTTGCACACTAACAATAATGTGAGATAATACAGACGGTAATAGCTGACGCCTGTATATTCATTGGTGCGTACTGTGTCTTAGCCCCTTTAAGGAGGCAGGCGCTAGTGGCATTCCCATTTTACAGATGAGGAAACTAAGGCCCAAAGGGGCTAACTGCCTGGCCCGAAGTCACTCAGCGGGAGAGTGGTGGCGCTGGGATTTGAACCCAGGCAGTCTGAATACAGATTCCCTGCAAGAGTCCCAAGGGGTACTGGGAAGAGCCAATTCCGCACACTCCGTTTCCAATTCTGCAGAATCCTCATTCCACCCCTGCCAGGACCACCTCAGCGCCACGCTCATAGGCACCAGGTACTTATCCTCCACTTCATGCCAAGTGGGCAGCCCTTACTGCCAACCGCCACAAGCACGGACCGTACCACGTCCACTTTACAGACCGGAAAACTGAGACTCAGAGAGGTAATGAGACTGGCTGAAGGTCACGTAGCCCACAGTAGGCAGAGCTGGGATGTGAATGTGAACCTGACCCCTCCATGGCCTCCCCCTGGCTCACTATGCTCCCCCTCTCCATGGGCCTCACAGGTAGGTGCCACAGCTTGACAAACAGTAAACCAAATCCAGAGCAAAACCCATCGTCAGAACAGTTATGCTTCACCTTTGCGCCTCACGTCACAGACACAAACCATCTCCTCATCTAATACCACGTGTGAGCTTCATAGCGGCTCTGCCAGAGAGGGCCTATTATTCCCATTTTCCAGATGAAGAAACTGAGGCTCAGAGAGGCAAACTTCCTGTGCTGGGTTAGCAAGCCTCATCGGGTCTCCTTATGCTCTGATGTGTCCCACACAAATCATGTGCCATGGTTCTCACCACTCCCACTCTGGACAGACCCCCCACCCGGACTCCATCCTGCCCCGTCAGAAACCTGATTGTGCCAGGTTGTAGCGCTGCTCAGAAAATATATACTCCTTCCCTCTCAGCCTCCGTTGGGGGAATCTATGTGTCTTTGCATGGTGCTGGGCTTGGCCACATGACTCGCTTTGACCAACACAACAAGGACAGAGGGACACCCCCAAGTTCCTAGTAAAGACTCTCGAAGGACCCGCTGGTGTCCACGGAGCTCCTGAGCATCTACTGTCCACCACCAAAAAGTGGATGCCATCAGCCTGGGCATCAAGATGAGGACACAAGGGGGCAGACACGCACCCAACTCAAAGCCTGACGTCTGGCCTGCCCACCCATGCCCGGCCAAGTTCAGCTGAGCCGTCTGTTGACCCAGGAGCACAGAACAAATGGTATGCTGTTAAAGGCCACTGCAATGAGGGAGATGCTTGTTACACAGCGTTACTGTAGGAAAACCTGACCAATACAAAATCACATATTTCTAGAGAGAAGCCCGTGGACTTTCTGTGTACAATAGGCAAATACCTTCCAGGACACGGTCCCCAGCAGGTTGGAATGTAAACCCAAGGGCTGCAAAGTATGCTGCCTGCACGACAATCACCTTCCGACTGTCACGCCAGATTTCGCTCCCGGGACCACCACCGTTCCCTCCCTCTGATCTATGCCATCAGGTTCTCTCTCCCACAGCCTTAGGAGGAATGTGAGAAGTTCAACAGCTCAGGAGGGAACCTGGGCGGGCCGGATCAACATCCCAAACAGCCTTCACCCCATCAGTCCCACATTCTGGAATCCGTCCTGCAAGACTGCGATGCAATTGAACACAAGAAGTGTGCAAAACCCAGGAACAGGGATGTTTACTACACCACTGTGCATCACAGCCAAAAAACCAAACCACTCGGTGCCCATCCACAGGGGATCTGTGCCATAACTAACAGCACCTTCAGCACTGGGAGGTTATTCAGCTTTTTAAGAGTAGGGTAGGTCTAAACATTCTGAAACGGGAATTTATCCAAATCTATTTTTAATTTATGTGTGAAATTCTTTGATAATTGCTGTTGTTAAAAGAATATGTCTACACATATTGATTCATTTGTTTACTCCACAACTGTGGGCTGGGGAAACAAGCGAAGACAGATAGGGTTTCTGCCTTCTTGGAGCAAAAAGTCTAGAAGCAGGAGGAAGGAACAATCACTGGGCTACAGCAAGTAACAAGAAGACAAGAGTAACAATCACCACATACAGAGCACTGACCACATGCCAGGCGCTTCTCATTTACGCAGCTTAGCAACCCTCACCACCCACAATTTACCCCCTGTAACGAACGAGGAAAGGGGGCTCAGAGAGGTTAAGTCACCTGCCCAGGATCACCCAGCCGGTAAGTGGCAGAACCAAGATTCCGTTCCTTCCATGTGGCTCCAGAGTGAACATAAAAGTAACTCAAGATGATCCACAGGGCGTGATAAGGGCTGGCACGGGAGACTCACCTGCCACTTAAAACAATAGCATTTTGCCATCTTCGAAGTATTTGGTGTGTTACATGTTATTTTCACAATACAAAAAAATGTGTACATATATATAGCGTGTGTGTGTGTGTGTGTGTGTGTGTGTGTGTCACTGCTGACTCAGTGATGCAAATATCCAAAGATCGTGCTTTGAGGACATATTTATATTCTTAATAGAGACCAGGCTACAGTACATTTCAAAGGTCATTTACTGAGCAATTAACAAATGGAGCAGCGGTAACTACCCTGCAGAACACTCAATCCATAATCATTTGCATACCTGGCTCCCTTTGCCTCCCTGCCACTTTTCCTCCCCTGTGATTGACCAGATTCCTGGGGAGTGGATTCCTGAGGCCAGAAGCTCTTTTGAACTGCCCACATACAATGCTCAATAAAATATTCATCAAGCTGACTGGGAAACAATGTGTGTGTGTATGTGTGTGTGTCCCTCGATTGAAACAGTGCATCAGCGTCCCTTTAAATGATAAGAGTCTGAGGGGCGTCTGGGTGGCTCAGTAGGTTAAGCATCAGACTTTGGCTCAGGTCATGATCTTGCAGTTCGTGAGTTCAGTCCCACATGGGGCTCTGTGCTGAGGGCTCAGGGCCTGGAGCCTGCTTTGGATTCTGTGTCTCCCTCTCTCTTTGCCCCTCCCCCACTCGCACTCTGTCTCTCTATCTCTCTGTCTCTCTCTCAAAAATAAACAGTAAAATTTTTTTTGAGAATAAATAAATAAATAAAAGAGTTTGAGAGTAGTAGAAGTGGACAAGACGCCCCCAAGGCTCAGTTTCAAAACCTGCAAAATCAAGGGTCCCCAAAACAGGTATCGCCCAGGTTTGTCATGAAAAATAAAAAAAAGAACAAAAGAGTTTAGCCCAGAGCCTGGCACACAGAAGGGTTCAGTGAACAGCAAGTATTCTGATGTATTCTGTGCTTTACTTACATTCTCTCCAATCATCCCATTTTACAGAGGAAGAAACAGGTTTTAAGAGGGAAGTGGCTTGTCTGGGGTCACACTTCTATCTGGATAAGTCAGTGGGGTAAGGAATACTAAAATCCTAGGCAGGGACCTTCCTGCCCTCTTTTATATCCCAAACCTCGCTGAGCTTTCCCGCTTGAATATTTACGGAGTAGCAGGGGGTGTAAAGAGAATTTTTTGTTCCCGATGGTCTTTCATTCATTCAGCACACTCTGTGCTCTGGGCATAGCAATTGGCATGCAATTCTCCAGTTAAGCTATGCCTTTGCCTGCTGCTCCTTCTGCCTGGAATGTCCTCCCTTTGCCTCCTACTCATCCTTCAAGACTCAGCTCAAGTGTCACCTGTGGCTGCCCCGCCCCCCACCCCCCCACCCCCACACACACCAGGTTGGGAGAGGAGCTGCCTGCCTGAAATACATCCTGATAACAAGCTATAATGATAATAATCATACCCATGACTTAGTGAGCACAGACCGGTGCAGACACTGTGCCTGGCACTTCTATGTACGGCTTCACTCAACTCACAGAACAACCCTTTGAGTGAGGGGAATAGCCTATTGTGAGCCCATTTTACAGATGAGGAAGTTGAGGCTTCTGCACTCAATCTCACAGACTCCAAACATCCACAAGTGCAAGTTGGAAGCAAGTTCAAATCCCCGCTCCGCCACAGGGACTGGCAAAGACCTTGCTGCATTACTGAGTCCTGCATCTATGAAATGGGAATGAGGAGCCCCATTCCCTCACACAGGAACATGGTAAGTTCAAGTGTGAAGTCCCAAGGACCTGGATGCTTATGACCATCCCTGGACAGGCGGACAGGGGGGCACTCAGAAAGTTTGCCAAACTGGGTGAAATACAGACACAATCTTCGGGCCACCTCGGTCAGGGTCGGGGGATTCCTCCTCAGAAAGATTGCTCTGCCTCCAGGAAGGGGGCTGCAACCGAGTGGCTCCCTAAATAGAACACTGACCGATGTCTCAGGGCGCCTGGGGGGCTCAGTCAGTTGAGCATCTGACTTTGGCCCAGGTCATGATCTCTCCACTCAGGAGTTCGAGCCCTGCGTTGGGCTCTGTGCTGACTTCTCAGACCCTGGAGCCTACGTCGGACTCTGTGTCCCCCTCTCTCTCTCTGCCCCTCCCCGACTCATGCTCTGTCTCTCTCTGAAAAATAAATAAAAACATTTTTAAAAAATTATTTTAAAAAAGAATACTGACCAATGTCTCTATGCAAGTTCAGACAACAACCACCTCTCATCTGGGTTTTTCTAGCACTCTCACTGGTTCTCAGCCTCCTCAGAAAAGCAGAGCAAGCCTCCCAAAACACACATCTGACTCCATCCACTCCTACAGGGAGACATCCACGGCACCCCACAGCCCTGGAATAAAGTCCAAACCCCTGAGAATGGTGAACCTGGCCTTGGCCGGCATCTCCTGTCAACACCCCAACCTCCTTCCCGGGTTTTCAGGCCGTTCTGTTCCCTTTTTCTGGCCCGTGACACCATCCTCTTCCCACTGGCAAGCTCTCCAAGAAACTAACCTCCCTGACCCCCATCCCGCTGCGCACCAGAAGGAAGGCATCACCCCGCTGCTTATTATCAAGAGCTCTCCCCTCCAGACAATTGCCTCTTTTCACCAGCCTTTACACCTCAAGGCTGTGACTGCTAGCCTCCTCTTTGACACAATGTCTTGAAATATTTATTGCATGTATGCATGCATGCATGAATGAATGAAGTAGGTTTAAACTATTCCTCTGGGGTTCTGAATGAATGAATGAAGTAGGTTTAAACTATTCCTCTGGGGTTCTTTTTCTGAATTAGTCAAGAGATGTATTCTGGAGATGGTGCGAAGGAAAATATGTTCAGGGTCAGACAGGGGGCTGTTCCATTTTCCCGTCGAGGTCAGCCTCAAATAAAAGCCCCCAGCACCTCCAAGGTGGGGGTCCTCCACCTTCAGAATCTGGGGTGAGGGCTGCAACCCCAACATCAAGAATCAGCATGGCTGCCTCAGTGGCAAGCTGACTGCTCCACGGCTAGAAGGTGATGCCAGGGGGGCAGATCCTAACTTGCCCTGGGTGTGCCACATAGTAGGTGCTCAAACACACACACTGGGTGACCGAATGAGCGGCCTCGTGTGTGCCCACACCCTGTAGAGGAACCTGGCACCTCTCAGAGGTCACGCCCTTGTCAAGCACCCAAATCCTTTAGAAAGGATTCCCCTTAGAACCACCAAGACCTGGCTAGTGTCTACACAGCTCCCCTGGGAACCGTTCCGGGGAAGAGAAGCCAGTGTCTAGAGGTGAATGGATGTTTGTCCAGGAACCTCCACGGACTGGGAAAGGGGAGAGCTGAGCGAAGGGAGAAGCCTTGTCCAAACGCCCTGGTTACTGATTAGCCAAACCCCGGAGCTTCTCTCTCCGCGAGGGGGATCAGAGGGGCAATAAACCCCTTTGGAGCAAAGACCAAGTTAAATATCTGTCTAATCCTGCAGTTTAAAAAGACAGCAAGTTGCCTTTCTGGAGCTTCCCAGGGATACTGTATGGGAAGTGCAGGGGGTGGGGCACAGAAAAGAAATGGCCACAGAATAAGGACCCAGTGGTAATTACAGAGCCCCTGTTTCACATCTATCACACATATTGATCCCGCCGACCACTCAGAAGACTTTGGTCCCCCTCCCAACCCTGCCCCATTTTGCTCCGAGGGAAGACGGAGGTTCAGAGAGGTTAAGTGTTTTTCCCAAGGTCACAAAGAAGCTGCAAAGAAAACGCTCTTTCTTTGTGCAACAGGTACAGCCCTTTCCCTTCCCAAAGGTAATGGCTGCTCCTGGGTAGAGAAAGTTCAGTGCCGGCCGGCAGGAAGCCCAGGCCACCTAGGCGGCGCGCGGAGGTCACACACCCCGATACAGGACGTGAACGGGTTTCAGGGCGCGGCGCCCCCGGCTCCGAAGCGAGTGTGTGCCAGAAGGGTGTGGAGAGGTCGGGCTCGGGTGGGGGTCAACGGGCTACTTCCCTTCCCAAGAGCCCCGCCTGTGGCTCAGGGCGGCGCCGCCAGCGGGATGAAGGCCATCCGAGCCAGCCTAGCAGGGGGACGGAGCCTTAATCCCATCAGGGCGTCTCAGCCCTGGAAAGGCGCGCGGAGGGGAGCGCAGGCCCCTCGCGGGGGGCGCGTCCGGAGCCCCGGGGTCCCAGGGGCCCCGCCCGCCGNCTCCGGGCCTCCAACCCGCGCGGACATCCAGATCCTAGCCGCTCCAGGCTGGGTACCCCGGATCTCCGGCGATCCCCCAGCTCCCGGCTACCAGATTTCCTCTCGCGATCCACTGCCACGGCTCGGACACGCGTGGGGAGGGAGAGGGATCAACTAGCTCCCAGTCTCCAATCACTGACCCCCGCCATCCTCAGGCTGGAGATCGAATGGGAGGGACCCCAGGCCGCCGGTGCCCGATCCACTCCCGGGATCGATTCCCAAGTCTTCAGCCTGGTGGCGCGGGATCCATTGGCTGCCCTGTGCGGGATCTTCCCGCGGGATCCACTCCCAAGTCTCGGGAGACAGATCCCCCGGCTCCCAAATCCGGATCCTCCCTCCACGCAGACCCAGAGCCAGGGGAGATCCACCGGGTCCCCACCTCTTCCCGGGCCAACTTTGCCAACTTTTCTCCCGGGGCCTCAGCCGC
>NW_027528815.1:52034-55945 GCF_008692635.1 Crocuta crocuta
AGCCTGCTGGGGGCGGGGGCGCGGGCGGGGAAGCGCCCCCGTCGCCATGGGAACCGCGGCGGGCAGCGCCTGCGCGGAGGGGTCCTGGGCGGAGCGCGGCTGGCCAGACCCGCGAGCGCCCGCAGGCTCCTAGGCCCGGGGACGATCCGCCGGGTCAGAGGTCACGGGTGCAGCGGGAACACTCCTCCCGGAAGCGCTCCGGGCTTGCCAATCCGACCCCGCGGCGCGCAGTTTGGCGCGTTCTCGTGATCCCGGCCCGCGTTCCCGGGACGAACCCCCGATCCCGGCCGGGATCCCCCGCTGCGGGCCTGCACTCCCGAGAGCCTTAGGCAGCCCGCGAACTCGGGAGGCGTTGGGTAAAGACTCGCCCTTTGAATCATCCCGGCTGCTGGCCCCAGCCTCTGAGCAAGAAGGATCTGTGCAGGGCGTTTGCGCCCCCTCGCGGCGGGCACGGGAACTGCACCCAAGCTGCCGGGGACCGCGGGCGTTGTAGGAAGCTGTTCACCACATTTATGGGGTGGGGAGCGCCTACTGTGTGCGATGGCCGCTGCTGTTGTGTTGCAGTTGGAAGCCAGGGCCATGAAGACTTTTGGAGAACTTGAGGGATTCGTAGGAAGTCGCCCCTAAACAAGAAAATGCCTGTGTTGCTATCTTTCACTCATTCCATTCCATACGTCTTTATATTAAGCACCTACTGGGTGCTGGGCACACAGTGGTTAAGCAGCTGGCAAGCTCCATGCTCCTGTGGGACTTCCCGACATTTCAGAAATAATTGCACAAGTAAATTGAACTGCATTGGTGACAAGGTCTCCTAAGGAAAGGCACCAGACATGAATAACTGGAGGACTTGAAATCATGTGCATTTACTGAAGGTGAGTTAGACCTCGATAAAGGTGAAGAGAGAGAAAAAGAACATCGCAGTGTGTGCTTCGGGAGAACTGATGGGAGGCTCGCTTGCCTCATCTTGATGTGTCCGTGTGTGTAAGAAAAGACATTTCTGTCACAGGGGACGCACATTGTATCTGTTACTCTTCCCATCAACACAACAGTCCTTTTGAAGTAGGACACCCCCCCCCGCCCCATTTTACCAAGGAGCAGTCTAAGGCTCTCTAATGGGCTTGAAATGGTGAAGTAGAGGCCCCATAAGGTCTAATACCTTAGGACCCTCTCCTCTCATCTGGATGCCTCGAACACAATCATCAGTAGGACCCAGCTCAGTGGCTTTTAAATATGACTGCCACCCCCGGTGGTAGGAGACAGAATGGTTGAACTGAAAGTTAGAGTCTGTCAAAATCCACGTGTAAGCCAGGGCTTTTACATGACAGGTGTACGTCCTCGCAGCAAAGGCCACTCAATGTGTATTGTCTGCTCCCTTCTCTAAAGCTCCTGGAAGCACAGCCTTTTGTCTCTTGTTCACTCCTGATTCCCAGTGCCTAGAGCAGGGCTTGGCACACAGTAAGCACTCAATAAACGTTGAGCGCAATAAATATTGGGTTAAATGCACAAATGGCCAAGAGCTGATAGTGTATCATCTGACACCTCTCCTCTCCAACCTTATAGGAACTTCCTGTGTCTCCTGGGCAAATCTTGATTAACCACAATGTGTGGACTGAGGGCTCTGTTTAAACTGAATGCCTCTCAGCTCCCATTAGTGCTCAACCTTGGCATCTCCCCCCTCTCCCAGAATGTAAGCACCAGAGGAGAGAACACAGTCCTCCTCCTGCCAGCACCTGCAGAAACCCCCAACCCAGGGGTATCCATCCCCAGCCTGACCAGCCCTCCGCAACTCTTTGCCCCAAGAGATGCCCAGCCCACATCCAGCATCAGCTCTTGGGCACTCCAGAGATGCCAGACTACAACTCCCAGAATGCTCCTGGCCTTGAGAAGGGGGAGGACTTCCTGGTTCATCCCCTCCTCTGCTGATTCCCCCTGCATTCCTGTGTCCTCCCATCCAGGGGTGAGGCGGCCTGCCAGCACACACCCAGATTATACCCTGACCAAAGAGGTTGTACATCGTTTGCAGAGCCAACACCCCCACCCTGACTCCTAGCCCTGGCTTTTCTTTTCCTGGGGATAGAGGACAATGCCACCCAGCGACACTAACGGTACTCCTACTCTGTGATCTTCTGCCCCCTCCTCCAGGAAGTCTGCCTTGATTTGGCAGTTCTGTTCTTAGGCTTTCTGGAAGCTCTGTCCAATAGAACTTTCTGGAATGATGGAGATGTTTTATATATGTACCGTCCAACAATAGCCACAGTTGAATACTGAGCACTGGAACTGTGCTCAGGAACTGAATTTTAAATTTTATTTAATTTTAATTAATTTAAATCTAAATAGCCTCATGTGGCTCGGCTACTGGATTGAACAACTTACATATTCCTTGGCAAAGACCATATTCATGCATTTTCATTGGTTTGCACCATTTTGTTTCCCTTGTAATTTGCTGCTTCTTGAGCGGGGAAGCCAGTGTATTCTTTGACATGTTGTCCCTCAACACCAGGCCTGTGCCCATGCCATTTCCTCTGTCTGGAACACTTGGCCCTTCACCTGCCCATCATCTGTAAGAACTAAATAGTCTTCAGATCTTAGCTTTAACATCACCTCCTCTGAGGAGCCACCTCTGATTACCATCCCAGACTACCATACTGCAGCCACTGAGTCTTCCACCCACAACTAAAGCACTAATAACACTGTAGTATAATTGCCCAATTACATCCCTGCCTTACTTTCTAGACTGTGATCTCCTTGGAAGCAGGGACTGGCACAGAGTTGATACACAAGAAATATCCATGGAGTTCAATGTTGAATAACTGTTTTCCCATGACGTGACCCAGCACCTGGTTCTCAGCAATGATTAACGGAAACTATCATTTACTGAGCCAAGCACTTTGCCTGTGGCTGTCTCGACAATCCTATGAGATGCTCTATTATTACCTCCCTTTTACAGATGCAAGATCTGAAGCTCAGAGAGGTTAAGTAAATTGCTCAAGGTCACACAGCTATGGTATCTCGGTCTGGGTTTCCTGGAAAACAGAGCCCGAGGCAAAAGTTTCTTGCTAACGCTTTATTGGAAATGTAATCCCAGCCCAACAAGAGTGAAGGAAAGGGACTGTGAGGCGACGAAAGAGCATGAGTAAATGCAACACATGCCTTACTGGATTGGCCACAGCTTCTCATGAAAGCACAGCCAGCCACGAGTTCCAGCACTCGGGGCATCTCCAGAGAAGCCACGTGAACTACAGCAGGGATGAGAGGCAAGACTTTCATCTGCTGACACGTCCCATCCCCTATCCGCCATCCGTCACAGTTGGGTCCAGCTGCTTCTCACTTCTGGATTGTGTCACCTGCGCCCCTGGGCAGCCATGTGGGAAGCCAGTCTCCCACCCAGAGCTTTACCTGAGTCTGGAAGAGGAGGCGCCAGAGCCGCCACTACCAAGGGTCTGGTCACGTCAGCTTAGACGACAGCTGGGGATGTGGGGAGGCTGGTCCAGTCCTCAGGCCACTGCAGGCACTGCAGGCTGAGCTGGTCAAGTGGCTGCAGCAAGGGTTCCCCCCTCCCCCACCCATGGCCACTGCTTGCAGGGGGAGGCGAGCAGAGGCAGATTGCGGCCAGTGTGGCTGGGTGGCTCTAAAGGAACAGCTGAGCACACCTGAGAAGGTGCACCTGTCAAGCCTGATACACCCAGTGAGCATCAGAACTGGGATTCGGATCCAGTTTACACGAACTCCAAAGCCCTTCAACAAGTATTGATTGAAACTGGGGCACCTGGGTGGCTCAGTCGGTTAAGTGTCCAACTTCGGCTCAGGTCATCATCTCATGGTTCGTGGGTTCGAGTCCTGCGTCGGGCTCTGTGCTGACAGCCAGCTCAGATCCTGGAGCCTGTTTCAGATTCTGTGTCTCCCTCTCTCTC